>NW_024879293.1:1325375-1700372 GCF_018340385.1 Cyprinus carpio | reverse complement strand
CAATCGGTTACTTCATTTCTTTCACATACACATACATATGCATATTACAAATGCAAGCACAATCACAATCGTTATGGCAAAGTTACCCCTCTGCACAACAAAAACAGAAGTGCACAAATGCAGAGGTTTTAGAGATAATGCTCAAGGTCCGAGGAAGGGGAAACCCTCTGACTGCTCATCTGCTCCTGATTCTGTTTCGAAAAGGGATGAAGCTGACTTTTGAAGGACTAGATCCGTTTGGACATGCAAGTACTTTTATTCATGCAATATGCTTTGTTTTTTGAGTTAGAAAATTTTCAAAACAAAACACAGAATAAATCGCGAAAGTGCATGACGCAGCGTATACTCTGGTCATTTCTATATTGCTTTTGTGCCAAAACGACTAAATTATTTATTCATGAAATATGCTAAATGTAAATGTGTTAGAGAATAAAAAAAACAAACCACAGAATGAACTTGAGTGCATGACATTAGATTTACTCTTGACATTTTTTTAATATTGATTTTGTGCAAAAAACAACTAACTTACCATTTTACATACCTTCTTTTTTTGTAGTGTTGAAGATGTTAGAGAGGCATCCTGATCCTCAGATCCATCTGTGTGGTTTTTTAGAGGAAGAGGTTCTAGAGGGGATGACCCAAGTGGAAGCTCAGATACCTGACCTCCACATCCATTACGCCCAGTCGCGATGACGTCACTGGCCGCCAGCCGCGGCCCTTCAGCACCCGTGAGGTAAGCCATGACGCGCTTATATGACGCTACCAATCCTGACTGTAAATGATGATGTCGCCTAGGATAGGCAGCTGCATAGGTGGTATGCGTCAAGGATTCTGTCCATGAGCTGCTGAAAAGTGTCCGGTGCCCCGAACAGCCCGAAAGGAAGGGTAACAAATTGGTAATCCAAACGGGCGCTTGTAAAGGCTGTTTTTTCTCTGGATAAGGGGCTTATAAGGGGATTCGCCAATATCCTTGGTTAAGTCCATCATCAAATAGAAACCAGCTGTCCCTGGTAGCCCATCAAGCTACTACACAACCCGCCGGCATTGATAGGTGCCGAATTTCGACAGCCGCATTAACCCAAGCCAGTAGTTCACAATAGAACCTAATGGAGTCAGCCCATTTTAGGAACCAAAACTATCAGGCTCGCCCAAGGCTAAGCCTATATTATTATATATTGCAATTATATTTATCCATTAGAATGATATATTTTTAATTCTTGTTCTGTTCTGATAGTTAAATTTAAAGGATTTGTTGTAAAGTGAGGGGAACTAAAAAATATCATATTGGTACATTATAACATTATTAGGCCTGCCGTTATTATTTCTGAATGTAATAAAATGCGACTTATACATGACTTATTTTTTTTCCTCTTAAAATCTTAATTTATTTTTTTAAGCTGTTTTTAAAAAACATGCAGCAAAGAAAATAGGCCATTAATCAGTTAAAATTTGTTACTGTGGGTTAATCTAGGCTAAATATTTACAAGTTTCCAGATTTGTGTTTTTCCCTTTTTTTCCCCAAACCATCTGAAAAATTACTTTAAGAAAAAAAAGCCCCCCTCCCCACTAAAAATTGTGCATGTACATTCATTTTGTGCACTCTGGCCCAAAAATTTTAAAAAATGTTTGATATATATATATATATATATATATATATATATATATATATATATATATATATATATATATATATTATAAAACATCGCTTATATATTTTTTTATATTTTGAGATGAATGAACAGTGTGTTTGGAGAAGGGAAGTTTGGTTTATCAAGTTAATTAATTATATCAACAAAACATCAAAAAACCCCGGTTTTTTTTTTTTTTTTTTTTATTAGTTATTTATATATAATAAAATAATATATAAAATGATTAATACAAATGTGTTCGCAGTTCGGGTTTGTTACACCATTTTTTATTATTTTATTTTAGAGCTGTCCATTTTTACACTACAAACTATAGCTTTTACCTCGAATTATACAGCTGGAGGGGTTAGTTTGAGGGTAGTCTCAGATAGCTTGTGGGGGTTGAAAAATAAAGGTGTGAATCTCTTGCTCTTTCATATGGACAGTGACTCATGAGAGTTTCAAACTTGCAGAGCAAGTTTAGGCAAAGTTGTTTTCATGCCTGTTGGCTTGGCTTATATGCAATTTTTGCAGCTGCATAGGCCTAAAGAGTATTACATACATACTTCTGAGAGAGAGACAAAGAAACTGGCGAAAGAGACGCCAGATCTGCCAAAGAGACAAAACTTAATGTATAGTCTATGCTGCTTTGTACCATTTTCAGTTTTAATTGGGGCAGCAATGCTGCAGTCATTTTGGCAATACAAATGTAAAAAATATAATACAGCAATAGCAAAACCGTCCCGAGACATCATCACGAGGACGAATCATTTTTAGTTTGCTGTGAAATTGGAGAAGGCTTGACTATTCTCAAAAACATAAAATATCAATTTTATTTCAATTTTCGCTTTTAGTGTTTCAGAGGGGAAAAATCAATGTTAAGGCATCTCTCTCTGTTATGGGACCATTCTGAAAGCAGAATTTATACAAACACGCATAAAATACTTAAAAAACTCTTACACAGAGATGTCTAGAGGGTATTTAATGCAGTCTACCCCCCACTAATGCATTTTTTTCTAGTTACTAGTATTCATTCAAGTCATTTTTCGTCAACTAATCGCATGTTTATATTAAAATGAACACAGTCCAATCAATAATGAGCCTTAGCTAATATATTCTCCTGTAGCTCAAGCACATGCATTAAATTCTGCCCCATAGTATTGTGTGGTAAGTAGAAGTAGCCTAATAATTGTAGAAAAGGAAACATTTTTAATTTATTAATAAACTAATGTTTTCTTGTCAGCTTCAAGATGAAATTCATGGTGCTGACTCTCATCCCACATTGATGCACATAATCAGGGAGTATTTGCTTTTTGTTTTGAATTTGGTTAGTTTAAAAAGTAGACATTTCAAGCTTTCTGTAGATATATTTCTAATATCTACAGTAAATAAATGTATGGATAGTAAAAGAGCATACTTCTTTAGGTTACAGTATGGGATCCACGTAAAAATAAATCTTCACAAGTCTACAACCGAGACAGATGCAATTATAACCTGTAAATTAAAGGCTATTTGACATTTTAAATGATCTAATGGCTGATGCTGCTCAAATTCGATGATTTTGATTGTTTTAATAAATCTCTTTTACATTAAATAATAAAGATACAAAGCAGGTTAAGTTAGATATTATTGTACAAATAATTATAAAATTCTGTAGACTGCAAATAAGATTGCTGTTTCACATTTTGCATATGCATTACAAAGTTAATTATTTTTCACATGTGTAGCGTGAACCAGACAAATTAAAGATTCGATCGGGAGCCTGGTTGAAACATGAGCCGAATTCCACAGAAAGGCAGGATTTTGTAAATCAACTCCTAGCACCACAGTCTGATAACCAACCAACTTTTTCAATACAGAAACAGCTTTCAACATTAACACCATTAGAACAAATTATCGACAATTTCAAATTCGGAAGAAGAGATTGTCTAATTTGGGGCAAGTAATCGAAGAGATGGATACAGCCCGGACCCTCACATGTAAAGCCATGAGAGTAAACAAGATCGTTGGATTGACTTCCCCCACCTAGCGCAAAAAACCAGACTGAAATTCCAAGGAGACCTGTTAACCCCTCTGGTCTCTTCACAGGACATAATATCCTATTCCCCAGAATGGCTGCAGAGAATGCCCTTCCAAATGCATGGTATGCACTAAAATGAAACTCAAAAAGACTTCTAAATGGATATCAGCAGTCCATTGCTTAACTCCATATCATACACATGAACCCACACATTTGATTATAATGTTTCTAATCAATCAGCTGTGTATGTCATTTAAACAACTCTTTGAATAGCTTAATGCATGGATCATATTCATGTTTAGTATGTGTGTGTTCTCGAATCTTCTTACCTGGAAACATTTCTGACCATCAGTTATTTGTCAAATGTGTCATATTCTTGTTATAGGAATCATGTCCAAATTATACCCTGCTTGAGCCGGAAAATTCCGGACCATGTGCTTGGATAAGATAAACATAAGATTTGGTATGAATGGTGGACAAACAAGGCAACACCCCGAGAAAAGACACATATCTAATTGTCAAGACAACATTTGAGGTGTGGCCAAAAGGCCAGTTTAAATACTCAGGACACTCATCAAATTTTGCTTTTAGCTTTGAGCTATGGCGCTAGCTTTTTGCGAAGTTATCAGTCATGCCGGCTTCTTTAGCCGCTGCTGTTTAGTCATGCTTTTGTTATCACTTTTAGCATTTTTCGAAAGGCTTTCGCCCGCACTAAGGCCGCTACTTAGATATTTACAGATGAGAAGAAACACCACCTAGTCTCTGGCTTAAACTTTATTTCTGTTCTTCTTACTTTGGTTTCTTTTCTTTTCCGCAGTTTGAGAGAGCCTCGTATTCTGAGTTAAGTTTTGTAACGCGAGTACTCCAAGTCCGACCCTCGAAAAGCCCGGCTCGAAACTTCAAATCAGCCCACAACTCTGCATCGCCAGCCAACGCTCAAACTAATGGCTTCCAAGACGCCACTTCCAACATCTACTGAACCTCCAGTTAATCAAATCCCTTTGGGAAACCCCCCTTTTCAGCTTACAACAAAGGGTGGAACCCCGTTAAACAGGGCAAACGCAAAGTAACCCCTCCAGACTCACATCTGTACTGGTGTTATCTAATATACCTTTAACCGCATTGAGGAACCCAGCGCGGTGGGTTAATTAAGTGATTAATGGTTGTTCATGTCTATGCGACTTTCCATGACACTTGCTGTAAACTTGGGATTTCACATTCTCATCCTCTTAAACTCATTCTTCTTCCCTAACTTTCATCTTCCTGCAACTTCAGGGTGAGATGTGTGGCAGGTGCGTGTGCTTATGTGTTAGATTAGTTTATATGTCTTAGATTTATCTAATGAAGCCTTATTCATATTGAAAAGAGAGAGGTATCTTGTGTACTGTGCTCACAAGTTAATGCGTCTTAAACTGCCGATCTTGTTACTGTGCTACTTTGAGTGTAGTGTTTTTCACTATACTTTGGATATTAATATCCAGCAGCGCTGAATTTGACGTTAAATGGCTGCGCTCCAGTGAATGGCTGGTCGCCTCAGTGATCAAATGTGGAAACAGTGATTCTATTCCAAATTCCCCTTTAAAAATATTACGTAGTTTCCCTTTGAGCTAAATTCACCACACTCACCTACACACAAAATAAAACAAAAAAAAAACCAAAAAATAAATAAAACAAATATAAAAAATAATAAGAATAAAAAAAGAACAAAAAACTCAGCTTCATGTAAGCTTCGCTGGCATGGAAATCTTGCATCTGATATTTTAAGGAATAGAATACACTCGCAAACCTGCATTTTAAATACGCTGCAAATTTTTTTTTTTTTTTTACTTAAGTTTTACTTAAATTGTATGGAAGCAAGTAAAGAAGGTTCCCTTTAAAATCACTGAAGTTGTCAATTAATGAGAGAACTGGAGTTTAAACATGAGGACATTTTATTAATCCGTCCATTCTTTTCAGTTTCAATGATTTAGCTAAATTGTGGCTAGGTTTAATTTATTAAGTTTCTTGTTTTAGTTTGGCACTAAACAATGGGAACGAGAAATTATTCAGTTACCTCATGTTTTACCCAAAAAATCTAAATAAAATATAAAAAAAATAAACAATTCTATTTCTAAGAAACGAACATAACTTTTTTTCTAAGTTTCATCTGTGAATATTAAATATTTTAACTACAGTGTTTTTCTTTAATTTTCCTATGACTGCAGCCCGCCAAATGTATTAACACACCAGCTGAAGACAAAGCTGTGGCTATTTGTGAAAATGTGCTTTGATGCGTTTGTTTGATAACTTTGTGGTTAAAAGCGCCCACTCAGAGCGTCAAAAAGCTGCAAATGCACTTGCAGAACGTGCGGCTTGGCAGCTCAAGGCAGTAGAAAGCACACTCTGGTTGGCCAACAACACTACTGTACATCCAGTGAAGGCTGGGAGAGTAGATAAGGGATCTCCCCCTCCAAACAAAGAAAGAGATTGGATTTTAGTGTTCACCTCTGGCCCGAGATCTACCTCTCCACTCACTGCTGTCGTCAGCATCACTCCACCTCCACCTCCACTCCATTTAATTAAGGAGGGTTCAGATGGTAGATTTGATGTGCCCCATTCCTGTCCTGATAGAATACCCTCAAAAAATGAGATCTCCCCACCAGGCGGTGACCTCAAAGGGGTCCTTGCCACTCTGTCGAAAATAATTTCGAAGCCAGAGGTTGGGAGCAATACAAGTACTTTATCTCAGGTGCGCAAAAATCACATAATCTGGTTCCCCCAATTATACAGCCGGGCTCTGCTTGTGTTGGGCCTGTAACAAATTCCTCCATAGAGAGCTGCCCCAAAGTGGTGGAGTTTTGTTCCTCAAGTCCAGCACATGCTCGAATTTTGCTTTTTGCTCAAGGCTCTTCCCAAACCTCTTTCAGGACATCCAAAACCCCCAAGGGGCTGTCGACGTGCACAGGAGCTCAAAGGGGGAAGACCGGAGGCTTATGGGACCTTCTACACATCTCGAACAAAAAGGGTTCCAGCCATATATCTCAATTTTTGGTAGTTTTCGGTGAGCTAACTTTGAATCATGGCATAGACACTCGTGCAATTAAATCGTTCCACCAGTCCATCTGTTTGTGGGTGATAGACACTTGAGCTCGATTCAATCTAATACCCAATAATTCACCAAAGTTTAAGTGTGATTGTACATGACATAAGCGCCGCGTCTTGATCAGTGAGTATATGGCTTTGGGATCCCCACTCAGAGGGATGATATGTCCTGAGAAACAGGACTCCTACTACACTTTTGTGAAAATTTAACAGAATGCCAGTAATGCACAAAGCTGCATGCCCCCTGTGCTGACCGCTCCTAATCGGTCCGATGAGGTCCATACCACCTCTCTCGAAGGGACCTGTATGTGAGGAAGAGACGCGAATGGCACTTTGGGAGGAGGCCGGGGATTCACTAACTGACATTCACGCGACAAGCTTCACGCTACCTGTGCACATTCTTGTAAATGCCGATCGAAGGAATTGGGCCATTAAGCGAATCAGCAGATACTGCCTGTCCCAGATGTCCTGCCATAGGATTACAATGAGTCAGCCTGGAAAAAAGCATTTCCTGACTGCTTTTACTAACAAACAACTTATATCTATCTTTTTCTGAGCCTCATCGTACATAATAAAGAACCAAACCAACCAACGAACAGGTGTAAGCGTGTCTCATAGACAGCGCTCTTGCCGAAGTGATGGTGTTCACTACCTCCTGGGGTAGGTCACCAACAACCTCCACGTCCCATCCAGGGACCAGACATGGAGGTTCCAAGGTCTGGGCGGCGAGGGTGCCAAGCGGTGCCCTGTCTCTGGAGATCAGGTATATCCTTCCTCAGAGGAATCGGCCAAATAGGGGCTGTCACGATGAGCTCTAGTTCTGGGAACCAGGTCCGAGTGGGCCAATACGGCGTCACTAGCAAGACTTGCTCCTCGCCCTCCCGACTGCACAGTAAGTTCGTGTGAGAAGGCTCACTGGGAAAACATTATTTGGCAGAGTCCCCCAAGGCCAGCTGTGTGCTAGTGCGCCTGTGCCGAGAGTCTCTGTCAGGGAGTAGAACAAATGTGCAGGAGAGGTCTCTGAGAAACAAACAGGTCTGGCCTGAGCTGCCCAAAATAGCATTTCTCAAGACAGCTTGTTGGCTGTACGGTAGACACCACCATAACATGAGCAACTCCAAAGACAGTCTTATATGTAATAGGCCGAGCGGTGTAAGTGCCGCTTTGGACGCCATAAAAAAGTTTCAGTGTAGGGTCGAAATGGTGTAAGTGCCGCTTGTGGACGCTTCATAAAAAAGTTCTTCAGCGGGGGACCACTGTCCTGCCCTTTGGAATGTATTCAAGCAGGCTAGCACCAACCGCAGGCATGCTCCTCTGTGAGGTGTGCTGTCTGCTCTGACCAAATCTAACCTATTACCGAAAAAAAGAGATCCTCTGCGAACCAAGTCCCTGTGCTTGCACACCAGTTGATCCGAAGGCCCAAAAGGCTGAGGTGCCGGAAAACCAAGTCCCTGTGCTTGCACAACTGATCCCGAGACTGTGCTTGTATAAGCCAATCATCTAGATAGTTGAGGAAGCGAACACCATGTTCTCTGAGGGGAACAAGAACCGCCTCCACGCCTTTCTTTAAGACACGGGGAGACAGGGACAGCCCAAAGGGCACGACCCTGTACTGATATGTCCGTCCTTTTAACGCAAACCACAGAAAAGGTCTGTGGCGCGGAAGGGTCGACACATGAAAGTACGCATCCTTCAGGTTGGACGCTGCAAACCAACCCCGGGGATAGACGCACCCAAAGATGCGTTTCTGCGTCAACATCTTGAACGGTACCCGATGAAGGGGAGGGAGAGGTGCCTTCACCATCCCCCAAAAAGCAGCTACCTCTCTCTGGGTCGCATGTTTAGTCCAACAAAGCAATAACGTTGTAATATGGATGATAATTCCTTTGTTTACATTTCAGTTCTTCAGGGACAGAATTGTTTGTGTCCGTTATGGAATAACTCACGCTCAGAAAATGCATCTTGGTAGTAAAAAAATGGCATGATTTTGTAGCATACAGTGTCACAAACAGAATGAGACGAACCACAAAAAAAAAAAAAGTGAAAGATAGGCAGAAGATTATTTGAATTCTGGCACTCTCTCATAACGGCTTGTGATGCATGCTGTGACGCACCTGTCATCTGGTGGAGGCGGAACTTAGCAATCACCTTTTTCTTAATTTTTTTATTTTTCAACATTTTTTATATATATGTGTTTTGTTGAATGTGCCTGTATCTGCATGAATACCATCTGTTTGAGTGCAAATCAGCTCGCTATTACTGTGTAATCATGGCTATCAATGTGAACGCCATCTATATGAATAGAGTGTGAGTGTGATGTATTGACTTTTTATGGCACATTTATATGATTACCATCTCTATAACCGGCCATCAGCACATCAGCACGTATTTTCATTGCAATTCAGTGTAAATGCTGTACTTCTAGCAATCTCAGGATGTTCTGTAATTTGTATACAAAGTTAAATCTTTTTATTTTTCTCTCACTCAAATTATTCTTATTGTATTTTTCTAGCGCTCAAATAAATCACTTATATGATGTCTAAGTTTCTGTCTAGTATTTTATAATTGAAAAAGTCAGACATAGTCTCAGAAAAATGGTTGCAGGAATCTCATTTTTCATGGTATCTCCTTCAGATTTGAAATAGAAACTCATGGGACATTTGACTTTCAACCCATTACTTTTCTAGATCCAGGACTGATTTCATGTATTTTTATATCAAAAAAAAATTTTTTTTTGAAAAAATAAGTGTGGTAAAAAAAAATTCAAGGCACTTCAGTGTCTATAACTTAATATTTTTGAGCATTATCAACTCAAGTGCATACAGATGAGAATTCTTTATTTGTAAATCACCAAAGTAAACAAAAACACAACTGAAACCACCCCGAAGGGGAAAAAACCAGAGTAGCATTCATGGTTACAACTCGTCATAAACTGAACACAGGGCAGCCAGACATCAAAGTCACGAACCGGTACATACATGAGACAAACGAGCCCAGGAACAGAAAACACAGGAAGCTTATATAAGAAGAGGCAATCAGGTAAACACAGCTGGGACAAATTAAACAAGGAATAAGGTAACGAGAGAACAGGTGAGTGGAGTTTAGGGAATGGAGTCCAGAGGAAAGGGAGAAACACAGGTGGAGCAACTGGAAGCCAGAGCACACACGGACACCACCGTCTCGGGACACCACACACGAACACCACCTTCTCAGAAGACTCTTAAGCACACCGCCGCCTCGGGAGGGTCGTGAGCGGATACCGCCCGGATCACCGCACTCGAGGGTCGTGGAGCGGATACCGCCGCCTCGGGAGGGTCCTGAGCGGACGCCACCACCGAAGGGTCGCGGAGGACGCCACTGGGGAATCGTGGGCGGACACCGCCACGCCTCGGGAATTCAGGGAGTGGACTCACGCCTGGAGGGTCTGTGGGGTGGACGGCGCCACCTGGGAGGGTCGTGAGCGGACGACGCCTGGAGACCTTGTGAGGGGACGCCTCGGAGACCTTGTGAGGGGGACGCCACTACTCGAGACCTTTGTGGGAGGGGACGCCAGCAGCCTCGAAACCTTGTGAGCGGACGCCAACACCCCGGAGAGTGATCGTGAGCAGCCATTGCCTCCTCACCGACACATCAGTGGAGGATCATGCACGCTGTGTCTAAGCCCAAGGTGCCCAGAGAGAATGACCCCAAGAAACTGGACGGGCCGGCATGACCTGAGGAGGTCCTGAAACAGCAGCCCATACTGGGAGGCACCTCCAGCAGTTCCACCTCTTTAAATCAATAATGTGGTGGACCATCTCCCCAATAGGACCACAAGTATCTAGCTCCCCCCAGCTCCACCTAGCGCTAACAGGCTCATCCAGGCCTGCTAAAAACGGTGGATGAGGGTGCTCTCCTCGCCCCTAGCCCTGGACTGCATCGAAGAGGTCTTCAGCATACAGCCCGAAGGGCCGATTGTCTTGTGGGCAGGGGTCTGGATCCTCAGTCGTCCGGGAGCTGGGTATAAGAAAATCCCCACAACCCCTAAACCTCAAAATGCCCCTTTTTAACTTCCACGGATAGTAAGAGGCGAAGACTCAAGTGCATGCGGATGAGGATTCTTTATTTGTAAATCACCAAAGTAAACATAAACACAACTGAAACCACCCCGAAGGGAGAAAAACCAGAGTAGCATTCATGGTTCCAACTTGTCATAAACTGAACACAGGGCAGCCAGAACCGGTACATACATGAGACAAACGAGCCCAGAACAGAAAACACAGGAAGCTTATAAAGAAGAGGCAATCAGGTAAACAGCTGGGACAAATTAAATCAAGGAATAAGGTAACAAGAGAACAGGTGAGTGGAGTTTAGGGGAATGGAGTCCAGAGGAAAGGGAGAAACACAGGTGGAGCAACTGAAACAATAATGACGTAACAAGATGGGCGGGTCAGAAATAGACAGGAGAGAGCACATGGCACCAAACAAACACCACACTCACAAAGATAGTGTCATCTGGTGGCCCTCCCGGGCACACCAGCTGAAGACTGTGACAACACTGAAGTAAGGAACTGTTACAATTTTAAGTTAGGTAGGGCACTTTCAGCTGTGGGTCCCATAATGGAGGGTGCTGGCTAACAGGTTAAAGGGATTTGGCAAACCACTCAGGGAAGCATCTGTATCAAGAACTTCCCACACAGTTGCTGTGTGTCTCTATTGCCAGGTATGCTGACTTCTTGAAACTATTTTTTGAATACTATGTTTTGAACTGTATTTTATGTTGATCAGTTGTGTACTATGTAGTCTTTTTAATTCCTTTAATTGATGTTTAATCCTGCCTGGCAAACAATAAATGTTATTCTTGATTTATTCTACATTTTTCTTAAAGTATTATTTCTAGTAGATTAAAGTGGAGTTTGGTATTACCGCAAAACTGTGTTCAGGATAGATCATTGTAACGACGAGGCTGAGGCAGTATGAGAATCCATTTGCAGGAGTTTATTAAGGGAAGATCTTACAATCAGAGTCGTGAAACCAGGCAAAGTGTCAGTACCGTAATGGCAGTCCGATCTTTCAACATGCACAGGGGTAATCCAATAGGCAGAGACGGAGTAGGCAGGCAAACAGGTCAAACACAAACATCAGTCCAATCATGCAGTAAATCCAATGGGGCAATCCAAGAGACGGCGAACGAGGAAACGGGCAGAATCGTAAAAACAAACAGGCAGTCAGAATAATCACAAGGAAAACACTCGGTAAGGCAGGTAAACTGGCAATACTTCGCAGTGAAGTAACATGCTGACTCATGTTAAATAGTCCCAAACAGGAAATGATTATAGAAGCAGAGGGAGCGGTGAACAGTCAATGGCTCCCTCTGCTGGCGTGGCGTTACAGAATCCCCCTCCCTAGGAGTGCCTCCTGGTACTCGGCGCGGACGTCCCCGTGGTCGTGTCGCTGGTCGATAGGGTCTGGCTCGATGAAAGTCCTCCGTGAGAGATGGATCCAGAATGTCGTTGGTGGCTACCCATGACCTCTCCTCAGGTCCATTGCCCTCCCAGTCCACCAGATATTGGAGCTGACCCCCTCTCCTTCTAGAGTCCAGTAACTCCTGACTCTTGTAGGCGAAGGGCGCCCATCAATGTCCAGTGGCAGCGGCTCTTGGAGCTTCATGATTGGGGTCAACATCCGGGTGGACCGGTTTCAGCAGCGAGACATGGAAGTAGGGAGAGATACGGTAATTAGGGGAGGCTCTAATTGGTAAGTGCGACTTCATTGATTCTTTGTAGAATTTTGAAAGGACCAACATACCTTGGGCTGAGCTTCCTGCTTGTAGCCGCAACTTGAGATCCCGTAGAGAGCCAGACCTGTTGTCCTGGTTGGTAGGAGGGTGTGGCTGGACGCTGCTTGTTAGCCTGGAGTTCCTGTACTCTTACAGCTCATTGAAGCGGATGGGACACTGCCCCACACCCTCTCACTACGATGAATCCAGTCATCCACAGCGGGGACTGATGATGGTTCGCCAGACCATGGGAACATAGGGGGTTGGTATCCCGAGGACGACTGGAAAGGGGTCAGACCTGTTTGACGAATGAGTCAGTGAGATCTGTGCATACTCTGCCCATGGGAGGAATTCTGACCATCGATGCTGCTCTCTGCTGCAATAGGACCGTAAGTATCTGCCTAGTTCCTGATTTAATCTTTCCACCTGACCATTGGCTTGTGGATGATAACCAGAGGTGAGACTGACGCTGATCTCCCAGCTGTTTGCAGAATGCTCAGTACGTGGGATGTGAACTGGGTGCCTCTGTCACTGACAATATCCTCCGGGATTCCATAGTTCCTGAACACGGGTGGAACATAGCCTGTGCAGTCTCCATGGCTGTGGGGGGAGTCCTTTCAAGGGGACCAACCGGGCAGGACTTGGAGAACCGGCCTATGATAACGAGGATTGTCGTGAAACCATGGGACAGTGGTAAGTCTGTAACAAAGTCTACCAAAGACCAGGGACGTTGTGGAATGGGCAGAGGTTGCAGGAGTCCGGAGGGTAATTCCTTGGGGGTCTTGGATTGAGCACAAACCTGACAGGCTTTGACGTAATTAGTGACGTCCTTGGACTTTGAAGGCCACCAGAACGAGTAATGTAATAGGTGTAGAGTGCGGGAGATACCTGGGTGGCCAGAGCTGACTGAGGTGTGGACCCACTAAATGACCCTGGGACGCAGACCTTATGGAACGTAATGGAGGTTGGGGGGGCAGTTGGTAGGAGCTGGATCTTGGATCTGTTCCCGTTGGATCTCCTCCATGATATCCCAAGTAATTGGGGTAATGATTACAGATGGAGGAAGAATGTATTCTGGGGTATTGCTTGTCCATGAGAAGATCATACTGCCTGGACAGAGCATCCGCCTTTACTGTTCTTACTTCCTGGGCGCTAAGTCACTGTGAATTGGAAGCGCAGAAGAAGAGGGACCATCGAGGCTTGGCGTGGGTTGAGTCGTTTTGCACTTTCAATGTACTCCAGGTTTTTGTGATCGGTAATCACCTGGAACGGGTGGACTGCTCCCTTGAGCCAGTGCCTCCATTGCTCTATCGCTGCTTTCATTGACAGGAGTTCCTAATTGCCCATATCATATAGTTTTGCCTTAGCTGCCGCTAACTTCCTGGAAAAGAATGCACAAGGGTACAGTTTACCAGGTTACCCTCTGAGTCGATTAACGCGTATACGCGTTTTGGGGGTATTTTCTCCTGATAACCCCGAAAAGAATTTAAATTACACTTTCAGTTTTGATCGCACAGATAAGAGCAATACATCAATCGAATCTGTAAAGGGTCTACTTTTTTGTATACAGACATAATAACAACAAAAACTTTGTGCACTTATAAAATAAAGATAACAAACAAGGAGTGCTGTCTGCAGCCTTTGTCTGCGCTTGATCTTCAGATACAAATGCGCCATTAAAATGAACTGTAACTCAGTGAATACTCAACACAGAGACATGAGAGAGATATCTATAGAAAGCCTGACATGTCTACTTTTAAACTAAACAAGTGCTGCTGAAAACAAATATTCTGTGATAAAGTAATCCATATGAAAACAACGCTGATGTCCGCTTTTTCACGCCTCCTTCCTTCATTATCTTCTAATGCGACCACGCCTCTCACAGCTGCTTTTGAGATTCAAATGTTTCACTGAAGCGCTGCTTTTTGAATACTTCCCACACAACAGAAGACAACGCAGCGAGATTGTTCTTCAAGTTTTTTTATTTTTTACTGTTTGCTTCACATGAGAGGAATAAGACATAATTCACCCCAAAAAGATGTGATGTGGTTGAGGATTTGAGATTTGGATTTCTCAGAAAAAGAATGAAGCACTTTTATTCAGCAGAGATCATAAACATGAGTAAGTCTCTTTTATTTATTTATATACTTGTACTAGTTTTCACATAACCGGTAAACATTTTACTAGTTAGACTTTTTCCAAAGACTTTTTCCAAACTATAATTCCTGACTAAATGTATAATCAAGTGAAATATTATGAAGTTTCAATAACAATATACACTACTATACCATTCAAAAGCTTGATGTAAATAATATAAATGTAACAATAAATGTAACTGTAACAAATGTAACAAACAATTGCTGTTCTTTCAATTTATCCCCTAAAAAACCTAAAAAAATATTCTCAGCTCTTTCAACATTAATAACATTAATACACAATAAAATAATAATAAATGATTTAATAACAATAAATGTTTTTTGTAGAAAATAAGATTGTTAAAAAGGATTTCAGAAGGATTGTGTGTGGACTGGAGTAATGATGCAAAAAAATCAGTTTGAAAGTCAGCTTTGATTGTTCCTAATAAACTGTTTAACTGCACTCACAAGTGAATATTAAATTATGTTGTGGGGTAATTAAATATATTCTAAATGAACTACAAACACAAAGCAGACTTGCCGTCCAAATTCCTCCCTGCTCGCACTAAAAGCTTAATCTGTTTGGAACTATAGCAGGCCTTTTGGTTCAGTTAATTCTATATCCAACACTTACAAAAATAACTGGTCAATCTCAATTTTCAATGTGGTTGGGTGGCCACTGGTTTTCAGCACATCACCTTATCACCTAATAGCAATGAAAATATTATCAAAGCGGGTCAGATCTGGAAGCGCAGGTGCTTCTAACGACCAGTCAGACAATTTTCAATCTGACCTCAACCATCGAAAGTAATGACTTAAATTTTAGATTGTATGCAATAAGATTTGTTTACTGGGCGACAAGACAAGAAATTTTGTATCTTCATCTCCACAAGACACTTAAAACATGTTTTAAAATGGATCTTATTGAAATCTTTAGATTTGTATATGATGGCTTACATCAGAGAAAAATGAAAGAACATTAATTATTCTTGAGCTGTTACTCCATAACAATGATGTATACTGGAAATGAAATGTACTTGGCTGTATTGTTTTTATGGCTACTCTTCCCTCTTAATTCACCCAGCAGTTGAGCAGAACGATACTAACGCTTGGCTTCAAAGCCAATGAGAGTGTGCTGAACTCATAGTTCACAGCAGACACAGTTGAGCAGAACGATACTAACGCTTGGCTTCAAAGCCAAAAGCTAGTATTTTACATTTAATCATTTAGCAGACACTTTTATCCAAAGCGACTTACAAATGAGAACAACAGAAGCAATCAGATCAACAAGAGAACAACAACGGTATACAAGTGCTATAACAAGTCTCAGTTAGTCTAGTACAGAACACGTAGCCAGGGTTTTTTTTTTTTTTTTTAAGAATATGATAGAAAAGAAAAGGTAAGTACTAGTATTAGTTGGTTAAAGGGTCATGAAACCCCAGACTACTTTTTCTGAGATTTTAGCAGAGGTGTTTATGTTGCACCTCATAGAAGACAATGTTAGCATCCGATAATTTTAACTGTTGGAGAAAACTGCTAATTTTAAGCTTTTTTGGCGCTTATTTTCATCTTCCCGGTTTAAAAATCTACATTGTGTTGATCGCCACACCGTGACGTGGCAGTGGACTGTAGTACATAGATGACGCGCCGGTGTCTATCAAATTATTCATGAGACTGCATGTTCTTATCCTATGAGAAGACGCTTTGCTTAATTATTCACAACCGCATGTGTTGATTCGCTTATGACAGACGTTTCATACTGTGACATGACATCGCACACATCAACTGAGAGAAACGCTCATGGATTGAAGAAGAGTGTTTGTTTTTGTTCTGTAATAAGAGTTCGAGCACAAACACGATTCATTCACTCTGGTGAGCATAACCATTTTTTCCGCCAAAAGGCTTATATAAACACCTCAGAATAAGCCTTAAAAGTTCTCAGAGGTGCAACAGTGCGCTCATATATATGTTTTCGAAGCAGAGTGCAAACGACAGTACATAAATAAAACTTTCTAACTCCACACTACTTAAACAAAACCCTCCTCCTCCTCCTCCTCCGCTGCGCACCACGCCCACATTTTTTTGCCTTCAGCCACTCACGCCCACATTTTTTTTGCCTTTTTTAAAACTGTGGTGTGTACTAACCCGTGCTGAAACGGGGGGTTTCATGAACCTTTAAGTGCAGGCAAAAAAGATGAATCTTTAGATGTTTTTTGAAAATGAGTAAAGACTCAGCTGTTCGAATTGAGATCGGGAGGTCATTCCACCAGCAGGAAAAGGTCTGTGAGAGTGATTTTGGACTTCTTTGGGATGGCACCACAAGGCATCATTCACTTGCAGAGCGCAAACTTCTGGAGGGCGCATAAGATTGAACTAATGAGCTTAGGTATGTTGGTGCCGTGCCAGTGGTCGTCTTGTAGGCAAGCATCAGTACCTTGAATTTGATGCGAGTGGCTACTGGTAGCCAGTGTAACCTGATGAGGAGAGGAGTAACGTGAGCTGTTTTTGACTCACTGAAGACAACCCTCTCTGCTGCATTCTGGATCAGTTGCAGAGGCTTGATAGTACATGCAGGAAGGCCTGCCAGGAGAGCATTACAATAGTCCAGTCTGGAGAGAACAAGAGCTTGGACAAGAAGTTGGGTGGCTTGCTCTGACAGGAAGGGTCTAATCTTTCTAATGTTGTATAAGGCAAATCTACAGGACCCGGTCATTGTAGCAATATGGTCTGTGAAGCTTAACTGATGATCCATCACGATACATGATCCATGGAAGGAGTTATGGTTGACGGACCCAGCTGTATAGAGAAGTTGTGATGAAACGATGGGTTAGATGGAACCACCAGCAGTTCAGTTCAGTCTTAGTAAGGTTGAGCTGAAGGTGATGGTCATTCATCCAGCTAGAAATGTCACTCAGACAGGCTGAAATGTGAGCAACTACCGTCGGGTCATCCGGTTGGAATGAGAAGTAGAGTTGAGTGTCATCAGCGTAGCAGTGATAGGAAAAGCCATGCTTCTGAATGACAGATCCTAATGACATCATGTAAATGGAGAAGAGAAGTGGTCCAAGTACTGAGCCTTGAGGAACTGTGAAATTAACAAATTATGCATTGCACCTGCTGCCTTATTATACTCACGCTGTGATCAGTGGCAGCTGGATGCAGTAATTGCATGCCAATGTGCATTGGCTCATTTAGTTTACACTCGAAGTAGATTGGTCTATCGGCGATATCTAAATAATGTCGGTCACCGACATGACGTCAAGAGTGACCGACTGAAAGGGAACTGATGTTATACTCATAAAAAGTAAATTAATTTTTCAGATTTGATAATTTCACAGATGTTTTTTACTGAAAGCAACTTATGAGGAACATTAAAATAAATTTGTTCTAAGAGCCAGTAATTTTCATAATACTTGACTGCAAATTTCAAGCATAAGCTCAATTACACAGAATCTCGTAGATTACAATTTGCAATTAGACGGATGTACTGTTACTTCCTCTACTGTCAAAAATCTGGGTGTTATATTAGACAGTAACTTGTCTTTTGAAAACCATATTTCCCATGTTACAAAAACAGCATTCTTCCATCTTAGAAACATTGCCAAGCTACAAAACATGTTACCTGTTCCTGATGCAGAAAAGCTAGTTCATGCATTCATGACCTCTAGACTGGACTATTGTAATGCACTGCTAGGTGGTTGTCCTGCATCCTCAATAAAAAAGCTACAGGTAGTCCAAAATCCTTACCAGGTCAAGAAAATATGATCATATTACCCCAATTTTACAGTCTCTGCACTGGCTTCCTATTAAGTTCCGTATCGGTTACAAAATATTATTACTTACTTATAAGGCCCTTAATGGCTTAGTTCCTGCGCCATGCACTCTAACTAGTCTTCTACCACGCTTATAACCCATCACGCCCCCTAAGGTCACAAAAACGCTGGACTTTTGATAGTACCTAGGATAGCAAAGTTCACCAAAGGAGGTAGAGCTTTTTCGCATTTGGCTCCCAAACTCTGGAATAGCCTTCCTGATAATGTTCGGGGTTCAGACACACTTCCTCTGTTTAAATCTAGATTAAAAACAAACCTCTTTGGCCAAGCATTCAAAGAATGCATCTCATAATTTTGGACCGCAGTTATATATCTGATTAAATGCGCATTATTATTCTTAAGCTTGGGTTAAACTAATTAATTTTACTTGGCTGGAACAGCAGTTACGCTAATTATGTCTCTATTTGTTTCTCTGCTTTGCCGTAACTAGGATTTACACAAGCTCCAGTCTGGATCCAGAACACCTGAGAAGAGATGATGCCAACCCCTCAGAGGACCTCAGATGATGCTAACCCAGAGACAACAAACAGAACTACCACATTTTGCTATAAGTTTGATTGCATAATTGCTGTTAATAGTGTTAATCGTCTGTTTGTTTACATCTTTTATAGATTTTTCTGAACATTTCTGCCATATGCACATGAACTGACAGTCACCACTGATAAGCTACTACTAAATATTGTAGAAACTTAATTTTCTGTAAAGTTGCTATGCAATGATTTGTATCGTAAAAAGCGCTATACAAATAAACTTGAATTGAATTGAATTGAATTAGTGCACAAGATGTTTATAGTTTCATATGCTGCCATTTCTGATTTCTTTCAGATCCAAAACTGTTTACAGTTTACTAAGCAAATGCCTCAAATGACTGTTTTTCTTGTCAGTTATTAACCCAATATTATGTGTAAATACAACTGTGAAAAAGACAAAAAAAGTGGTTTGTAAATTGTGACATTATATATCTTCATATTTGTCATAAAAACATGTTGAAGCATGATGTACGTGCATATCATTCATATATTTTCATAAGTAAGGATTCTGCATTGAAATGATCAGTGAATAAATATAAAAAAATTAATCAAAATATATCTGTGAATATGTCGTATTGTCACGGGCTGCTACATTGCAGGAACACGGAGCAAGGAACGACGAGATCAGATACAAGAAGTTTAATTGACATATAGCGGGGAATCACATGTAGCACATGGGGGATGACATAAACGGAACACCTGGGACAACTGGAGACTGAGAACACAATTTAAAGACACGACTAGATAAGGGGAGGATGAGGAACACCTGGGACTAATGAACAAATGGGGAACACCTGGAATCAAATCATAGAACAACATGAGGAGCAAAACACAGACAAAACATGGGACAGAGTCTGACATCACACCCCCTCGGACGGCATGTCCTCACGCCATATAACATCACACAGGGAGGGTGGGTGGGCACTCTGGAGGTCCTTCAGGACAGGCACAGAACAATGGGTCTCCAAAGCGGTACCCGTTCAGGGTACCATGGTGGATCAGGCAACTTGGGAGGCCATGGCGGATCCTCCGTGGTCTTAGCCGGCTCGGCCACGTGCACATGCACTTACGTGGTGCTGGCACTGGAGGGTGCTCTGGGGGAGCAGGCACAGCAAAGCACTTTCAAGGAGCCGACACTGGAGTGAGTTTTGGGGCTGGAGCCGACACTGCGGCATTTTGAACGCCTGGCAGGCTTGCCATATTAATGTTCAATGGGCTTGCCATATTAAAGTCCTGCTGACTGGGCTTACTTTTTTGCGCAGTCCGGTATTCTGTTACTGGCTGCTACAGCGCAGGAACATGGAGCAAGGAACGAGGAGACCAGGAGATCAGATTCAGAAGATCAGAAGGAGTTTAACTGCCATATAGCGGGGAATCACATGCAGCACACGGGGATGACATAAACAATACCAGACAGCTTAACTGGAGATTGAGAAGACAATTAAAAGACACGACTAGATAAGGGTAGGGCGAGGAACACCTGGGACTAATGAACACAAACGGGGAACACCTGGAATCAAATCATAGAACAACATGAGGAGCAAAACACAGACAAAACATGGGACAGATTCTTAAAACATTATATGATATTTAACAGACATTTGTAGCATCATCAGCTAAAATGGACTATTACAACATTTAGAAAGCCTTCTGTAAAAAGTTTATTGTAATGATTAGATGAATCAAGATTAGAAAATTACCATGTGTTTATATTATGATTTCTGTAATAATCATTTATGTTCATTAAAGGTACCTTCTTGCTCTGTTGATCACTGTATTTAATATTATATTTAAAGGATTCAGTACAGTATGGAAAATAGAAAGCTGCATACAAACATCCATAATAGCATTGACATGAAGATAAATCTGCAGTATTCTGTTATTTGTAGAGTATTTTACTGTAATATTGTATTCATCACTATTTCCTCTGGGTTCTGCAAGTCCTTCCTCCCTGCAAGATAATTCAACACAAAAGCATTTACTGAGCTCTCATGAGTGCAGATCGTTCCAGATCAATGTGAATCATCTCAGAAACTCACCAGCTCTTCTTGCACAGATGATCTGAAGAAGAATCACAGTAGGAGCAGCAAACGCTGCAAACTCTACAATAATCACCATCACTGCAGGACAGATGAGAGAAAGGAAGAAGAGAAACTGTAAATGACTGAAGTCAAGGCTATTAAACTATTGTTTGTTTAGTTTATTTATATAGCACACTACAACAACAGCCATTGACCACTGTACTTTACAAAAATTGTAAAATCAAAATAATAAAACTACACACAATGACAAAGTATATACAGAGGGAAAACAAGCTCAGGACAACCCAAATATTATAAGCCTTGTCTAAAAGGTGGGTTTTAAGTTTTACTTTAAACAGAGATTCTGTAGTGATTACCCAGACAGCATGGTAACATTGATACAATGTTGAGTTTTGATCCAAACCATCATTTTGGTTGAGAAAAATGTTTAAAAAATGTTTAAAGTGTGTAGGATCAGCATTGAAATTGTGATGAAAGTTGACAGCACACATGGGTGGAGACAGTGACATTAAACTAATAGTGATTTGTAGTTGATGATCAGAGGGGTATTGCACAAAAGTAGAATTAAGAAAGCCAGGATAATAGAAAAGGTGCAGCTTGACCTAGTTCAATCAGCACATCCTGGCTTAGTCTGTTGCACATTTGCTAAGCCAGGATGAGAGTGTGCAGCTATGTCAAGCCAAGTGTACATAGTTGGGATAAGTGCACAATGCGCTCAATGCATTCTTAAACAGACCACGGGATCGATCACAGAATCAATGATGCAAAAATGGATAAAACCCATGCGGCATACTTCTCGCCAATTGAGCAACAGCTTGTAAATGGAAACATATGAAGAGGTGAAACATAAAATATGTAAAAAGGGAAATACAGCTTCTTTAATAAAACAAAGACAAAGTTTTATTTCAGATTATAGATTAGATAAAATCAATTAGATAGAAAAAAAAACTAAATAAAAATAGATAAAAGAGATAGATGCGATAGATTAAATAGACAGATAAAAAGAGCAAAATAGATCAAATACTGTAGATGCACATAGTGTATAAGTGTTTGCAATTATGTGCTTGCATGAGTAACATGCATGTCCACTGGTCACATTTAAGGCAAAGTGTCCAACTGTTAATTTAGGGAAATGACAAATAACTCCTTGAATTGTACTTATGATGGCGCCAGTGGAGCACTGGTTATTTGGACTACTTATGCATTCAGTTGGTCCGCTATTGTCTGCCAGGCTTACCCACTTATCCACTATGCGTATCTACAGTATTTGATCTATTTTGTTCATTTTATGTGTCTATTTAATCTATCTCATGTCTCTTTTATCTATTTTTATTTAGGTTTTTAGTTTTCTATTTAATTGATTTAATCCAATCTGATAATTTGATCTGTTTTTATCTATCTAATCGTTTATTTATCTCTCTTATGTATCTATCCTTCTTAAAGAACAACAAGCTGCCTGGCCAAAAAAGGACCTGGCAGCAAGTACAAGAACCTTTGCAGGCTGGTAAGTGACTTGATGTGTGAAAAAAAAAAAACACAAATTAAGTGAATAGTGTCTGCTGCCATATTTTATTGTCTGTGTTGGATTTTATCATTGAAAAAAAAAAAAAGGCTCATATATCTGGCACGGGTGTGGTCCTCCAACCCAAGACTTGACCACAGCAGTGGAGCTGGCCCTGGAGTTGAATAAAGGAAAGCAAGTGATGGAAGGGACACAGTGAGGGACAGCCACTGACTCTGGCCTAGCAAGAGAGACTGGCCTCTTCATACAAGGTACATTACAACACACCTACTGCACTTGGAAAACAATCAAATGTTTTGATTTTGTTATGTGGACTGTCTGAATTTGCCTTACCTTGCAGTGTCTGGTAACACACCTACACTTCTGGAGCCACCAGACTATGATCCGCTGGTGAGTATTTTTTATTAAAATCATAGGCTTGGCACGTCCCGTCAAAACTATCAATACAAGTTCTATTGAATATATCACATCTGACGGCACGACATGAGATCGTGTTACTGGACTTCGGAAGGCTTAAGATGTCATGTCAATTTTGTGTAAAGAAGATATTTTGAAGATTGCTGGTAATCAAACAGTTGGTGGCTCCTACTGACTTCCATAGTATTTTTTTTTCTCTTTATGTTCAACATAAGAAAACAACTCATACAGGTTTGATATGTAAAAATATTTATAAAAATGTTTAACTAAAAATATTTATAAGGTTGTTGCCATCCTCAGGAGTAGAACCATTTTCAAAATATATTTTATTATTCCTTTATTCGAGTTAAAAGAGACTAGCAAATGGAACATTTATTTAGAATAAGCCTATATATACACTACATACTGACCTCGTCATGGACTTAAATGAAACCACATTTGCAACTTCTTATAATCTCAACAACTGCAATAATATATGCATTCATCAAACCTCTAACAGCAATATGAACAGTCTTCATAACAACACTAAAATAGGGGATACTTAGATGAATGACAGTATATGTCGATTTTAATGCATGTTTAGTAAGTCTGTTGAAAAATGGTTGAAAAACATCTATTGTAGTTTGAAATTGGCCACTGATTGGTAAACGCCCATTTTGGTTTTGCATGTGCACTTCTCAATTGTTTAATTGATGCTTCTTCATTAGAGAGAAAACGCAGGTGCATCCTATACAGAAGTCTCGTGTGTTTGACATGCATGAACTCTCTGAGTTTCAAACAATGGTGCATATATCTTATTTCTGTTTTTTTTTTGTTTTTTTTTGCATTCTTGTTATTTGCATTTGATTTATTGTTACTGAATCTAATAAGATATATTAATTAAAGTTATTAAAGTGTTGAAATAAACCGCTCAGGTAGCAAGGTGACATTGATACAATGTGGTGTTTTCATCCAAACCATCATTTTGACTGAGATTGAAATGTCAAAAAGTTTGATTTATGTTGAATCAACATTGAAATTTTGATGAAAACCAAGAGCCAAAATATGGGCGATGATGTGGGTGATTAAAAAGTGCATAACGAGTTTGTCTTTAGCCTTGATTAATTTTACATAGCCTATGTTTCTGTTACTCTTATCATCAACTCAAAAGCCCATGAGCATGAATATTAAACTTTACATAGCCTATGTTTCTGTTACTCTTTGCATTTACTCCAAGGAGGATTTACTCCAAGGAGGAGTTAAGGCTGATGAGGTTGGATAATTAGAGAAATGAGAAGCACACCCTTAATGATGGTGACATTGATCATACATTGAGTTGCAGTCCACAGCATAACTGCTTGACATAAGATTTGGTTTTATCTTCTGTCTCCTGCTTGCAGCTTTATCAGGTAAACATTCATATTCCTCAAAGAGTATCAAATTTGCTGTATGTCACTGTTCATGGTAAAACTCAAAATCAAAGACATTTTCATGTGATCTTTAAAGAGATTAATTGGTTTGCATTAGTTAAATATGCAGCTTTAATGAAATTGCTTTAATTGAAAATAATTAAGCTGTTCTTATAAGCTAAACACAGAACACTTGTCACTTTCTACAATATGTAGTTTCTTGGTAAATTAGTTGCCATATAATTTGCAAACTGTCAACATACTGAAGTCCTGCATATTATAGCGCTTCCATTTACAAATGTTTATTGCACAAAATGTAAAAGATATTGAAGCACTAATAGATTTTATATATAAGCAATGATACTAAAATCCTGTTCTAAATAACTGTTTTCATAAATTGTAAAAAGTAAATGTTATGTTTAATGTGACTCTATATATGTACAGGTATGTATGAGAATTATTAAGTCCGCAGAGTACTACTACAACAAATACTACAAAAATTTAATGAAACCAGTGCACAAAAATCAATGATTAAGTCCGCAGAGTCAGAAATACTACAACAATTTAATGAAACCAGTGCACAAAATTCTGTCACAAGAAAACCATGTTACAGCAGGAAAAAATTATGCCGAGTACCCTAAAGTCGTTATAGAGTCAGGTGGTTCAGATTGTAATGCTTCAGTCACAGATGAGTTCCCTGGTGGGGTGTCTAATGAGGTTCTGTTGCATCCAACCAATATGCATGATGTTAATAATGATACAGTCAACTCATCAGATTTTGACTCTGATACTGAATCAAAAGCTCCAACGAGTGAGTTTCTTTTAAGGAGTTTGCGATATTGGGCCTCTACCTTCTCAGTGCCCTTTTAAGTATTCTGCAAATGTTTCATCCAGAATTCCCCACAGATGCCAGGACAGTTCTTAAGACCCAAACCCATGTATCTACCATAAAGATGGAAGGCGGGGAGTATTATCATTTTGGCTTGGCAAAGGGGATAGTGTCACATTTGAAAAGCTTAATCCTGCCTGAACAATTGCAAACAGTTAAATTACAGTTCAATTTAGATGGGCTTCCACTTTTCAAAAGCTGTACACTTCAGTTCTGGCCAATTCTTGCCATTGTCAATTGTGACTATGCCAAACATCCCTTCCTCGTTGGGCTTTTACTGTGGTATGAAAAAGCCCAAGTGCATATTTGAGTTCTTAAAGCATTTATTGATGATTTAGCTGTTGTTCTTCTGCATGGTATTGTTTACAATGGTCGAAACATATTGTATGCTCTTTTGTGTGTGATGCCCCTGCCAGAACCTTTGTTAAAAATACAAAATCTCACAATGGCTACTCGGGCTGTGACAAATGTTTTCAAGTGGGTGAGTGGCTAAATAAATGACATACCCAGAAACTGATGCAAAGTTGAGGACTGATTCTGATTTTAACAATATGAATGATGAAGACCACCACTTGAACCAAAAAAATATTTTTCCTTTAGCTGGCTTGGTAAAAATGGTTACCATGTTTCCATTAGGTTATATGCACTTATGTTGTCTAGGTGTCACTAGGAAACTTTTGATCTTTTGGATCAGAGGTAAAGCACATATCACTAGGTTGTCCACTCAAACTGTAGCTGAAATTTCTGAAAAGTTAAAGCTACGGAGTCCCTACACGCCTGTTGAGTTTAGCCGGAAACCAAGAGGGTTATCAGAAATTGACCACTGGAAAGCAACTGAGCTGCACTCATTTATGTTGTATACAGGCCCTGTTGTGCTTCAGAACTGCATTCACATGCAGATGTATGAGAACGTTGTTGTTGTTGTTTTCTGTTGCTATGCATTTGCTTTTATCCTCTGGAACCCCAGAGGCGATGATTGATTGTGCTCATGAATTGCTTTTGTATGCCACTTTAAGAACAACTATATGGTAGACATGAAATAGTCTATAATATACACCATCTGACTCATCTGGCCGAAGAGTATCGTCTCTTTGGACCTTTGGATAATGTGTCAGCATTTCCTTTTGAGAATTATTTAGGACAAATAAAACATATTTTGCACAAGCCTCCCTTACCCTTACAGCAAGTTGTGAAAATGTTATCTGAAATGCCAAATCCAGAGTCACCAAAGCCTCACGAGTGCAACTTAAGTCAACCACATTTTGATGATACAGTGCTACATAGCCTAAGTCTTAGCACACAGTTCAGAAAAGTGGTAACACAAAAGTACACTCTGTCTATAGTGCAAGGAGATAATTGTGTGCAAATAGTTGGCCACATTGCTATTTTAAGAAATATCATTAAGGTAGATGAGGTAGGGATTTTTGTCCTATTTCAAAAGTTTAATCAAGAATCATTCTTCTCCGACCCGTTTGAGTCAACCAGCATAGGTTGTTATAAAGAGTTGCATGACAATCTTGATGTGGCCAGACTCCAAGATATTAAGCTGAAATATTTCCTCTGTCCTGACAAAAATGTCTTCATTGCCATGCCACTCATTCATATGACATAATGAATTGTTTGTAGATTACAACATGCTTTATCTCTTGTAAGAGAAGCTTGTACTTAACATAATGAGTTCCTGCTTGTTCTTTTTTTTTTCTCTCTATATCTCCAAGGGAAAGTTTACATTTGCGTTCTTGTATTGTAGGGGAGTTATTTTGTTAAAAAAATGAAGCAGTGGTGCATCGTTCAATTGCAAAATGGTGGCACAGAAATTGTGCCACACAGCTGGCTGATTGGAAAGAAGCTTCTATGGCCACCATATCCACCCAAAGACACAGCCAAGGTACGGGCTGCAGTTAAAAAAATATGAACTGCCTTCTGAGGAATGGTTGTCCTATGAACTTGTTAGACACCTTGTAAGTCAAGGTAAGTATATAAATTCAAATTAAGCATAAATTAAGTATAAGGTGGAGTTAAAATGTGTACTTTACAGTTATTACACTCACAAAATTTAACTTGCAGCCACAGATGAAGAAGCTGAGAAGAGTTTGAAAAGATACCTACAGGAGAACTGCAACACAACTGACATTCAGTCTGATGAAGAAACTGAAAAGTTTGAAAAAAGAATATCCAGGTAACACCTGAAATTTCTTTGCGTTTATTTTCAGAAGGGGGGGGGGAATTAAGAAATGGCAAGGGGAAAGAATAATCACAAAAATAAAATACAAATGCTAGATGTATCTGAAGTTTTCTTTTTCTATTAGATCCAATCCCGTTTACAACTGATACAGAAGACGAAGTTAAAAAAAAGAAAGCTCTGCCCAGCTCCTAGACTTCTATTTTTAGGTATAAAAGTGATGTTTATGAAACCAAGACTGAGAAGCAAAGACAGTTATATGCAATTGTTCCATTTACGTGGACGTCCCAAAATGTAATTTTGCAAATTGTATACATGTAAAATCTGTTTCTCTGCAGTCTCCAACAAAATGCAGGCTCCTGTTCAATCAGCTTTCAGAGTCAAGACCTCTGTCCAGTCTTCTATCAAAATTCTGCCTAACTATCCTTTGGAGTCCTCTGACCAGATGTGCAGCAGTTCTCCATACTTGACTGAGTCAGGCGACTCATCAGCCCTGCCCGCCATGTACCCCAGCCAGGAACCATCTTACAAGGATCAAGAGGGTATAAATTCCAGAAGTGCTTTGGCAGTTTTGCTTGGAATTTGGAAACTGCAAATAGTGTAATTTCCAGCTTCCAAATTCCAAGCAGTTTACAACAATATACAATATTGTTTATCTTAAAATATATTTTGGATGCTAATGTGCGAGTCTGTTCATTAGCACTTTTTTTTTCTTGTTCCAGATGCAAGTGATTCTGCAAGACAATTAATGAGAGGCAAGTGCAGAGTTTTTGTACTTTCCTTATACAGTATGCATGTTAAATATGTCTTGAACTGTAATGTTTTTATTCTCCACAAGATGTTGCTTTACAAAAGTTGATTGGAACTGTCACAGAACTTCAAAGCAACCTTTGCTTCCATTGCCTGTCTCAGTCCATCTGCACAATACTGAAGAGCTTGAGACTGCAGAGAAGATTTTACAATCCAGTGAAGCAAGGCAAATGATGGTTAGTGCTTCTATGTAGACCATTTTGTTATTGATCCGTTTTTGGGACATTTGGCATGTTCTCTCTGCTTTGTGTACACATTTTGTATGGCAGGTGAGACACTTTAGCATAATTGGAGGAACCTCACTGGAAATGAGGGTCCGTCGCATGCTTTCCTGTGCACTGACCAATGAACTGGCATCATCAATAAATTGGGCTGGGAAGATGGTTAAAGAGCAGTCAAGGCAAAAGAGGGCATTCAAGGATACTTTCTTGAATATGTGTATATTTGGTGAGTTATAACTATCAATGATTTGAATTGTCCTTCTGCCTTTTGTGTTCCCAGAAATCTACCTTACTCTATCCAATATTTCCCTCTTCCAGTGCCTCCATTAATGTATTCAATTGTATACATTTTATACCCTGTTGTTCTTCTGTTTTGTTTTCAGATGCTGTGACTTTGCAGATGGGTGTGGGAAAAGTTTCCCAATATGAATATATTCAGGCAGTCCAGAAATGGCGCCGATATGCACCATACCGTGTGGGCAGAACTGCACATCAAACAACTACAACTGTTCCTTTGGTGCCTCCAGAAACAAATTAATTTTGTCATTTTAATTTATTTTTTTCATGACATAGTATGAAGTGCTTTCAGTTGACTGAATTAAAAGACAGCAAAAAATAAATAAATGTGATTGAACCAGTGGAAAAGTGTTTATTTTTTTATTTTTTATTATAGTAGCTTGACCATTGATTCAATGGTATGTGTGTGATTTATTTTGCATTCAGTTTTCAGTTAAATATATTTCACAATATCAAATTTGATATTTTATGAGGATTTATTTTTGGTGTTTTTGTTTATATAGGACAGTATAGAAAGCGCACAAGTGGGAGAGAGTGGAGGGGACGGTGTCAGAAAGGACCTAGAGCTGGGACACTTTCGAGGATCATCCGAAGCACACCGCACTATATGCATGAGGCTGTTGGTTGTAACATTTTAGAGTCCCCTTCGGTAGAAATCACATTCTGCGTTCCCCACGGTAAAAAAAGACACAGTCCAGGGGGGTCCCCCTTAGAAATCACATACCCACCCCCTTGGGGTGTCCCCCAAAACTGGGCCCTTGGAATTGTCCTAACCTTTCCTCCCTTTACAGCGTCCCTGGTTGCAGGTTCGAACTGTTCAACACATTTTCACTGCACAAATGTACATATCTCTTGTAATGAGACACATTACTAAAACATGTTTTTTACAGAAACTAGTTTTCCACTAAAATAAAAGATCAGCTGGTTTCAGTCATAAAGGCACAAGGGTTTCTCTTGCAAGTGGCGCACAAAATATGCATTTAAATGCAAAAATATGCCAAATTATTTTACAAAAACCTTTAAATATTATTGTATGTGGATTGTTCTTCTGCATGTTTTTAACAATACATCCATACATACTCTGCAAAGTAAAGTTTGGATTATTTTCATCTGTTTTATACAGTATGTTTCCAATATAAAACTGTTTGTTTTACAATTATGAGCATGTGGTAGTTTATTGAAGTTGATTGTAAAGCCATTGCTGCCAGTCATTTGATTTTTAGCCTTTATAATGTACAGTGTTGATCTAAATGCAAACTCGGCTCTAATTGAACATGCAGTTGTGTATTTATACATGGTGCAAGGTACGACGGTGAAACAGCGTCGTGTTATCAACGTTGATTCACTTTGCAAAATCAACACCTAATTCAACGTTAATCCAAAGTCTACAGAACGACCATAATTCACCCATAATGAAGGTAAGACGGTGAATCAACATCACAATATCAACGTTGATCCAATTTGCAAAATCGAAAGGTTATTCAACGTTGATTCAACCATGGTACCTGACGTTGTTTCAACATTGAATCAACGTTGAAATGCCTGCTGGGAAAAGCTCATGATCAACAGCTCTAACGTCTCTCGAGAAAACGCAGTTTGCATCTAGATACTGATTCTAGAAGAAACCACTGGATGATGGATTTGAGCTTAGATTGTGGAAATGCAAGAATATTTGAATGCATGAAAACATCGCCTTATACACATTCTTTCTACAAACTATAAGTTTAGACATGCATAAATACCTTGCTGTGGATTAACTGCAGGTCTGTGAGCAGCTGTAGTTATCTCAGAGTTTGAGGTAATGATCTCTTTATCTGTAGAAGTTGGAGAATTTTAGGTCAGATGCAGATTGTGGAAAACATAAAATAAACATTCATCTTAACCGCAGTCAACAGTCTGGTTTGCAAAAAGAGCGCTGTATCCCCTCAGATGCTACAGACAGCAGACTATACCATGATGCATTTCTATCAGAGCCCTGCACTGAAGTGAGAGACTGCTGGTGTGAGAGAGTGATCATGAACCTTTTGTAGGAGCTGCTGCTGTAGTTCGGCTTGATGTCGTCTCAGAGTTTGAGCTGCTGACTGGAATCAGTGTTGAACCTGGAGCTGCAGAAGATGAACGTTCAGATGCATCTTAAGACTGCAAAATCACATTTTCATACTTGGTCATTATATGACATGCAATATTAGAGATTTTTCAAAGTTCACTTTAATATCCACTCTTGTATTTAAGTTTTGAAATGCAGAATTCACTCAGCATACACTTCAAATGTATTTTGGTGACATTACAATTACAATTTAGTTACAATGTAAGATAGTTTGAACATACATTAATATTATACTAACAAACTGATGTCAAGCTATCCTTTACTTTTAGTGACTTGAAAACACATTGCAATATCATTCCAAGTGAACTTGAAGTGTGCTTTTGGCATCATTATGCCATTATAACTGAGCACCACACAGACATGCACCGTTCAAATCTGGTCTTATTTTGTTTTCTTTATATACTGTAACAAGTACTGCTATAAGCAAACAGTTTTTTTCTATCAGAGACAGCACAAATTATATAGATTTAAAGATTGCTAAGAAAAGTCTTAATATAGGCGCAGTAAACAGTGCTTGAAAATAAACGTGAAGCAGCGTTAAATATGAAATATGACTACATTTGAAATATGAAATAACTACATTTACATTGTATTTTCAGTTAGTACATAGACATGTTAGTCTATTTTTATTAAATATATTTTAAATACAATTTAGTATATTTATTTTTTCAATAGGTTGCAAGTAAAGCTCAGGCAGAGGGTCCTTTTGGCACCATTAAACAGTTATAGGGTCCTTTTGTGGCCAAGACAGAAGGGAGAATGATACTGCAACCCATAAACCTATAGTTTGTCCTGAATGGATGACATTATGATTCCTCATGCCATGTTTCTGTATCAGAGAGTCTTCTGAAATTGAGTTAGGAAGGTTTCTCACCTGAACTCTTGACAGTGTATGTGACTGAGGTCTTGACTTGATCTCTCTGAGTAACTTCACATCTCCACTCTCTGTTGTGATCTTCATTCAGGAGTATTATAGTCACACAGCAGATACAGTGTCCTGATGAGGATAATGCGTTACCTTTGGATTCTAATATCGTCAATTTAACACCAGCCTGATTCACCCAGAACAGCTCAATTCTCTCAGAACCGACCGAATCATCACAAGAGACTCCAGCATATGAATACAGCTGACAGCAGAGAGTCACAGAGAGACCTGCACTGATCTCAGTCTGTGAGACTGAAACACACAATAACACACACATCACACACTCTTCAATCATCAGGAGAGTTTAAATGAAGAATTTGTCATTTTTAAATGTGACCACATAATTGTAAAATTACCATGAAGAACATGCAGATAAACACGAGTGTCAGGTCCTTGTTTTTGGTCTCTATTCACACCAGACCATTGTCTGCAGGTGTAAAATCCATAATCTTCTGTTGAGATGTTGTTGATGTTCAGAGAGCAGTCAGACCCCAGACTCAGTCTCTCATGACTCTCTGTGTCTTTCTTCTTTTTCCCTCCATCGATCAGTTCAACAGCCGTTGAATCTTTATTATAGATCCATGTAGTTGATGTGCAGTCATGAAGAGCATTATTACAGGGCAGACGGACATTTTCACCAGAACTGATGAACACATGAGCATCATCTACTCCACTGGTACCTGAAACACAAGAATATCTGAGTGATCATTATGTTATATATTAATAAATGAAGCTTCATAAACGAACCCCTGTGACAGCAGGTCATTCTCAGGGTCAGATATCAGTGCATTCAGGAATAAAACAGTATTTGCAAATGTGAGATCAGAACAACGTCAGGAAGAATCAACCATGTTCAAACCAACTCAATCCCAGACTGAATATATATTAATATAATAATGTGTTTACCTGCGAGAAGTGAAGAGAGAATAGCCAGTCCCAGCAGAAACAAATGACACGTATCAGCCATTTCTCTTTCTCTCAGTCTTTCCAGATCCTCAGCAGCTTCTGCAGTTGAGATGTTGAGAGTGACAAAAAAAAAAAAAAAAATTCAACCAGCTAAATGAAAGAAGCAGAAAGACTAAAAGAGTTCATTCCCATCAGTCTAATCTAGGTCGGGAAATGATCACAGTAACACGTTTCCAGACCTCAACAGTGAGATCACAGCTCTAAAAATACTACAGGAAACATGTAATGTCACACATGCAAGGCTTACTATCCAAAGCAAAAGGTTCTGCAAAGAGAGTGAATACAACACACCGACTGACAAAGAGGAAACAAAGGTGGTTTGAGAAAAATACAATATTTTAGATGTTGTCTTTAACAGAGTTTAAAAGGAAACAGTACAGACTTGTTTTCTCTGCACTGAAATGATCATTGACCACACACACACACACAAATTAAATAAATAAAAAATCTGATGTTCACACATGACATGTAATAATGCGATAATACCACAACCAGTGCCATAATAGTAAACATTATTCAAACTGTCAGTTGAAACTGACTGGATGGATTTCCTCTCCCCTCCTCCTATATTAATCAAGAGGTGATCATAGTCTTAAATCTAGTGCATCTCGTCTGAGTTATTAATGTTAAAGGCGATGTGTGCGTTTGGTGTCTGAGAGGTGAGTGATGGTCTGACACGTCAGGAACACATTAACAGGGTTTAGTCATTTAGCTTTCAGCCGAGGATACTGGGATAGACTCCTGCCCTATGACCCTTCAGAGGGTCCTGTAAGGATAAGAGAGTGAGAGAGACCCATTTAGCCCAGCATACGGAATAAAAGTTATGAAGTTATGAAATTTGGCACACATATAGAAGACAGGCTGAACATTAAACACAACAACTTTGGAGTCTCTAACTCAAACCCTCTAGCACCACCAACAGTTTCACTCCTATTTATGCTAATAACTTTTGAACTGTAAGGGCTAGAAACAAAATTCTGAAAATGTTTTAATGATTTAGATTTTTCTGAAAGACCTACTTTTTCATCCATTGCTTTTATTTTAATTAAAATCAAATCAGATCATCTTCAGATCTTGAAATGGATCTTGAAATGGAATTCAAGTTAAATAGTCAAACCGTTCTCAAAAAATGTTCGAAACAAATTTGACAAAGAACATGCTGAAATGGATGTGAGGCTGTATTTTCGCAATGCATTAGCATACTGAGACCAAACGTAGTTTTTGTTATGACAACCACCAGAGGGTATCTGCACAGTTTCAGTAGAGAGAGATGAAAAACTGATATTTTTGCTGAATGGTTTTGCCAAAAATCAAGTCAAATGACACCCAGTTTTCCAAATGTCTGTCTTTTTTGCAATCAACCATTTTGAATTTTGTTGTAAAATACTATGTTTTATGAACTTATAGGTGTGTTATGAAAGTCAGTATGTGTTATCGCCACCATGCCCCGAAGGGCTAATACGGTCTAAGTTTTTCTTTGCTTAAGAAATGTATACCTGATCCGTGTCATGTATACCTGATCCATGCCATGTATAAATGGTGCATAAAAACTTCTGTGTTCATTTTGGTGAACTGATGCCACTCCTGTCAACTTTCATGATAATGCAAAGGCTGGCAACCAGGCTTGGCAAGGCTGGACAGGACAATAGAGATAGGACACGACAGGATACAAGCACAAACAAACCAAAACTACCCCGTAGTGGGAAAAACAGGCTGACATGACACGACACGACCAATGTACAACAACAAACTGACACAAGACCAGAAACACTGTTAACAGAAACAGTTAACTAGATGGGTGGGGTTAGACAATTGACATGAGAGCACATGGCACACAGAAAACAAAAGGTGCGTTCGACTTCACACAGCACTGCGCAGACCGATCGCAATCTGACTTGAAGCAGTGCATGCCGGTTAGAAATTTTGTCCGACTTGACACGGCTTCGACGCCACATGACTGTCACGTGTAGCATCAAAGTACCGCGAGAGCGTGTCGAGAGCAGTCGGCTGACTCAGCCGCAGCAGTTTCTCCAGAGCGACTGCAGGAGCACTGATGATGACGCAGCTGTTTCCCGATTGGCTAGATTCACCGCATGACAACGATCATGTGTGTTTCGGGTTTATTCTAACCTTTTCAGTTCCAATAATGGCCACAAATCTGTGTTTTAGAATGTTAAAAGCTTGTTTACTGTAGTCACACTGTTGTATTGAGTCATGTTTATCATACAACACTGATAAAAGCATACCCCCATTTATTAGTATTTAAATAGTATATGATTATGTTGAACATCATTTTTGAAATGATGGCGCTGTATTAAGCAGTATATAAAAAATATTTCTGTTGCTCATGAAAACGTTTCTGAAACATCTGTGTATTTGACAAATATTGCATTTAATTCACTTCACCTGTGATAAAGTATGCAAACACAGTGTCACTAATGGGAGCAGAAAGTGTCCCGCTTGACGTTGCAAGCGGCTGCTCCCCACAAAAAAGCTGTCTGTAGCTGTGCTTCAAGTCAAACGCACCTAAAGACAAAAGCCATGTGCTCACACAAGACAAAAACACAAGCACATGGCCAGTAAAACAATCACAAGCCATGTGCTTGAGCAAAACAAGACATGAACACGCAGCTAATGAGAATACTCATAAGCTGCATTTTCACACAAGACATGACAACATGAAAGCATGCAGCCAATGAAAAACACAAGCTGCGTGCTACACAGCACAAGACAGAACATGACATGAAGCACGCAGCTGTAAACACGAGCTCACGGGGACAGAAGAGCACACGGCCCGAGCAAACTTGAGACAGAACGCTCCCACAGCAAAACGCCGGTTTGGTGTCCGAACCCTGACACCAAACCGAAACTGAATCTGACCAAAACATGAGTGCCAGGATCTGAACACCATGCTCCAATGTGAAATAAGAATAAGAATGAAATAAGAATAGCTTTATTCGCCAGGTGTGCGCAAACACACAAGGAATTTGTTGTTTTTTTTTTTAAGGTGCTCCTGGTACATATATACATACATGCATACATACACATCTGACATGAGAACAGAATAAAAATAAAATAAAGGCACACAGACAACATGAAAACAAGACAAGACAGGAGTGTCAGGGCTCATAATATTTGATCATAATCATAATATTTTACAAGTTTGTTTGCTCTGTCTTTTCTTTTTTAAGCTGAGTTGATAACTGTTTAACTTTGGGTAAAAACGAAGCTCATTACTGTCACTTTTACCCAGCCACCAAAGCATTCTCAAGCGCCACCAGATGAACGTTTTTAGAAGAGTGCCTGCCATTTTTCAGTTAGATAAAAATGCTTTGGTGGACACACGTTTATTGAATATTTGTTGTTAGGCATATAGCTTATCAGTCTTTTTTGCATTTATGAAATATACTGGAGCCAAACCTGAGAAAGGAGTCCAGAATATTCCACATTCCTGAACACATAACTTACACAGTTGTGATTCATAGGTAGGGATGGTAATTGTGAATGAGCATGCACACAAGCCCCATTTAAGAATGATTGGAATTCATTAACATACAAAGTAACTATCAAATCTGATGTTTACAAAGCGTTTGTGAGTTTTCGGGAAGGTCTGTTTTATGCGCAAATTATTATGAAACAAGTTTCATGAATGAGCAACATTCATCAATGAGTCCAACAACTCCAGATTTTTAAAAACCTACTATTATTTAAAAAAGACCAATATAAAACAAAGACCAATCGAAATCGACTAGTCGCTGATGATGTCATTAATGAACAAATAATTCTGGAGCTGAGACTTAAACATCTTGTGCACAGCTATGCCATATGACACAGCGCTGCCCACATGGCTATTGCTATGGCTATTTTCTCACAGATTTCTGCTCGTTCTAAATCAGGTACAGATACAGATAAAGTAGCACAGTAAAGATTACATTCATATGAATGCATTAGTGAGAGCGATGGCGTGTGTGAATTAATTCTAAATGGCAGCATCCCTCTACTAGTAGTGAAGCTGTGGGATTTAGTTATTAAAGAAATATATGCTTGAACTTTTCAGTTTCTAAGCTATTTTTACTGAGAAATCACAGAACAGTGTTGACAATACATTTCCGCTCTGAATGATCCTGTGTGCGCGAGATCACACAGATCTCGAGCTAATGTACGAGCTACTGTCTGTAGTGTTGGCATTCAGTGCAGCAGCAAATTAGATTAGAACAGCGAATAAAAAAATTTCAATGGCTGAAATGAATCTTGGGAACACAGTGGTGTTGTGTGTGAGAGGCTGTCTACGTTCTATTCTCACCTGACTTGTTCATTTGCAGACCTACACCCGCATGACAATAAAAAAATGTTGTATATCCATCTACAATGAAATATAAATTATTATTATTATTTTTAGCTTTTTAGCCTTTATAATCAACAATATGGTTGGTTATACATCAAGTCACCACCTGAAAATGTATTTCATTTCAAATCATTTAACTAACCAGCTAATATTCATGAAGAATATTGACAAAACATGTATTAATGTAATTGTCTATTGGCAATATGTTTAATATGTTCTATATTTATTTCTATTTATTAAAAATAACAACATGAATTATCAATTTGCCACTTCTATAAATCAATTACTTAAAAAAATCACAAATCCCTTTACTCGTCTTTTACTCTAATATATATATCATGGTACACTAATGATTCATTATTACTAAATACAAAATTATATTTAATAATACAAAACAATACAATACATAACTCCACATGATGTTTCTCTCTCTGTGCCATTTAGTGCTCTCAGACGTGTGTCTTTAATCATTTCTGTGCATGGCTGCATAACGTAATGCCGAAATACACAATAATATGTTTTAAATTTTAAAAAGTAAATTAAAATAAATCAGGATCGTTTTCTAAAGTATGTTTTCATGGGTGTTAATCGCTTCATTTTTGTTGGAAGAAAAAAACAACTATCACACTGTGATAAGGGCTGAAGGTGAACGCAGGCGAAGACGTATTGGTATAGAACAATAAACCGAACTGTGTATTGGTCCAGTAACATCATGTAAACTGCAATTACAAGAACTGCAGTGATGCAGATGTCATATCATAGCAATCTATCAATAAATGCACACACACACCTTGTATTCTCTGATGTTCGCTCTGATCGGCGCCCCTGCGGCTTGAAAAACGCGCTGAATCCATGCAGACTCAGATCAGGAGCCGAAACTTGACGCAGCTTGCGGCCGTTTCAAATTAGTTTTTAAAGGGGACTGAAGCGATCACAAATTAATTAATCAAATAATTTTTTAGGGGGGCTGGGCAGAAGTTTAGGGGTACTTTCGGGGTACTGAAGCCCCCCTAAAAAGGGCCTAGAGACGCCCCTGATTGACACCAAATTTTGTGTGCGTCATTGTCACCCTATACCAGGGGTCGGCAACCTATGACACGTAGCGAATCAGTATTGATTAATAAAAGTCGCGTGGCAGCGCTGACAACAAGTTTATGAGCTTCTGAATGTTACTTTTTGCACAGCGTGATCTCAGAACTCTGTGTGCGAGTGGGGTGAACATGATTTCTCCAAGTACAACATGTTCCTGGATCAACATCCTTGCTGATCCTGGAACAAAATTCCTATCAACCAATCAGAATTGAGGGATAACTTTTCAGGAAATATTTGGTTTAGGTTTAAGATCAGGGTTAGGTGCTTCTAAACCCTTCATTTCACATTGATTTTAGGAATAAATTATGGATAGGGTTAGGTTTAGGGGTAGGGATTGGGTTAAGTCTATATTTTTGGACAGTTATGTTGATCCAGGAACATGTTTTACTTGGCAAAATCACGGCGACCATTCGGGTGGTGTGTGCGTACGCACGCGCATCAATTAAAGCAGCACATTAACAGTGATTAAACTGAACTGTTTTAATGCACTGGCCTTGTCACACACACACTGTACGCTCACACTGTATATCTGTTATTCAAAACATTTTTTGGGAAAAATTTAAAAAACAAATTATGAAAAAATCTTCAGAAACTATTTGCATGAAAATCAAATAGGCCTATTGTTTTTTATTGTATAATTTAAAAATGTGTATATATTGTATAAATACAGAATACATTGGGGTTGTTGGCACAGTGGTTAACCAGAAAAATTAAAAATGGCATGTCATGCCGAAAAGTTTGCCGACCCCTGCCCTATACTGATCACAATTTCATCACAGCAGTTTGCCCGTTTTGCCTAAAATCATCTCCATATGTCTTTAATTAGTTGGTCTGAAGCTCATGCTTTGATGACAACTCTCAGAAGAGCTTAGCATGCTTGATATGGCAATGATAATGTATTTGGCCTTGGCTACGCTGCTGCTGTTATTGCAATTTAGCTCAAAGAGCATCTAAGACTTGATGGTGTACGAATAGACACACATATGTAAGGGAAACAGGTCAATTTAGCTCAAAGGGAATCATTTAAGATTTTAAAGGGAATTTGAACAGAATCACTGTTTCACGGCTGATCACTGAAACGGCCAGCGATTCACTGAACCAACCGTATAACATCAACTATGCAATGGATATTAATACCCAAAATATAGTGAAAACAATATTAATTAGCACAGTAACAAGATCGGCAGTTTAAGACATTAACTTGTAAGCACAAAACACAAGATTCTTGAAAAGGGGGTTTCCCGAGGTTGCTGATTGGCTGGAAGTTCAGTAGTTGTTGAAGTGACATCTTGCGAAGCCCGTGGTTGGGCGTTGGCTGACGATGAGGAGTTGTGGGCTGGTTGAAGTTGAACGGGCACTCGAGGTCAGACTCTGAGACACGGCGTTACAAAACTTAACTCAGAACACGAAACTCTCAAACGGAAAAGAAACTAAAGTAAAAGAATAGAAGTAAAGTTTGACGAGACTAGGTGGTGTTTCTTCTCATTGTGGCTAAGTAGCAGCAGGCGTGCAGGCCGAAGCACGCTGGAACGGCGCTCGAAGAACGCTAAACATAATGACAAAAAGCATGGCTAAAAGCTGAAACTACAAGCCAAAGCAAAATTTGATGGTGTCCTGAGTATTTAAACTGGCCTTTTGGCCACACCTCAAATGTTGTCTTGACCAATTGGATATTGTCTTTGCTCGAGGTATCATAAATCATATGTTATCTTATCAAGCACGTGGTCTGAATTTTCCCGCTCTTGCAGGGTATAATTTTTGACATGACTCCTATAACAAGAATATGATACATTTGACAAATAACTGATGGTCAGAAACGTTTCAAGCAAGAAGATTCGCACACACACATACTAAACATGAATATGAATACTTAAACTATTCAGTAGTTAATAAGTGATTAGAAACATGATAGTCAAATGTGTGGGTTACACATAAATGAATATGGAGTTAAGCAATGCACTGATATTCATTTATAAGTCTTTTTGAGTTCATCTTGGTGCAACTACATCTATAAAGACAGTTCCTGTGCCATTCTCTGACATAAGGATGTTCTGTGTGGAGCCCAGAGGTTAAAAGGTCCCCTTAGGAATTTCAGTCTGGTTCTGCTAGGTGGGGGGAAGTCAATCCAACGATCTTGTTTACTCTCATGGGTTTATATGTGATGGTCCGGCTGTGCATCTCTTTCACCATCAATCTTGATTATTTGCCCCAAATTTGACAATCTCTTTTCCGAACTGAAATTGTCAATAATTGTTCTAATGGTGTTAATGTTGAAAGCTGTTCTGTGAAAGAGTCGGTTGGTTAGTGGACTTGCTTCTGACTTGTTGCACTAGGAACTGATTTACAACATCCTGTTGCCTTTCTGAGGAATTCTGCTCCTCATGTTTCAACCATGGTCCTGATCGAATCTTTCATTTGTCTAGTTCGGGTCTGATACGCTACACATAAACAAATCAAGCAGGAAAACAAAGGAGCATGAACACAACACAAGCCAATACACATGCTGTAAAACATGCTGCTGCATCAACTGACACTTTGAAACATGTTGTCAAAAGTTTTCACTTTCAGGCCCCCAAAACACTGTTGTCATGCAAATTAATGAGAATTCACACCCAACAGTCCAAACTGGGTTCAGAGATCATCAGTTGTGTGTGAGTTAAGATGCCAGTTCCTGTTCTGTCTTGAAGTGTATGTGTGTGTGTGTGTGTGTGTGTGTGTTTTTAAATAACCTCTACGTTCAAGCAAACTTTTCACAGCCAGCAATAACACATTTCCAAACCTCAACAGTGAGATCACTACTATAAAAATAGTTCAGAAAACATGTAATGCAACACTAAGCACATAGCTTACACCTTGATCAATTAAAACTAGACAAAGTTCATGAAAAAGTTCATGTTCACTGTTGTTGCAGTGTGTACTGACCGGGAAAGCACAATTAGTTTTTTCAGCTTTGAGTAGTGAAGATTGTCAAAGCTATGAGAAAATTAAGTCAGCAGTGTTAAAAGTGTATGAATGTGTGCCGGAAGCATATCGTCAGCCTTTCAGGGCTTGTAGAAAGGAACACAAGCAGTCTCATTTAGAGTTGGTACAAGATTTGAGAAAATATTTTACTTGTTGGTATAATGCACTTGACATTAAGTATTTTGATGATTTGATGAAATTGATGATATTAGAACAATTTAAAATATTTGTTCCTGACAACATTGCTACGTATATTAGTGAACATGAAGTTAATTCACCTGAACAAGCAGCGTTTGCTGATGATTATGTACTTCCTCCCATTAAAACAATGGGTAGTACAATTCGATAATGAAAAATGCTACTGTAAAGTAATGGATTATTAACGTCTACACCTACCACAACCCTAACCTACCCTAACAGTAATGCAAATGCAGTAATTATGTGTTATATTCGTGGTTGTAGCTAGAAGGGATACAGCTACAGCAGGGATAGGCAACTTCGGTCCTGCAGAGTTTAGCTCCAACCCTAATTAAACACTCCTGAACAAGGCAATCAGTGTTTTCGGGATTACTAGCTAGATACAGGCAGGTGAGTTTTTATGAGGGCTGAAGCTAAACTCTGCAGGATAGTGGCCCTCCAGGACCGGAGTTGCCTATCCCTGAGCTGCAGGAAACCAACAATAAATATTTTTTTCTACCTATTAGATTGTGTTTTTATTAAAGTCTACACCTACCCCAACCCTAAACCTATCCTTACAGTAATACAGACACATTAAATGTTATGTCAGGACACCGGAAGACAAATTAACAATTGATGTGCGCATGCGCAGTATACCCTGGTATTAAAATCTGACAGGTAGGATAAAATGTCAGGACACCGGAAGACAAATTAAGAACAATTTACTTTGATCATCAAATCCCCCCTCTGTCAAAACTCTGTGCGCTCTTGTGCATGTGGACAGAAATTTTATAAAACATGGACTTTACTTTCATTAAAAAAAGCTTATTTCTGCTATTGTAGGCTCATTTTGTAAATGTAAGCTGTTCATTTAAATTAGAAACAAGCACAAACTGGGTGTTTAATGCAAATGTAACTGGCCACATTTACAAAATCAGGTGATTATGTTCGCCCATCTATGCAAATATGTCTTTATGTATCAGACAAAAGTACAAGGTTAATCACTGTCTGTCAGGTTATAGTGATCGTGTCGATTTTCAAAGACACTGATGAATGGTGCACCACAAAACAGCTAATGGTTTTATTTATCATCAAAAACAAAACAACTTTAAGCAAATAGTGTTAAATCATATCTAAAGGAATTATAAATTTAATCCATTTTAATTTTAATCTAAATTTAATTTCAGTCGGCTCAGCTTCAGAAGATGCACGGCTTCAAGGTGACTTTGTTTCCATATGTGTGCACTTGTGCACCGGGAAAAACACATCGGCTCCCTGTTTACAAAAATCCTAGACGTATGCAGCGTTATTATTATTATTTTTTTATTTTTTTTCATGGTCTCAACAAAAGTTGTTTTCTCGTGATCTAGATATAAACAATAGCTGGAAACTGGAGAAAGTAGAAAGAAAATAATAACATGTCCTCTGTGGTTTTCTGATTGGATAGTTAAAAACACTCATCCTGGTGTGAAAATGCCCTCTTGAGCTTAACGGAAAAAAAAAAAACCGGATCTTGAGCTTAACGGCTGCGTCTGAAAGCTGGAAATGCTGCTTTCGGAAGATTTGGTCAGTTTTCAGCAAAAAACTCTGGCTCTTTCGGATCCCAAATGGCTCTTTATTTAGTACCCCCTCTGGCTTTTATAATTATACCAAATTTGTCAATGTTTTGACCTACACTGTAAATGATTTCTGTTGTTTACACAGTATTATACTGTTGATCTCAACAGTTTCTTGCTGTATAAACTGTGTACAGTGTGTTACTGTAGATTTGGTTGTTTTCACAGTATTATACTGTATTCTCAACAGTTGAGTACTGTGTACACGGTTGACAGTATGTTACTGTAGATTTTCAATGCATTCTGGGAAATTATCAATTACTGTAAATCAAAATACAGCAGTGCAAACTGACTGCAAAAAACACCACAGAATTTCGCAGGTAAAACTGCTATTCCTACATAAAAAAAAAATTCAGGACTGGGTGCCATGCATTAACACTCTTAATTTCTGTCAGTGGGGGGTGCAAGAGAACGCATTTGAAAGAGTTTTTCCTGTAATGTCGGAAACATTGTGTCTTCTCTGCGACCTGGAAATGTGCTTCATCTGGTGAGTAATAAATAATAATATTTTCATGCATAAAGACATTCTAGCTAATTCTAACTAATAGATTTAATTTTAGTTTAGAATAGCTGACCATGATTTTGATATTCAAGGTTTATACACAACATTTTACTAGTGTTTAAGCTGTGTACAGTACTCTTTCAATGTAGTCTGCGACATGTCACTGTAAATTTAAATACAGTAATATGAAATGACTGCGAAAAACAACCACAAACTGCCATTTTGTGAAGAACTCTTACAGTTCTCTGAGCAACTTTGAGGGTGCCTTCGCCTCGCGTCGCTGTCTGTAAAGTTTGCCATAATAATATCATCTTCGAAACACATATCAAGTTATTTTTGATTAAATCCTATGGCTCAGTGAGACCTCTATAGACAGCAGTCATTGAACTTCTCAAGATCCATAAAGGTATTAAAAACATATTTTAAAACTGTTCATGTGAGTTCAGTGGTTCAATCTTAATATTATAGAGCAATGAGAAAACTTTTTGTGTGCCTAAAACAAAATAACGACTTTTTTTTAACAATCTTTAGTTATGGGAGATTTCAAAACACTAATTCAAATATTTTGTTTCGAATCAGTGATTTGAATCGCGTGTCAAAATGCTAAACTGCTGAAATCACATGACTTTGGCTCTCCGAATCACTGATTCAAAACAAAAGATTCAAGTTCAATGTTCAGTGACATTGCTGTCTATAGAGGCCTCACTGAGCCATCGGATTTAATAAAAAATATCTTAATTTGTGTTCTGAAGATGAACGAAGGTCTTATGGGTGTCGAACGACATGAGGGTGAGTAATTAATGACATTATTTTAATTTTTGGTAAACTAACCCTTTAACACCAGTCGGGAGGGATGTTATTAGGTTCATCGGACTCCATCTTGGAAAAAATAAAATAAAAAAAAATTCAGACAACTAGGCTCCAACAAATTTCACTTCATTCATACATTTTTGTTACAAATTATTTTCCATTAGTAACACCAATGGGCTTTTGCATAAATGAATGTTTAGAGCTTATCCCTTATTGTGACATGACTTATTAGAGATGATGCTACATATTGTGATCACAAATCTTTTTATTTTTTTGTATTTACAGGTTTCTTGTCAGGATAAATCCTTAAAATTCTAAATGTTCTAAATTCTAAATTCTAAATGTTAAAATTCTGAGTTCCAGGTGAGCAGAAAGAGCGGGAGGATTGTTGGGAGGAAAATGCTCTCAGTTACTAACGTAACCTTGATTCTCTGAGGTGAGGGAATCAGACATTGCTATGGGAATTACCCTTTTCTCCAAATACTACTGAAGCCTTATTGAATCATGCCAGTGAAACTGGCCAATGGAAATAAAGTGCACAAAATATGAGGGGTCCCCACTCTATATAAAGCAGCGCTTGTACGTCATCCATTCAGAATCTTGACTGAAGCACTTGGCATTTTAAGATCCTGAGCTAGGTGACACGGTAATAAGAGCAATGTCTCGTTCCCTCATCTCAGGGAACCGAGGTTACGTTAGTAACTGAGAGCATCCCCTTTCGATTCGGTCACTCTACATTGCTATGGGAACATATAAAATCCCACCATGTCACAGCGATGGAACCTGGCTCGACTAAGTATATCAAGTTTCACGTACAGAACCGTAATGAGAGCGGAAATGATATTGGCGCTCAACTTAAACACAGCTCATGTCTACAGGACCTAGGCGAAACCATGTAAAGTCAAGGGGGGCATGGCAATAGACCATGCTGTGTCACACCAGGGGCGGAGTTTACGCCGGTGAAACAAATGTGAAATGGCAGCGTCTCCGGCTGGGTGGATGATGGCCAGCCTGCCGCCATGCAAATATACTGAATAGATATGCCATTTGCCCAGGCCCATGAGGATGGGAGTCCACGGGTTAAGTGGGCCCGAACCCCTATAGGACATTTCACACCCTTAGAGCCAAAAGCCAAAGCAATTGCATCGACGATCCAGTGTGACAGCCTTTGCTTGGACATAGGCAGGCCTTTTGTGCGTACTCCAAAGCGTGCATACAATTAGTTGCTCCAAGAGCCTGAACTGTATAGAGCGCTCGGTATAAATGCGCACTGCACTTATAGGGCACAGCAAGAGTGTATTGAGCGGCTTAGCCAGTGTTTCTGGGCAGAAAGCAGATAGTGTTATGACCTGTGCTTTAAATGGAGTCAAAAGCACTTTAGGCACATAACCTTTCCTAGGCTGCAATCACCTGTCCCGAACTCAATACACGAGTTGTCAATTGACAGTGCCTGCAGGTCCCCAGCTTGCTTAACAAAGGACAGCGCGAGCAGGAGTACTGTCTTGAAAGAGAGCGCACGCAAGCTCGCTGATTGAATGGGCTCGAACGGGGCCCCTTTTTTTTTTTGGAAGGAAGGAAGGCAAGAATTATTGGTATTGGGTATTTGAATGGGCCTTCGCCTCGCGACCCGCACCAATTTCTGAAAACTCTCCATTAGGGATGTCAATTTTCGATCGATCGTCGTTTAAATGAATGATCAATTAATTGATTAATCGTTAACCTTAATGCTGCAAAATGTGCCACGCAGTCACCAGCATAACAGGATGTGCAAAAGCCACACACAAACACACACACACACACAAAACGCTTTCTCACTTTAATTAAAGGGGTTTTAGTCTGAATAAAATGCTAGTAGCAGGATTATAATAATGAATAGATGTGATTATGATCATTTGATAAAACGAAGAGAGAGCGCCATACATACGTTTGAGGTCATTTTACTTTGTTTCCTATCCTGCATGGAGACCGCTGAACACGCCTGTTTAAATGGTTTTGTGGTGCTCATTGTCATCATCATCTTTATTTATTTGAGCATCTGAGTTCCACAAAGTTCTACATAATAACAAGGTTCAGCACAGTAGGCAAAACTAAAGAAGCATACATGCACAAATGAATAAGTAAATAAATAAAATAAAATTAAAAATTGTGGATATTGTTGTACTTTAAAACACAATTGCAATGTTTTCAACTTACATTATGGCATTTAAAATAAAATTATCCCAAACATAACTGTGGCTTATGTGGCTGTGCTGGGCAGTAAGTGAACCGCTTCCATCGGCACTGCTGCAGCAAAAAATCTTTTTATGTGATTATTATAACCAGTACTTAATTTGATCCTGCTGGATTCTGCTCTGAAAAATGTCAGATTTTGTATTTTTGCTTTCCGGTAGGCCTATTTGTTTTTAAAAATCCGGCATACAGTGCATTAGATCGTGACAGTGCGTGCGTGCATGTGTGCAGACGAGGACGAGCGAGCGCGTTTGGATGTATTTGGAGGTTATTGCTCATGTCTCTTTCGGCACAAATCCAAATGTTTCCATATTTGCAATGTATTTCAATATTAAACTATTATTTATAATGTAAACTAGGCTTGTATTTATAGACGGAAAAGATCATCCTCTTCATATGAGCAAAAACGTCCTTGGCATAAGAGTGAACCGGTATACTACGGTCTATTTAAACTGACCAGTTTAGCCTTTTAAATGTTTAGATGACTATTTTATTTTGATAATGAACAGACTGCGATGTAAGTTTGAATTGCTGGAATACGTTTGCGCCAGGCTCCGGCGCGATTGAAACAGCCAACACATTAAAAAAAAAAAAAACTTTTCCGCAAAAGTGTTTACTTTCATTTGTGCATGCTCACAATAAAAACAGAAGATTTGTGCTCTTGTAAAATAAAGCAAACAAACAGAATGCGCGTTGTCATCCTTTTCTTTCCATGAACTTATGGAGCGCCACCACACACTTTTGTTTTAAATCTGTTATCTTAATTATTTGAATTTTTTTTTTTAAATATATGAAAACAAATTGCTATTTTTGTGGTACAGGTCCTTCTCAAAAAATTAGCATATTGTGAAAAGTTCATTATTTTCCATAATGTAATGATAAAAATTAAACTTTCATATATTTTAGATTCATTGCACACCAACTGAAATATTTCAGGTCTTTTATTGTTTTAATACTGATGATTTTGGCATACAGCTCATGAAAACCCAAAATTCCTATCTCAAAAAATTTGCATATCATGAAAAGGTTCTCGAAACGAGCTATTAACCTAATCATCTGAATCAACTAATTAACTCTAAACACCTGCAAAAGATTCTTGAGGCTTTTAAAAACTCCCAACCTGGTTCATTACTCAAAACCGCAATCATGGGTAAGACTGCCGATCTGACTGCTGTCCAGAAGGCCATCACTGACACCCTCAAGCGAGAGGGTAAGACACAGAAAGAAATTTCTGAACGAATAGGCTGTTCCCAGAGTGCTGTATCAAGGCACCTCAGTGGGAAGTCTGTGGGAAGGAAAAAGTGTGGCAAAAAACGCTGCACAACGAGAAGAGGTGACCGGACCCTGAGGAAGATTGTGGAGAAGGACCGATTCCAGACCTTGGGGGACCTGCGGAAGCAGTGGACTGAGTCTGGAGTAGAAACATCCAGAGCCAACGTGCACAGGCGTGTGCTTTTGAACCAGAAACAGCGGCAGAAGCGCCTGACCTGGGCTACAGAGAAGCAGCACTGGACTGTTGCTCAGTGGTCCAAAGTACTTTTTTCGGATGAAAGCAAATTTTGCATGTCATTCGGAAATCAAGGTGCCAGAGTCTGGAGGAAGACTGGGGAGAAGGAAATACCAAAATGCCTGAAGTCCAGTGTCAAGTACCCACAGTCAGTGATGGTCTGGGGTGCCATGTCAGCTGCTGGTGTTGGTCCACTGTGTTTTATCAAGGGGCAGGGTCAATGCAGCTAGCTATCAGGAGATTTTGGAGCACTTCATGCTTCCATCTGCTGAAAAGCTTTATGGAGATGAAGATTTCGTTTTTCAACACGACCTGGCACCTGCTCACAGTGCCAAAACCACTGGTAAATGGTTTACTGACCATGGTATTACTGTGATCAATTGGCCTGCCAACTCTCCTGACCTGAACCCCATAGAGAATCTGTGGGATATTGTGAAGAGAAAGTTGAGAGACGCAAGACCCAACACTCTGGATGAGCTTAAGGCCGCTATCGAAGCATCCTGGGCCTCCATAACACCTCAGCAGTGCCACAGGCTGATTGCCTCCATGCCACGCCGCATTGAAGCAGTCATTTCTGCAAAAGGATTCCCGACCAAGTATTGAGTGCATTAACTGAACATAATTATTTGAAGGTTGACTTTTTTGTATTAAAAACACTTTTCTTTTATTGGTCGGATGAAATATGCTAATTTTTTGAGATAGGAATTTTGGGTTTTCATGAGCTGTATGCCAAAAATCATCAGTATTAAAACAATAAAAGACCTGAAATATTTCAGTTGGTGTGCAATGAATCTAAAATATATGAAAGTTTAATTTTTATCATTACATTTACTGAATTGATGCAACGCAGAACAGAACATACATCTTCAGTCAGCACAAAAGAAAATTTAAATGACATCAAGAGGCTGTCGTAATCTGAGAACTTTACTGAATTGATGCAACGCAGAACAGAACATACAACTTCAGTCAGCACTTAAACAGTCTGGAAAAAACACCAACTTCCCCCCCCCCCTGGGGAAAACTAGGAACGCCCATCCCAGTCTTTCGCCCTCTTAAAGGAACCTCACTATTCCCATATTTTTAGCCAATACACTACAATTTTTATGTTAGGCCTATTACTTATATCCCAGCAAACATTGGTCCAATGGCAACATCGTGTCCCTGGCCAAAAATAGTCATGGTAGGACGGCATAATTCAGTAAAAATATGTAACACAGAACATTTCCTAAAAATGCATTCAGATACATGTGTACATGTCTATAGTTCTATGGGGTTGCATGTATAATTATTACTTTGACTTTTAGCTATGTGTAGTTCAATATATACCCTGTTGTGAATCGGTTGTGAGAGGACGTCACTGTGACGGCTTTTACACGTGCATTTATAGTCCATCGTGACCCTCTATGAAATCCTTGTGAAATATGCAAAAGCTGTGCTTACACCTTGGTTAATACTGCAATAATTAAAGTGCACCAAGTAGTTTTTAAGAGGTTGTGAATAAACGTCCACTGATGTCTTTTACACGTCTAGTCAAGGTTGTGAAAAGACATCCAAGCAAGACTAGCAGGAAAAAAAAACAGGAATCATCTATATGAAACACACGATTTGTATACAATGTAAATATATTTCTGAGTTGGATGTAATTGCCAAAACTGTGCTGCCAAGATGTAGTAAAAAAAAGATAGTAATAAATTTTGTGATATTACAAAATCCCAAGATAGGATAGATTATCTCGCGACATAGGGTTAACGCGTTCTTCCGGTCCGGAACATTGAACAACCATGAGGAGAGGAGGGAGTTGTATCGATATATGTTATATAAAATCTACTTTTGGGTAAGTACATTTTGTATTATTTGATTAACGTGCTTGAGTTTTACTTGTTTGATACGAAGGAACTGAGAGAAATGATGCCCACATTGTCAACCGAGATTTACTGAGTATGGCTAAAATTAGCTAGGCTAAAAGTTACTTTGAATTTATACATGGTATGCCATAGTATAAAGTATGTTTAATGATACAGTCAAAGTTATTACTGTAACTTATTAATGTAGTCTTGTTCCTTGTATATTGATGTAATTTTTATTGGTGTGCTTTATCTATTCAGGGGACATCACAGCCCACCTGTCTTTATCAGAAATGTCGTGTTGACTTTCTCACAGTTACACGCCTAGTTAAGGGTCTTTCTCACAGTTACACTCCTAGTTAAGGGTCTTTCTCTCAGTTACACTCCTAGTTAAGGGTCTTTCTCACAGTTGCACACCTGGTTAAGGGTCTTTCTCACAGTTGCACTCCTGGTTAAGGGTCTTTCTCACAGTTGCACTCCTAGTTAAAGGTCTTTCTCTCAGTTACACTCCTAGTTAAGGGTCTTTCTCACAGTTGCACTCCTAGTTAAGGGTCTTAGGGCTAGTCGCACACCTCGTTAAGGGTCTTTCTCACAGTCGCACACCCTAGTTAAGGGTCTTTCTCACAGTCGCCACACCTAGTTAAGGGTCTTTCTCACAGTCGCACACCTAGTTAAGGGTCTTTCTCACAGTCGCACACCTAGTTAAGGGTCTTTCTCACAGTCGCACACCTAGTTAAGGGTCTTTCTCAAGGGCACCACAGTGGTATTGAAAAGGGAGGGGACAAATGCTGTTTTCCCCAACTGATATAACACCCATTTAAAGCACAACAGCTTTTATACAATAAAATAAAATGTAATGCATTTTGATTACCTTTTTCTCATTCATCTTGTTCCATGTTTTTGTAGACCATAAAGATATTTTGTAAATAAGTACGTTATTTAGCTCAAATATTTCATTTTATTTATTTTAAAAAGAAATATATTCTCTTCCCTCAGATGCTGTGAAGAGGTGGAGAAAATTGATGCAGCAAGGGCAGAACACCTGAAGCACGCTCCAGGAAGAGCTGGGGTGGTGGATACAAGAAATGAGCCAAACAACTGTAATGTTTTATGATTTAAGGGATAGTTCACCCAAAAATGAAAATAGTCATAATTTTCTCATTCTCATGTTTCAAACCTGCATACCTTTATATGTTCTGATGAACACAAAGATATTTGGAAAAATGTTTGTAACCAAGCAGATCTCTCCTCCCATTAACTCATAATATTTTTTCCTACAATGGTAGTTAATGGGTTGTGAGATCTGCTTGGTTACAAACATTCTTCCAAATATCTTTGTGTTTATTAGACAATTGTGTAAGTCAGATAAAAAGAAACCGTCTTTTAACATTCTAGTAGAAATGCATTCTCAGAACGTGAACGCATTCTCAGAAATGTAATATTTGTATTCATGTGTTACAGACACGCCAGGTTCCACCTCCATTCAATCACAGCGCACGCCCTCACCTGAGTACTGAGCACTTCCACCTGACCCTCATCAACATTCAATCACCTCTGCACTACAAATACCACACACACATGCACTCAGTCAGCGTCCGGTCTCGTTGCGCAACAAGGTCTTACCTTTATGCTAACTCTAAGGACTAACTCTATCTCTACTTACCTCTCTCCAGCGATCTCCAGAAGTTCCCAGCCATCTCCGTGCATGTGTGTGGTACACCTCCCTACCTTGACGTCTCTACCCCTCTACTACGGATCCATTCATCACTGCCAGTCTCCATGTCACTTTTCCCAGCACTACCCGCTCCTCTGCTTGTGCCTGAATAAAACTGTCTTTCTGTTATCCTCAGCCTCCTGGGTATTTCGTAACATCATGTCGGTTCTATACAGTTTAAAATCGTTTACACCACTTTGATTTCATCAATAGCAATGATTTCAAACATATTTTATGATGAGGGTCTTCTATATTTTATGATTTTATTGTAACATGACAACAATGGCTCCTGCAAGGTGGTTATGCCATGTTTAAATATTAATAATATTCTAAATTAATAATTAATATTAATCTTAAATAAATATGATTAAAGTATTTAAAAATAAATGCAATTAAATAAATTATATTGATTTATATTATTATATATTAAAAACATTAATAAAAAAAACTGCGAAAATAGACATTTTTGACAATAATAATAGAGTTCAAGATTGAGTATTTCAGCACTTTTTATTCAGTGATGACCATCATTAAATATTTTTTCTGATGAAAATGGTAGGCCTATAAAACTTCTTTCAGAAATCCAAAATGGATACAAAGATTACATTGAAAAACAAATTTTTTAACTAGATTTTTATTATCTTGAATATTCTTGTTCGTCATTGTCCCAGTAAAGCAAACGTGAAAACAATATCGCCAGAACATAGAAAGATATACAGGTTTAAAACATGAGGATGAGTAAATGACAGAATTTTCACCTTGGGTGAACTATCCCTTTATATAATAATTCAGTATTTTGTAATTGGTATTTTAATTTGGTTAACATACTCTAAACCTTATGTCCACAAATAAAAATGTGCTCAATCAGAACATGCTTCTTTTTTGCTTATGTCCACAAATAATGCTATCTTGTTTGTGATGTACATGTGAATAAAACATTTTATGGACGTTCAGGTCTGACTGGACCAATTTTGAACCTTTGTCAAGATGCGTTAAACCTGAAGACATAATTGATTGCCTTTCACGATGTTACACAATGTGTGTGTGATTATTGTATATGCAGGCTTAAATAAACTATGCAGCAACAAATTTACACATCCAGAAGATGACGCATTTAGACATCCAGGGACGTGCAGAAAAGACGTGGAATTCATGGCCAGATGACGTCAAAGACATCCGTTCAACTTTCATTTTGGAACTATTTTTCAACCATGACGGGACGTGTCGGAGGGACGTTTTTTCGACGGTCATTAAACGTCCAAATGTTTGCTGGGATAGGCTATACATTTTCCTTAAAGCATCCCAGGGCTTGTCCCAGGGCTTGAGAACCTGTGCCCTAGTTAGGTCCATGCAGGAACTTGTGAACGATGCTTGTTGTGGCGTCACTGTTTAGTGACATCACTGAATGCTCCGGGAACCCAGCTAGAATTTTTTTGTTTTAAAAATGTTCTAAGAACATTACCATGGATTGTTCTAACAATGTTCTTAGCGGGTAGTTTTATTTTTGTTCTCTCAAAAGATAGGATAACATTCTCTAAAAACATTCTAAAAATGTTTATTAATAACATTATTAGAACATTATCCCCCTAACATTCTACTCCACTCATGAACTCAGCAGCTGATTTCACCAGAGGAGGAAAAGCAGAGGTGGGAAGTCCAGGGGCCAAAGAGTAAAAATCCTGCCATATTTTTGCTCCACTCATGAACTCAGCAGCTGATTTCACCAGAGGAGGAACAGTCTCGAGTCAGAGTCTCGAGTCAACTAGTCTCAAGTTAAAATCCCAAGTCCTCAAAGAGTTAAAGTTAATGACATAATTAGGTGACTAATTAAATGATGATTGTGAACACCTGCTGTTATTGAAAATTACAGAGGATCAGATGTTGATGTTTTATAGGTTAAAATGATGCCACCATCATGGTGATCAGTGTTTGATAGCTCTGTATGTGGTGTTGTGGAGATGTTGTGCTAGATCTCTCTTTATAGCTCTGTATGTGGTGTTGTGAAGAAGAGAGATTAGTGATATATATAGTGAACATATAGTCACAATGTGCTGGTTTGTTTATATCCAAAATGATTGGGGTTTTTTTTCCCCCCTATGTTTAGGTTTTGAATAATCATCCCAGTGAAACTACAGCACTCAAAAAAAGTACTGCTCTAATATGTACAGGAAATGAATTTTAAATCTGTGTAATGCACATAGAAATTTTGAACTCTAGTGCTTTTTTAGACACACACAGATATCAAGAAACCAGCATATGAATCTCTACAATGGTGACAATCAACAAAATGCTTCATGTTGCAATACATGAAAAGCTCCCATAATGCACTGCAGTATGAATAATGATTTTCACCACTGTTGAGGATCATATGATAAATGTTCATGGTGAAATGCCTAATTTTAAACTGTTTTTTTTTTCTTAATATTGACGCATTATGGTGGCATTTGCGTAATGAGATTTCACTCAAGATCATACAGTCATCAAAAGCATAAGTTACCTACTAGCTCAAGATTTGTTTAAGCTTTGCGCAAACATTTACTGTAAAACAGTAATGCAATTGTTTCAAAGCAAATGTATCAAAGTTACTAAAAGGCTCAAGAGCCCAACTGAAGCAAATACTGACCACAAATATGGTGGAAAAGTTAGTTGATTTCATCCAAGGCTGTGCCTGGAGTCAGTTGTAGTTCTTGTGTTTATCTTTTCTTCAGTGATGTTGATTGTGTTAACACAGCAGGTGTTCATCACTAATGCACAATCTTTATTTAATTAGACACTTAATTATCTCATTAACTTTAACTCTCTGAGGACATGGGATTTGACTCAAGACTCATTTGTGTTTTGGAAGGAATGACTTGGTTCCTCCTCTGGTGAAATCAGCTGCTGAGTTCATGGGTGGAGCAAAAATATGGCAGGACTTTTACTCTTTGGCCCCTGGACTTCCCACCTCTGTTTAAAAGTAATAGTTTGGTTTGATGTCACCATAATGGTGGTAAGTGTTGGCTTTAGTTGTGTAATTTGACACTTGACTTGTCAGTGTTGTTTTTTAGCTGCTATAATCTTTATTATGGCAAAACCGCAAGAGAACATGTGGTTAGATGATGCTGGTTACTTGCTGAAGATTAAAACATCACCACATACAGGTCCTTCTCAAAAAATTAGCATATTGTGATAAAAGTTCACCTGCTCACAGTGCCAAAACCACTGGTAAATGGTTTACTGACCATGGTATTACTGTGCTCAATTGGCTTGCCAACTCTCCTGATCTGAACCCCATAGAGAATCTGTGGGATATTGTGAAGAGAAAGTTGAGAGACGCAAGACCCAACACTCTGGATGAGCTTAAGGCCGCTATCGAAGCATCCTGGGCCTCCATAACACCTCAGCAGTGCCACAGGCTGATTGCCTCCATGCCACGCCGCATTGAAGCAGTCATTTCTGCAAAAGGATTCCCGACCAGTATTGAGTGCATAACTGAACATAAATTATTTGAAGGTTGACTTTTTTTGTATTAAAAAACACTTTTCTTTTATAGGTCGGATGAAATATGCTAATTTTTTGAGATAGGAATTTTGGGGTTTTCATGAGCTGTATGCCAAAATCATCAGTATTAAAACAATAAAACGACCTGAAATATTTCAGTTGGTGTGCAATGAATCTAAAATATATGAAAGTCTAATTTTTATCATTACATTATGGAAAATAATGAACTTTTTTCACAATATGCTAATTTTTTGAGAAGGACCTGTATGTGGTCTGGTTACCTGGTTTCACCCAATCTAATGTGTGGTGCTAGTTGCATATTATTTATTAAAGAGTTGAATCTTAAGCAGATAATTTCATGCTGCAATGTATTCTGGGTACATCATACAAAAAAAAACCAAGACACACAGAATGAATCTCTATAATGGTGCCATGCTTCATGCTGCAATGTATTCTGGGTACATCATACAAAACTCATCCATGGCACCCAGAATGCATTGCGGCATGAAGCATGTCACCATTGTTGAGATTCATACACTAATTCTTGAGGTCTCTGTGGTTCATGAACAATAAAATTTCAAAATAACAGACAAAAATATATATGATAAAAATCTGCAGGATCTTGTGTGTTACAACACATTCGCTATAGTAAGCAAACCAGTTGATCAGATCGTTACACTATGAAATTTTCAACATCACCAAGTAACCAACATCACCTGATGACATTTTTCGCTCACTGTTTTCACCGCAACAAATATAGTTACAGCAGTTAAACAAAAAGTAACATTGAAAAGAGTCATACTGCCTAAGTACTGATCACCATAATGGTGACTTATTTTCAATAAACCATCAACACCTCTGCTAATCTTAATAAGAACTTCTTTACATTTATGACAGAAATAAATCTTGTTTATAATAAGTGAAGCTGGTAATGTTGGTTTTTGGAGTTATTTATGCTGGAGTTTGACATCAAACAAAGGTTGGGTTTTCACTTTCAACCAACATTTGACTTCTGAGCAAGGTAAATCCATATCTAGTCTAGTGTGATGTGAAGGTTTATTAGAATGTTAGAGGATAATGTTCTAACAATGTTATCAATAGACATTTTTAGAATGTTTTTAGAGAATGTTATCCTACCTTTTAGCAGAACATTCTGGGAACTAAAATAAAACTTGCCGCTGAAAACATTCCCAGAACATGAAAAATTTCTAGGTGGGAAGACGTATTGTCAGTGTCAGCGCCTATTAATTGCTTTTTTGAATCCAGCAATTAATTTTTTACAAATTATAAGCTCTGATTATGACAAGTGTGGTATAAAAGCTTTGTTTATTAGAGGAATAATAGGTTAACTGAAAAATGTTAGATCGCGACCATGCCTCTGGATGCCGTTTGAGCATATAGCCTTCATTTATGCGGCTTTGTTCTGGTTTGCCAGTTTGTCATGAATTTCCACAAATTCAATAACATTTAGGCATTGTTTCTTTTCCTAAATCTTCAGTCTAACCCTCTAATTTCGCAGGTTTATTTTATTATCTTTCACTTTTAATCACTGTTTTTGCATCTCTTACTGTGGTAAACATGGGAAGGGAAATTAAAGATTTCATGAATTTATTCGATTTATTAATTTGTTCCCTTATAATTTTAGTTAAATCATGGGTTATTTAGGGAACAAAATTAATGAAACATGCACAGTTGCCACAAATTAATAAGTCGTAGGAACAAATTAACAAATTGTAGGATAGCCTTTCTGTCCTGTGTCCCGCAGCCCTGCAAAGTGCAGGATATGAAACAATTATTTGATGAAATGATTTAGTTACTAGATTTCTATTGCTTTCCATGTTGAAGAACTTTTGTGTTGTTTCTATTTTAATGTACTTTTAAAGTTTAAATCACATTAAAAGCTGAATTTGTACATTGTGAATGAATGATGATGCATTTATATGCAGTCACCGTCACTCACAGCCGCTTGCACGTGTTGAATGTGCAAGAGCAGCACACAGCCCAACATTAAATCGATTAACTGACCATCAACAGCTTTAATCGATTGCATCTCTTATCGACAATTAATCGATCATCGATTAATCGTTGACATCCCTACTCTATTAATAACATGCGCTGAGGAAGTGCATCCATTACAAGCAAGCTACAGGGGCTCAGCGCAACCCAGCACTCGCGCGTCACTTTGATACACAATTCCGTCGAACGGCCAGACAGGAAGAAGGCTCCATTGACTCCGGATTTGGATGCTATATGCTTAACTGTGCTTGAGAGAGGAGGTCTCTCTTCAGTGGGATAGACGATGGGGGGCTACCAGCATCTCCACCAGTTCTCGGTACCGCAGATGACTAACAGAATAGATTTACTTTCCTCTCTGATTTTGCAAAGCACGAGAGGCAGAAGTTTCCCTGGAGGAAAAGCATACTTGCATACTAGTGCATCCACTCCCAGTGTACAGTGTGTCAGTGAATAAAACAGTGGGCGGTGAGTGTTTTCCGCTGATGCCAAGAGATCCACCTCTGCCCTGCCGAATACACTCCAAATCATATTGACTTTAAAAGGGTGTAATCTCCACTCTCCGTGGATTACCCCGCCCCTCGACAGTAAATCTGCGCTGTTATTCAGGTGACTGGGGACATGTACTGCCCGGATGGAGAGGTGTTGATCTGCCTTTGGTGATTTATAGACGCTACCACTGTCATGTTGTCTGTCCTGATGAGAATGTGATGGTGGAGAATGTCCGGGAGAAAGCACTCGAGCACTAGGTGTACAGCACAGAGCTCCAGACAGTTTATGTGCCACAACTTCTGTTTCTGACCACGTCCCGAAGGCTGGTCTGCTGTTGCATACTGCTTCCCAGCCCGTTCTCCATGCATCTGTTGTAACAGTCTTCACTTTGATACACAAGGTGCCCGTGGCTCAGCGCAACCCAGCACTCGCGCGTCACTTTGATACACAAGGTGCCCGTGCGCCATGCGCTCTGTTGCACCCGGCACTTTAGCCAGTGCTCGCATCTGTAGGAGCCCTAGTCTGCACACTGTCGAGGTGGAAGCCATCTGGCCAAGCGTCCTCTGAAAGCATTTTAGCTGGGAAGAGTGCCCCTCACTTTAAGACTGTGAGAGAGCTGATCAGTTTTTGTGAGGGTTCCTCCGATAGACACGCTCTCATATTGATTGAATTCAGCTCCACTCCTAAAAGGGAGACGTCCTGGCTCGGTACAGCATGCTCTTTTGCATATTCAGTCAGCCCTAAAAGATAAGCAAGGACTCTGAGCTTGTCGCTGAGCAGTGCGCTCAGGGTAGGGCCGTGAATTGGTACGCTATCACCTCGAATGCAAATCTCAGGAAACGCCTGTGGCGAGGGGCTACCTGAATGTGAAAATAAGCATCCTTTAAATCCACAGAGATAAACCAATCTCTCTGTCTGATGCGTGAGAGGACTTGTCTTAGTGTAATCATTTTAAAAGAGTGCTTTGAAAGCGCGCGGTTCAGCGGTCTCAAGTCCAAGATTGGGCGGAGTCCACCATCTTTCTTTGGTATCGTCTTTTCGCTCCCGTACAGTGGTCATTAACACACCAATGAAACGGGGCAGCCTGCGGAAGAACTGAAGCGTGTACCTGTTCTTTATAGATTTCATAACCCACTCTGATACCCCTGGCAGCGCCTGCCATGCTTCTGTGAACTGTGACAGCGGGCAAAGCGGGCTGCACACCGTGAGGGATAACTTGCCGTTGGGGGGCGGGGAGTTTAATACCACACAAGTGTGAGAGTGAGTGATGGGGGAGAGGGGAGTGAGAGGAGGAGAATTGCTCTGATATTGAGGACTTTCGACTTTGTTTTTCGACTTTGTTTTTGACTGTTTTCAGGGAGACAGCATCAAACATAACAATTGCTCTCGCCGCCTGCAACAGGCAGGGGTGTGGTGAACACACACAGCAGAGCGAGCAGACTTTTTCTGTGACTCGTCTTCGGCACTGGGTGCAGATTTTCTCTTCAGGGAGACAGCATCAGGATCTCTGCTTTGATTCTTGTGCCGGTGGCATGCTGTATCTGTCAGGGCGGGGTCTCTGGCCCTGACTGCGCTTCGGCCAAGGCTGTCTTGGTCTCACTGCTGGCTTATGTTCTCGCCGAACCACAGCAGAAGATGCAGTTTTCCCCACGCGCTGTGCTGAGGATGAGCGGGAACGCGCAGGAAGGTTTGCGTCAGCGCATTTTGGCAGGAAGTGGCTAATAGCCTTCGACTGTTTCTGGGCTTCAACAAAGCGCTCCGTGAATGTCTCTACTGCTGCTCCGAAGCGTCCAAAAGGGCCGTTTTTTTTTTTCTCGAGTTCTTTGAACACTTTAGGGTCCGGCCCATCCTCATCCAGAGACTTGAGCAGCTTGGCCTGATACACCTGGAGTATTGCCATCACGTGCAGTGCTTTAAGCTGCTTAGCCCGCTGCGGAGAAAGCCTTGCCGGCAAAGTTTGCAGTGGCTCAGAGGTTCAGAGGCGCGTTGCTCACTCTCCAGTTCGCCGCGGCCGAAGGACAGGAGGCGCCCACACCAAACCAAGCTCATCAACTGCCTTGGACAGGATGCTAAGGAGCTCGACATCACTATAATGGAGGTCCCCCACGACGCTGCCGTGGAGCTCAGTGTAATCCAGCGCGCTGTTAAACCACTCCTCTCTTGCAGACCCTGCCACCAAAACGGCAACATCCTCCTCTTCAGCACCCTGCATGGCACCGAAGGACACCACATCTTGAGCGATGGGGGAGGGGTGGAGAACAGCGGTCTATTAAGCTCCCTGGAAGGGGACCTGCACCGCCGTAGGCTTATCACCAGACCCTGAGACAGACCCTGACAGATCTGCATCAGAAGCTCGCGGCACTTTCCTCCTTGGCTCGAAGAGGCTGCAGAGGAAGAGCGCGGCAGGGCTTGTTCGGCAAGTTCATCGCCTTGGATGATGGGCACACGGAGCTTGAGAGTACGGAGGCTCATATCTCTGCAGTGGGGGCAGTCCGACCCCCCAAGCGCTGCTTTTGCATGGGCGCGACCCATCAGAGAGTCATCCTTGTTTACGATGCTCACCGGAACACAGCAGGGGAAGAGAAGGCGTGTCTGCTGCAGCGTGTAGATCACGGTGAGTAGTCTTGTTGATAGGCTTCTTACTTCTCGTAGAAGGTTGGCTGAAGAAATAGATTCTGAATGACTCTGACTCTCTCATATTTCACGCGCTTGAACGCCATTGGCCAGTTTCACTGGCGTGATTCAATAAGGCTTCAGTAGTATTTAGAGAAAAGGGTAATTCCCATAGCAATGTAGAGTGACCAAATTGAAAGGGAACCACAGCCTTAAACCCACAAGTTGCACCTTTCATTAGGGAGTTTGCACAATATGACTGGCAGAATCATTAAGGTAAGAGTAATAATAGGGGTGTGCAATGGAGCCAATATCTGTAGTAATCACAAAATTATTAATGTCTGAATCTGTATTTAGAAAATTCTTTAAAATGGTGGAAAAGGCCAGAAATAACCAAACGTTTGTGAAAAAAATTAGAAGTCTGTTTTAAAATGTAATTCTGTTCCTTTCACAGTTTTCATTTAACAAATATATGCTTCGTATAACTCACAGAATCTGAAATTCACAAAAAAAATCATAACATTTACTTAAACAAGTTTGTAGCTTCTGCCAGACAACCTTTTGTATTCAAGTTATGAAAAAAACAGAACAGTCATCACATTAGCAGTTGTAATGTGCTCATTTCATTCATGGAATTTACACTCATTTATGTTTCATAGGGCTGATTGAATTGGCTTAAAATTATCTTGATAAAATGCTTCATTTCAGTCATATCATATCAGTTTATATATTCATTAAATGTCTTTCCTGAGGTAAGTGTAAAATTGCTTGACATTATTGCTTTCTGTTTTGGCAACCAGATACATCACAATGAGAATAACTTCTAAAGGTTTAGTTCACTTTCAAATTAAAATAAACACAGTCGGAGATATCCTGACGAATCCAAATTTTATAATTGTGGTGAGTGATACTGTCATCACGATAGTTAGGCTTTTTCCATAAGTTAAATAGGAAAGGTGTAGGACGCGGCGTAAGCTTTTGAACTGCGAGAGTTTTACAGTTACTTTGTAAGTTGAATGCAGAAGGCGGTTTGGCGGAACCTAGATATTTCACTTCATAGCTTGTTAAATATGGATATTCTTTTACACAAACGCATCACTTCACATAAGAAGGCCTTTATTAACCCTGCAGAGCCATGTGGAGTGGGTTTATGATGGATGAATGTGGATGGAGACATTTTCTTCAGCTTCATACTCGTTGGTCCGGTTCACTGCCATTATAAAGCTTGGATGCATCAGGATATTTATTAATATATCTCTGACTGTGTTCATCAGAAAAAAGAAAGATATATACACCAAGGATGGCTTGAGGGTGAGTAAAGCTTGGGGTAATTTTCATGTGAAATTGAACTAATCCTTTAAGGGCCACACTAATAATAAATGCATTGAAAATTAAATGTTTGTCGACATGCAAGCTTTTATGAAGCAAATCAAGGAGTGAATTGCCAGAAACAGGTATCTGTTGGGCATGATTCAAGTTAAAAAGAAAATAGCAGAAATATATTTAGTAGATCTTTCTAAAAATAGATGATTAATACATTTACAGCGCCGACTGAAAGTTTGTGAACCCCTTGCAGAATCTATGAAAAATTTTAACAAAACAAGATCATACAAAAGTATTTTTATTTAGTACCATCCTGGGTAAGATATTTTATATAAAGGATGTTTACATTAAGTCCACAAGACAAAAAAATAAATAAATAAAATAGCTGAATTTATTAAGAATGACCCCGTTCAAAAGTTTGTGAACCATTGATTCTTAATACTGTGTGTGGTTACCTGGATGATCTATAAATGTTTTTTTTTTTTTTTTTTTTTTTTTTTGTGTGATTGCAATTATCCACCAAACGTACATTGTATGTATGTTTACTTTTGAGTTAAAGATATTAATGAAAAAAAAGTACAATTTCAGTCGCTGCGGGGCCCTATGTACAAGCTTTTGCCCATCATTTAAAGCTGTTGATAATGTAAGGTTTTTGATGATTAGTTGTATATTTGGCCTCAATGATTGATTTGTGCTTATCATTTCTTGCAGGATTATCAGAAATGCGACTTTTTCAAAACAACACCATCCCACCATCCTCACCTTCTTTCTTTGTTCAACTTCTTTCTGTTCTACTGTGTTATGTAAGTTTGTATTTCACCTATTTATTTTTGCATGAATTGTTCACTGATTTTAATTATTAATTATAAATTGTTAATTCATGTTTAAGTCATGTTTAAAAACAGATTTTTATTGTTGCATTGTCACTGTTATTTCAATTCTTAATTATAAACTGTTCTTTAGTCTTGTTTTTTAAAACATTTTATTGTTGTATTATATGCTATTATTACTAATGTATTGTATTGTGATTTTAATGATTAATTATAAATTGTTAGTCTTGTTTAAAAACAGATTTTTATTATCTCTTTTTTTTACTAATGTATTGTTTAACAATTATAAATAAACTGTTTTTGTGCAATTAAAGCTTCAATTGTTATTTTTCCTATTTCCCATCAGCAGTTTGAAAAGCACTTTTACAGGTTTTCTACAAATTCTAAACGTTATACAGTAGCATTATAAAATAAATTAAAATATAATTTCATAACTGTATAATACTATACAGTATTATTAAAAATCAACTGTGTAATACTGTACTTTGACATGGTAAAAAAACACAGTAAAATGTTGTATTCAATATTACAGTAAGCTAAACACTACTGTAGTTTGTGTTATGGTAATTTTACTGTTGAATGAAACACAGCAAGTACTGGATAATTGTTGCCAGTAAGTTACTGTTAATTTGTCAATAAATTGTTTACAGTGTATGTCTGGTATGTGTGCACAAACATAATTAAATCACAGTAATTAAACTAAACCATTAAAAAATTAAATTGTATTTAAAACTATAAAATGCCACATGAATACAAAATGTTTTGTCATTTCTGGCTCCACCTTTCCAAAATACCAATATACAATTTTTTTTTTTTTTTTTTTTTTTTTAATTGTTACCTGTGGGACAATGCAGCGCACATTGTTACATACATAATTATCATAGACAAAGCCATAACAAAATGTGTAAATGTATTGCATAAAAGGTTTCTAGCCAATAGGCTAATTTGCAACCCCAGTCCCTGGTCAGGCCTTTCTAAAAACATAAAAAACTACGTAGAGTAAACTACACAATCATGCAACAAATACCTTATAAACATTAACATTAACATTTTACACAATCCCCCGACCACATTACACTACACAACACAAACACAACACATCATATCCAGCACAGACAATACATTGCAACAAAAAATGAGTCAATGTCCACATATTTGATTTTCTTTCAGCCAGTGTTTCACCTTTCTATTAAATGTTTTCAGGTTGGTTTCTGTTTTTATTTCCGTTGGTAAATCATTCCAAAAATGGGTCCCTATCACTGAAAAACTTGTTTGGCCAAAAGTGGTTTTGCGCCCCTCTGCTATGCAGTTGCCACCCGCTGCTCTCCTAGTGGCAACTCCCCTTGTGTTTATTTTTGTCACAAAAGGACAGAGTACGGCTGGAGCTTGATTATTTATACATTTAAAAATCAGCTTAAGAAAAGAGAACTTAATAAAACTCTCAAAATCTTAAAAGCTTGTATTTCTGTACAATCAAACAGTGATGCCACATAATTGGTTTCTGATCCATTATTTTCAGTGCTTGTTTGTATAATGACATGATGGGTTTGACTGTTGTCTGGGAGGCTTGGCCCCATACAGTAACACAATAAGATAAATGAGAAAGTATCATAGCATGAAAAAACAGCAAAGCTGCTTTGACAGGTATATGATGCCTAATCATTCTAAAACAGTTTAGGTTTGTCCGAACAGTCTTACAGAGTTTGTTAATGTGTGTTTTGAATTTGAGCTGGGGATCCAGAATAATACCTAAAAATTTTAATTCCTCAACTTCCTCTATGGCTTCTTGATCTATTTTAATTGTTACATTTAAATTTTTTCCTCTAATTGAGAAGCACATAGATACCGTCTTTTTTGAAGTTAAGCGTCGGATGATTTTCTTTAAGCCACTGGGATATACCCCCCATTTCCTTAGTGAGGGTCTCTGCTACTATAGTTGGTGTCCTAGCTGAAGCATAAATTACTGTATCGTCAGCATACATTTGGCAGTTGGCTGACTGACAGCATGTAGGTAAGTCGTTTATATATAGACTAAAGAGCAGAGGCCCCAAAATGGAGCCCTGTGGAATACCCATTGTGGATTGTAATGATGTTAAGAGTTCGGTGTTTATTTTAACACGTTGCTCTCTATGCTCCAAATATGATGCAAACCAGCCGATAGCATGTTCAGAGAAGTTGAAGGTGGTAAGTTTATTCAATAGTATGTTTGTGGTTCACGGTGTCAAAGGCCTTTTTTAGGTCTATAAACACAGCTCCCACAACATTACCCTTGTCCAATTTACTCTTAATGTTCTCGGTAAGGTAGCAATTAGCCATTTCTGTAGAATACCCTGCTCTAAATCCAAACTGTTTAGAATTGATAAATTTGTTACCTTCAAGATGTTCTACTAACTGTTCTATGATAATTTTCTCTAAAATTTTGGAGAAAGCCGGCAGCAGTATTGAGATTGGCCTGTAGTTGCTTGCTTGATTCTTTGCGCCAGCCTTGAAAATCGGTGTAATAATAGCTTGTTTCCAACTTTGTGGGAATTTGCCCACTCTGATGGAAAGGTTTACAAGGTGGGTTACAGGTTTAATTAAAGCAGAGCAGTGAGTTGTAATAAGGAAGTGTCCAACCCAAATACATCCTTTGCCTTAGATTTTTTTAATTTATTAATAATTGTATGTACTTTTTCCTGACTAACCTCTTTAATTTGAAAAAGATCTGATTGGTCAGACTTTGTAGTCTGTGATAGGGTTGCTGGTTCAAAAGTCTTAGCAAGCTCCTCAACAGACTGAATAAAAAAATTATTAAGTTCATTTGCAATAGCTGAATTGTTAGTGCTGATAACTCCATTCACTTCCAACCTCAGCTATTGTTTTTTGTTGACTAGGCTTAAGTTTAGTAAGGCTATTGAGGTGATTCCAAAGGGATGCACTATTTCCTTCCGAATCCTCAATCAATTGCATAAAATAGGCTGCCTTTGCTTTACGCAATTCTCTAACTACTGCATTTCTCAATCCTTTAAAGATGATAAAAATCGGTATTTGTTTTGGAGAGCAGCGCTTTTTTCAATGCATAGTCTCTCTTTTTTCATTAGCTGACGAGTGTCATTATTCAGCCATGGTAAGGAGGCTTTTCGTTGCGTGCCTTTGAATGTCTTACTATATTTCCCAATCAGATTTGTGAGGTTTTTCATCAGAGAGTTACAACAATTTTCTAAATCATTTGATTGTAAAACATTATTCCAATCTAAATGATCTAAATCATTTTTAACTTGTGTCAACTTAATTTTAGGGATACCCAGGTTCCCTTGTTTACTTTCGTTCGTAAATTGGGGTAAACGCTGTTTAGTGAGTTTCCGTACAACCATGGTCATATTGTGATCAGAGAGCCCTGTTAGTAAATTATAAGTTCTAATGATTCTCTGTGGTCTGTTAGTAACTGTTAGTAAATCAGATCGATCATAGTTTTACTTGCTCGTGTGATCCTTGTTGGACCTTTAATCATCTGATGAAGACTGTGCTTTGACAACAGTCTCTTTAATTTTTTTCTACGGCTTTTCTCTAGCCAGTTAATATTAAAATCACCAAGAAAAACAGATTCGGTACGAGTATTTACATATTTAAAAATTTTGTCTAAATTTTCATAAAAAGAAACATCATATGATGGTGGATTATACAGCACTATAATGTTAAAATTCATCTTAGGGGATAATACAACATTTAAAGCCAAACATTCTAATGGTGTGTCCAGTTTGATTGCATTACATTTCAGAGTGTCTCTAACATAGAATAGTACCCCCCCACCTTTTTTAGATGTTCTGTCCTTTCTATGACAAATGTAACCAGGGACATCAATCATACTGGTCTGGATATTACTGTTCAGCCACGTTTCGCTCAACGCGCTAAAAAATCTAAATTATAGTCAGTTAACAGATGTTGGATCTGATCCCGTTTAGGCAATATACTCCGAATATTCAAATGTCCACCTAGAATACCCTTAGGTTTAGACATAGGCTCCCCATATTACCGTGCGTGATTTACAGTCTGAAAAAAATCGAAATTCTCGTTGCTTCCTTACTGATTGGATGCGGTCACCGTATGGAGTTCCTGTTACCTCGGGGAAGACGTCGGCATTAAAACCAAAAACCTAATTTATGTAAGAATATAAAACAGATTGTTTTGTCATTTCTGGCTCCACAATTCCAAAATACCATAATTTCACATTATTTTTGGCATTAAAACCAAAAACCTAATTTATGTAAGAATATAAAACAGAGGGAAACATCTGATAAACATCTTAGAAAAATCAGATTTACATGCATTCTAAAACATAAACATCTTCAAGACATTTTCTAAACATCTGTTTAAAATCAGTTAGGAAAATCTTAGGCCTACAAGCTGCATCACAGAGAGTAAGTGAATGTGATCATCCCTTTCTCTTTTCTCCTTTACTATAATATGAAATAAACACAAATGAATATCTCATGTCTCAGGTAATCTCTCAATCAGTTTTGCAACCGAAGAAAAATGCTAGAAAAATTAACTCTGGAGAAAAGCATTTCACTAAATATTTGCAATATATTAGCCTATATTCATTATATATTTATCCTGTTAGTGATTTCTTAATTAGTGTACATTTAATAAATGCATGTTTTAAAACTGTCATGAAAACTAAGCAGAAACACTGTAAAATCTAATAAGTTGGGCTTACTTAAAAAAAGTATGTGTGCAATTTACATGTTTGCATACTTTTTAAAGGTGTATAAAAATTAGAATAGAGTAGATAAATATAGAATAGAAATGCTTTTTTATAGAGATAGATTATTTATCCTTAAAACAAATATAATTATTAAAGAAATAAATTGTAATATGGCTCCATATTGTATAGCTTTTTTATAGAGATAGATTATTTATCCTTAAGACAATTTTAATTATAAATGAATTTAAAGATAGACCCACAAATTGTTCAGCAAACCATTGTTTAATAATTAAAAAGAAGAAAGAAAGAAAAAGTAGCAATTTTATGTTTTCTATATCAAAAAATGTATCATGACTTCATAACTGAGGTACTGAAACATCATTTTTGTGTACCACTACACCCCTGTCTTCATTAATATTATGCATATTATTAACTACTATTATGTCTAAAAATAGCCTGTTATAGAGTGGCTAAAGTTTTCTTCTTTTAAAAAGGGCTACACAGTAGCACTGGTGTCTTGGATGGTAGAAAAAGAGAAGGTGTGCAGTGTTGATTGGCAGTCATTAATAATGTGTGTAATATTCAAATAATCTAATATATAATGCTAATTATGATATACTAATGTTCTGTTTTTTTCACTCCTTTTCCCTGACAGACTGTGACTTACTAAAAGTATCAATTATTGTGCATCAATTATTGGGGCTCAAGGTTGCGTTCAACTTATTTCGAGATCACAAGATAATTAAGTCGTGATCACAGGCCTTTACCTTAATTTTTTTATCCTTTGACATTTATTTTGGGCAGATTATATTAACTTGTTAAAACTGAAATATATAGAACGGATATTCTAAACACTTTATTGTCCCTGTAATGAGTAATGAATGTGGGAAATTTCAAATCTATTCATAAATGTGAATATAGATAAATATTAATGAAGTTTGACACAGGAAACATTATATTGCTGGTGCTCTTTATTTTTAAAAGTTTTATGATCAATGTTAGTTTCTGTAGAAAAAAAAACTAAAATGTTAATGATCTAATGACCCTACTTTATTATTATTTTTAATTAATGTAGTTATTAGTAAACCAAACTTTATTAAGATGAATATTGACATGTTAGGCTGTTGTAGGATAGTTATTTACCTGTGTGTAATTAGTGTTTTTGTATTACTGATGTTTTATCCATGTCACATTGTTAGAAAGAACAGAATTGTCTTTCAGTCAAACACTTTTATAGACGTTTGTCATCCTGACTCAAATAAACAGCAAGCACTCAGAATAAAGTGAGATGATCTGCTGATGATCCTGAATGTCTTGTTGAATGAGTGTTGATCTGAGGCTCATCAATATTACCAGAGCTGCTGAAAAGACTCTTTATTTCATCTCAATAGCTCCTGTTCTCACCTTGTTTATTATGCTGATAAATAAAGCTATTTGCATTGTGTAAATAGCAGTTTTTTTGGTAACACTTTATAATAACGTTCTGTCATAAGTCATTTATAAATGAATTAGTTAATAATGAACTAATCATTTACAAAACATGACTATACTTTCATAAATGATTAATGAGTGGTATGCTAATGATTTACAAATGTGTTGTAAGTTATCTTAAAAAAGGTTCAAATCATGAAATAAATCAAACAGATCATAAGAAGATGGCGTAAAAGTTATTAGTTGATACATTATTTATCACTTATAAATCATTGAAGCATTTCTGTCAAAATTGTTTTGTATAATTATCTCAATAAACAATAGTTAACCATGAACAGATGATGAATAAACCATTAGTAAATGATCAGTATATCAAATATTTGTGAATTTGTTAGCTGGTCTGTGTTCAAAAGCACAAACATGCAAGTATGCTAAAGCACTATTTTTAAGAAGAGTCATTCATTTGTTTTGAATTGGATAAACATTTATATATGCCTTAGTCAGGTGATTCCAGTGGCTTGTGTTAAATCCTTTCACTCAACAGCACAGACTTGTGTTCTGTGTGGAGTGTGTGGATCTAGTGATGAAGTGAACCCCTTCCACTGAAGCTCACATCAGGTGCACAGAGTTAAAGACTCCATGTGTGTCAGAGAAGACAGCTGTCTATACCCTCACCAGTCAGTACTTAGTACACACTACAAAGTGTTTAACACCTGTTATAGATGATGTGTAAATGCATGAATAAATCATTTACAACACTTTCTGCATCCCCTAATCTAAAGTGAAAACTATTCATCACTTGTAAATGTGTTACATATCATTTGTAGACCTTTCTTATCTGTTGCAAATTATTTGTATATGTAAACAAGTCATTTATAACACTTTCTGCATCCCCTAATCTAAAGTGAAAACTATTCATCATTTGTAAATGTGTTACATATCATTTGTAGACCTTTCTTACCTGTTGCAAATTATTTGTGTATGTATACAAGTCATTTATAACACGTTCTGCATCCCCTAATCTAAAGTGAAAACTATTGCATCATTTGTAAATGTGTTACATATCATTTGTAGACCTTTCTTACCTGTTGCAAATTATTTGTGTATGTATACAAGTCATTTATAACACGTTCTGCATCCCCTAATCTAAAGTGTAAACTATTCATCACTTGTAAATGTGTTACATATCACTTGCAGATCTTTATAAATTATTGTATGTACAAACTGCAGTTTGTAAATTTACCAAGTATTTGCCATATGCAAAGGTTGTGGTATACCTTTCAGTTACAGGATATACAAATTTATACAAATCCCTTGTATGATATTTAAATTATAAATATTTTTTATGCAAATATATTTTACTATTATATAGATATCTTTGAGCCTCTAACTCACTCCTTATACACAACTTTTTAGCCACTTCACAAAAATAAAAACGCAATATAGATATATTGACTATTATCTTAGTTAATATACTATTGTATAAAAAAGATCATTTTAAGCTCCCTACTCCACCCTATAATCTTAAACATAACCATTTTGACAATATACAAAGTGTAACAGGCAGATAAATGTACGTTAGTCACAATAATTAAAGCAGTATAAAGAACAGATAAAACGACGCGTGTGTTACATTACCAGTGATCTGACAGCAAAACAATTTTTAGTGAGTTACAGAATGAAATTAAAGTGTTTAATCACTGCAAACATTCTCCTGATCTGCATTTCCATCCTTCAAAGCGTCACGCTGCATCTCACTCAACACAATTTGGTATGTCGCAAACAATCTATGGTGGTCACAAATCACAAGTGACAGCCAATAAGGAGCGAGGTTTGACGTCACTGCTTTTTCCAGTGTCGTTGTGTAGAAGCGCCAATTTTGAAAGTTTTAACAGGTGAGATGGCAGCTATGTACTGTTATTAATGTATAATGGTTATATTACGGAAAACAAATATTTTTCTCACACGGTGGTATCGTACGACTTCTGAAGACTTGGAATAAAATGCACAAAATAATGGACTACGTTTATGGTGCGTTTTCATGTTATGGTGAGCAGCTGTCCCCTGGGAAACAAAATAAAAAATACACAATTAAGTGCTGATTAAATGGTGGCAAAGTGTTTATTTATTTATTTATAAGTTTTAAGTTCAAGCTTGGGTAAAGTGATGGAATGAGATGGATCATGTAACAGGAAGATCTGCAAGTGATATGTAACACTTTTACAAGTGATGGATAGTTTTCACTTTAGATTAGGGGATGCAGAAAGTTTTATAAATGACTTGTGTACCTATACAAATAATTTGTAACAGGTAAGAAAGGTCTACAAATGATATGTAACACTTTTACAAGTGATGAATAATTTTCACTTTAGATTAGGGGATGCAGAAAGCTTTATAAATGACTTGTGTACCTCTACAAATAATTTGTAACAGATAAGAAAGGTCTACAAATGATATGTGTAACACATTTACAAGTGATGAATAGTTTCACTTTAGATTAGGGGATGCAGAAAGTGTTGTAAATGATTTATTCATGCGTTTACACATCATCTATAAAAGGTGTTGAACACTTTGTAGTGTGTACTAAGTACTGACTGGTGAGGGTATAGACAACTGTCTTCTCTGACACACATGGAGTCTTTAAGTCTGTGCACCTGATGTGAGCTTCAGTGGAAGGGGTTCACTTCATCACTAGATCCACACACTCCACACAGAACACAAGTCTTTGCTGATGAGTGAAAGGATTTAACACAACCCACTGGAATCACCTGACTAAGGCATTTATAAATGTTTATCCACTTCAACACAAATTAATTACTCTTCTTAAAAATAGTGCTTTAGCATACCTGCATGTTTGTGCTTTTGAACACAGACCAGCTAACAAATTCACCAATAAATCATATACTGATCATTTACTAATGGTTTATTCATCATTTGTTCATGATTAACAATTGTTTATTGAGATAATTATACAAAACAATTTTGACAGAAATACTTCAATGATTTATAAGTGATCAATAATGTATCAACTAATAACTTATAAACCATCTACTAATGATCAGTTTGATTTATTTCATGATTTAAACTTTTTTTAAGATAACTTACAACACATTTGTAAATCGTTAGCATACCACTCATTAATCATTTATGAATGTATAGTCATGTCTTGTAAATGATTTGTTCTTCATTAACTAATAATTTATAAATGACTTATAACAGAACTTTATTATAAAGTGTTACCGCATTTAATAATATATTGAGTGTAAAGTAGTTTTAATTCTAATTATTAAATGGAGGCCAAATTGTTTGGGACAATAAAGCCCTCCCTACACCTACCCAAACCCTAACCACACCCAACACTTTATTTTCAACTTTTCAATTTCCTTATTGTTGTTTGTTGAAAATAAATGCCTTTCCTATGTGATATGAGATTTGATAAGGGAGAAAAACAAAGTTATTTACAATACATAATACAATAATTACATTATTTATATTGTGTTGTGAAAGCAATCTCAGTAAATTATATATATTTTTTTATTTTGGCAGATCAGCTCCTCCCATGCTGCAATTTACCTTCAGTGAAGCTCCTCCCACCAGACTCACATCACTAGTAAAGCTCCACCCCCAGCAGTTCCCCAATAAATGCTGGTATATTTCCATCAGTTAACAAGTGCAGACGAGCATCAAAGCACCAGGAAGAGCAGGAATCTGCAAAGACTGAGTTTATTAAAGAGGACAGAAAGAAGATGAGAGATCCAGAACCCTGCAGAATCAAACACACTGAAGAACTAACAGGTTGGGGGTTATTCTTCATTTCATGATGCTGAAGACCTTAAATCAAATTTAGGTAAATAGTTCAAATATGAAATGGGTATATTTTTTCTTTATTTTTGGTTTTCAACAAATGGTCAAAGAGAGGTTTCAGAAACTTAAATATTCGTTGTCAACATCAGGTCAAACTAAATATTACTTTAGCACAATTTTTGCAGTCATTTTAATAGATTTCTCAGTCTAGGGAAGCAAAGACAAGGGACACACGCAAACCAAATATTAAGCTCAAGATGATGTTTATTTACTATTAAATTAAGGTAACATTAAATAATAAAATGGAAACTACTAAAGGAAATCACAATGTGTCTTTGTGCATCAGTAACGTCAGTGTGTAAGGCAGAGTGCATGGTTGGAAGTGTAATCCAATGTTAAGGCATAAATGCAAAAAAACAAATCAGAAACAAAGTCCAAAACCAAACAAAGGCCAGAGTTCCAAAATCCCCAAAGTTCTCTTTTTAAAAGGAGCACCTGAAGCACTAGTCACAGGTGTATCCAATAGACTGCTAATTTGTGGAAACAGGTACCAAGCGGCAATACCAAAGACCCACAGCAGAGGTTGTCACACCCCTCCACATAAGACAGGGACTGCCACAAAGTTCCCTGTAACGAAACATCAAAACCTTCAAACAGTAAGTGATACCCGATTCAGGACCAAAGACAGCTCCTACAAATTTCCAAAGGAACCACAAGTTAAATCCAGAAGATTATACAGTGTCCGGAGCGCGTGACAGCGCATCAGCTACTACATTTTCTGAACCCCGGATATGTCGAATATCCAGGCAGAAGGACTGCAAAAACAGACCATGGACCAACCTCTGATTCGGACACTGCAAAGAATTTAAGGTTAATATATATATATAACCTGTAACATTAATCTGTTACAGGTCCCGGGCAGTCGGGAAGACTGTAAGCAGTAATCAACTTGACATTAAATGAGAGAGAAAGAGACAAGAGTTAGTTGTTTCCTTAACGGTCCTCTTTGTTGTCTGAGCATGCGCTGCAGTTGTCATGTTAACTCTACTCTCTCAACTGCCACCCAGAGTTCAGAAAATGCAGCTGAACTATTCAGTGCAAACTCATCATATATTTAAGTAATTAAAATAAAACTTATATATACATGTAAATAGAAATTAACATATGTAAAAATAAAAAGGAAATATATATAAATAATTTAATATGTGACACAAAACTATATGTAGGGTGGTCACACTCTCCCCAACAAAGAAGCTAATGCCTCCAAATATTTTTTTAAATAACCATATTAACTTGTTGGTTCCTTTTCTCAATAGGCATATAATGATGTCATTGTCTGGTATGGTATGAAAGGAGCAGTTATGTAGAATGATGGTATGTATATTGGAGAAGGGTAGTATTGTGAATAACTGCTCGCTGGCATGGCTGGTGTCCCATAAAACCCTAAAGTGTTAATTGCTGTGTGTGTCTGTAATGATGGCTGACCTGAATGTGAGTAGGTGAGTCTCTGTGCTGGTCTTTGATGTCTTGTAGATCTTTTGGGTTGTATTGAAGGGGGATTTTGTGTAGTTGTGTGAGAGTTAGTTTGGACAACAGGAATGCCTCCATTTTCATGGATGTTTTCTGGTATGAGTGTATCCTCATCTACAGGTAAGTATTCTTCATCTGCTTGTGTTTCTGCAGGTAGATTTTCCTCATCTTTTTGTGTTTCTGTAGGTTGCTCTTTTTGTTTGCTTTTTTCTCTTTCCACTTATAGGTCCTCTGAGACTGGGAAGTGTAAGTCCTTCAGACGATCCTTGGTAAGTTGGCTCTCTCTCCTTTGACAACATAGGTTGTAAATTTTTATCTCTTTTTGGTGTACTCTCTGGTATCCTTATCCAGTAGTATGTATTTTCTTCTTCAGAATCAGTCATATCACTTTATGATGAAGTATCTCTCTTTGTTTTAGACCTCGTCTTTCTGTTGTTTACCTTTCTTGCTGCAGGTGGCATCTCCGATACAGGTGACGGAACAGGTAGGTCAACAGGTAAGTCATTTACAAGGTGTAGCAGATTTCTGTGTAGAGTTCGAATTTTTGACATATCATTTTCTGGACTGATTCTATATACTGGGCTGTCATTTTGTTGTTCTTTAATGATGTAGATTTGTTTCTCCCAGTAAGACTTAAGTTTTTCTGGTCCACCTTTTCTCATCATATTCTGGACAAGTACTCTATCTCCAGGATGCAGAGTGATTCCCCTTGACTGACGGTCATAATATTTTTTTCCTTTTTCACTAGACAGTTTACTGTTCCCACTTGCAATCCTGTATGCTTCTTTCATTCGTGCAGCCAATTTATCAGCATATCTTGTTGGAGACTCATCTGTTTCTTCTGAGTTCAGTCCAAACAGTAGATCAACTGGCAGACGAGGAGATCGACCAAACATTAAGTAGAAGGGTGAGAATCCAGTTGCCTCATGTCTCGTGCAGTTATAAGCATGGACAACACATGCTAGATGTTCTTTCCAGTTCTCCTTTTCCTTCTCTTGGAGTGTTCTCAGCATTTGTAAGAGAGTTCCTATTGAATCGCTCAGCTGGGTTACCTTGGGGGGATAGGGTGTGGTCCTTGAATGTCCAACTCCAGACAGTCTATTCAAGGTCTTGAAAAGTTCATTCTCAAACTCTCTTCCTTGGTCGTGATGTAATTTATTTGGATATCCAAAGCGTGGAATAAAATCATTGAATATCTTTTCTGCTGCTGTTCTTCCAGCCTTATTCTTGGTTGCATAGGCTTGAGCATACCTGGTAAAGGGATCAACTACAACCAGTATGTACTCAAAACCACCTTTACTTCTCTCCAAGTGTAGATAATCTATGGAAACAAGTTCAAGAGGAAAAGTAGTTGTAATGCTTCCCATTGGAGCTCTCTCATGGGTAACAGGTTTCTTTTGCTTAATGCATGAACATCTTCTGGTAATATAATGTTCAATGTCCATTTTCAATGTCCATCTCTCTCTTGCCAGATGTATCACCCTTTCTCTTCCCACATGACCCATGTCATCGTGAAGATGCTTCAGGACCTTCTTCTTAAATTCAGCATGTAAGACCAGTTGTTTCTGATGAGTGGTCTTTCGATACAGCAAGCCATTTTCAATGTGCAGTTTTTGCCACTCATGTAATAATTTCTTGGCTGGGCCCTGTAACCCTCTTCTGACTTCACTGGTGAGAGTTTGGTTGTTTTCTTTAAGTTTGAATATGTCCCCAATAGCAGGATCTTCTTTCTGTGCTCTCTGTAACTCACTGTGGTGTATTGTTGACAGTAAACCATGGTGTGACGATTCTAGGCACGTGTTGGTGATGTCAGAGTTCTGAGCTGTAATGAGAATAGCTATCCAGGCTACATCCTTTTTATTTGCTACCTGGCTCCCTTCCCAAGATGCATGAACTGCATCAACTGACATTTCTCCTGAACAGGAGGCCACATACCATTCTATGTCCAGAGGACAACGAGAGAGAGTGTCAGCATCTATATTTTCCTTTCCTGGTCTGTACTTGATGTCAAAATGGAAATCGGACAATTCTCCAACCCAACCGTGGCCCACAGCATTGAGCTTGGCGGTGCTCATCACATAGGTCAGGGGGTTATTATCAGTGTACACAGTGAAGTGAGGTGCATAAAACAGATAATCACGGAATTTCTCACATATAGCCCCACTTCAAGGCTAGGAATTCAAGCTTGCCAGAGTAATTTTTCTCTGCTGGGGAAAGAGTTCTGGATCCATAAGCAATAACCCTTAACTTTCCGTTCTGCCATTGATAGAAAACTGCCCCCAAACCCTTCTGAGATGCATCAGTATGGAGAGTGAAGGTTGAGTTGAAATCAGGATAAGCCAGCACAGGTGGATGGGTAAGAATGTCAATCAGTGTTCCCAGGGTGTTCTTGTGTTTTTCAGTCCAGACCACTGGTGTTTCAGAAGGAAGCTTGTTGCCTTTCCCTTTGGTTTTGTTGTTTCTTTCCATCAGTCTGTCTGTATTATTGTTCTTTACTTGCAAAAGATCATAGATGGGTTTGGCAATTCTAGAGAAGTCCTGGATGTATGTTCTGTAATAGCTTAGGAATCCCAGCAATCTTCGCACTTCTCTAATGGTACTTGGTGACTTTTCTCCCAGTGACAAAATAGGGTTGAGGTCTTTGGGGTCAATGCGAACACCTTCAGCAGAAATGATTCGTCCCACATAGCGAACCTCTCTTTTGAAGAACTCACATTTTTTTGGTCTGAGTTTCACCCCATGCTGTTTTAGTGCTTTTAAGACCTTTCTAAGTCTTTCAAGGTGGTCTTCAAAAGTATTTGCATAACAGAGTATGTCATCCAGGTAAGGTATGCAACAATCATCTCGAAGGGAGTCCAGCATCTCTTCCATGCTTCTCTGGAATGCAGCAGGTGCGTTGGTCAGCCCAAAGGAATCCTTAACCACTCATATAACCCCCATGGTGTAATGAAAGCCGTTAGATGTCTGGATCCCTCAGCCATAAACCCTTGGTGGTATGCCTTCCCTTGGTCAAGGATGGAAAACCAGCTGTAAACCCCTCTAAAGTATCTGTAATATCTTGTATACGAGGCAAAGGATGTCTGTCTGGTACTGTCTTCTTATTAAGTGAACGGTAGTCAATGCAATGTCTAAGTGAACCATCTTTCTTTCTTACGCATACAACAGGAACATATGGATTCTGTGGATTTTGAATTTTCAAAAGTCCCTCACCAACAATCAACTGGTCAAACTGTGGACACCCCATGACAGGTTCAAACAGGACCGCTTGGCTGGTGAGATCTAAATTGTTTGGAACACAACACTTAACATGAGTGACACAACCCGAGTGGATAACAATATCCTGCGGTCCAACACTAACTGAGACCTGGAAATCCAAATCTAGCTCATTTGAAGTATCCTGATATTGAATGAGATTATCGTCTTCAATTTCCATTGCTGTGCTGAGGAGGTTGGCTAGGGTGAACAAGGCTTGTGATCAACTTTCCCCAGCTCTTATAATCTCTTGGACAACATTAAAGCCCAGAATGGGTCTTTCTAACCCAATCCTGCTTACTAGAAAAGGAACCTGTAAAGCCAGTCTAGGGTCTTCACTCCCTAGAAGGTTAAGAGAAATCTCCACCCAACCATGGAAGGGTATTAGGTCCTTTTTTATATCTCTGACCTCCAGTTCCTGTCGGTCAATAATCTCTGTGAGTGGGCGAAGCTTTACGTGAGGTAGGTAAATTTCTTTCCAATTATAATCCATAATGCTCACCTGAGTTTCTGTGTCTAATAAAACACTGACAGTATAACCATTCATAGTACATTTCAACAGACACTTTTCTCCTACAAGCTGGGCAACTCTCATTGATGGACTGGTGTGGTAAGTATGGAGATGTTATGTTATGGATTTGTTTTGACAAAGTCGAAGTGGTTGTTGGAGCTTGTAACATTTCATACTGGGACGAACACTTTACTTTGATCACTGGTTGTCCCTCTGCAGTGATCGTTCCCCATTTCCCTGCTCTTTTGGCCTTCCTAAGGCAACCTACAGCTCTGTGTCCCTCTGCACTGCATATAAAACAATGACTGCAAGTAGTCAAATTTTTATCTGTGCATTCGTGGCATCTAGACTGTTGTTGTCTTTGAAGAGAACCTCTGCTTGAAAAGAATTGAGTTTTGGGTCTTGACCTGTATTGACGTTGTGATTGATACTGGGTCTGAGACTTCAGCTGTGTATCCGGCTTGTGCAATGGGATGGCAGATGGTGGGAACAGTGTCGGAAGCTGAAAGTCGAAAGCGGGCTGTTGGGGTGGTTGCTGTAGTTGCTGACAGCTTTGTGTCTCGTTGTACTCGTACCACGAATTAGAAGGTTTTGGCATTCCAGACTGTTTCAGTGAATTCACTGCAGTAGTTAAAGCTTCTATTTGTACCCTCAGCCCCTGAATGGTCTTATCTTTTGCCGTCTCAGCCACTCCCACCATTTCTTTAGCCCCACTGTAAGACTCAAACTGTGCGCTGTGTGCATGGCGAGTAGACTGACCCAGCCGGCGTTGCCTCTCACTTTCATCACTTGTAATTCTTATTACATGCCTCAGCAGGGTTTCATCAGAAACATTATGGTTTGAGAGGAAAGGTCTCAACTCTCGCCGAATTTCACTGTGCTTTAGGCCGATGCCTTGTGAAACAGTATGGAGCAACACACTCTGAACTGTATAATCATCATATTTGATGTCTGAATTCACCTGTCTAGAGGAGGACAATATCTTCTGCTTTTGGCTGATCATGCGGTACAGGAACTGCTGTGGCGTCTCATGGTCCTGCTGCTTGGCAGTCATAAGTTTCTGGAAAAGTTCAGTACTGCTTCTTTCACCTAAATGAGACTGGAGAAAACTCTTCAATTCCACAACAGTCATGTCATCCTTGGTTATTAAATATCTTTAAAATGTCCAGGTTTAATCATGCGGAACACCCCCCCGGATTATATCGCTTTCAGTGCAGCCTTCCTTAATGCCTTCGTCTATTTGCTTGCACAGGTTGCTGAAACTTATGTCAGACACACTGACTCCTATTTGTCCCCCATGGATCCTGAATTCTCGACGTTGCAACATTGCAATGTCTCTGATGGAGACCATGGTCTCAGGTGCAGAATGAGATGTACTGTGATTACTGAATTCATGCCTTGGAATGCTGGAATATGCAGGATTATTACTGTTTGGAAGATGTGTGTGTGATGTGACTGTGGCTGTAGGTAGTGTGGTAGGTATAGTTCTACAGGCGAAAAGTTTTCTACCTAAATCCTCATAGTTTGATAACATTCTCTGGTACTCATCCTCTGATGTGTCTGTGTTATGAGGTGCAATACATGGCTGGGTAACCATTTGAGTCCTAGTAGCACGTTGCTCTACGATTTCATCAATACAATCATTTAAATTCAATAACACAGTCATCCCTTGATCAGGTAGCCTAGACAATTCACAGCTGTTCATGTAAGTGACAATATAATTAATGTAGCTCTCTTCATCACCATTCTTTAACTGTGTAACATCCGCATCTGATGCTGGGTGAATGTCTTTTGCCAGCTGAAAGAGTTCACCTGTGTTCAAAGTGTAGACTTTCTTCTTGATGTTCCAGACAAGTCTCATCAACAATCACTCTCACATGAATAACTAACACAAATAAATTGTTATGTGGTGATGCGCCTGGTCAGGATGATGCTGGTCACCTGCTCCCCTTATTCTCTCACACACACGTTGCTCCCTTCCTGAAGAATGTGCTTTGCTGTCTCTAGGTTCAAAATCACTGGACCAGGCGTCTTCAGAGTAACGCTGATCCCGGACGAGCCCCCAAAATCTGTTACAGGTCCCGGGCAGTCGGGAAAACTGTAAGCAGTAATCAACTAGACATTAAATGAGAGAGAGAGAGACCAGAGTTAGTTGTTTCCTTAACGGTCCTCTTTGTTGTCTGAGCATGCGCTGCAGTCGTCATGGTAACTCTACTCTCTCAACTGCCACCCAGAGTTCAGAAAATGCAGCTGAACTATTCAGTGCAAACTCATCATATATTTAAGTAATTAAAATAAAACTTATATATACACATGTAAATATAAATGAACATATGTAAAAATAAAAAGGAAATATATATAAATAATTTAATATGTGACCCAAACTATTTGTAGGGTGGTCACACTAATCTGTTACATGTCCCGGGCAGTCGGGAAGACTGTAAGCATAACAATAGGTGCGCTGGAATTTAAATACACGGAAAAATGCTGCAAGGCCCAAATAAGGGCTAACGCTTCTTTTTCGACTACAGAGTAATTACACTGGTATGAATTAAACTCTCAAAAAGAAACTAATGGGATGTACTACTCCATCAGGATCAGACTGCTGAAGGACAGCTCCAGTGCCCACGTTATGGACATCGTAAGCATGCTCCCCTCAGAAAACATAGAGTAAAAGGCCGAAACAATGCATGGTTCACTGTAGATTTAGCCAACTCTCTTCATGAGCGTGATAAGGCCTGGGCAAAAGCCAGGAAAACAAGCCTGGATTCTGATTGGCTGCTCTTCAGGAGACTGCGTAATCTGTGCACAGTGGCTATCAGGAAGGCCAAAGCTGACCACTTTCTTATAGAAACTTCAAATAATTTAAATAACCCCTTAAAATTCTGGAAGACGATTAAATCCTTGGCTGGAAACAAAACCTGGCATTGAGCTGCCACCATGTATTCTTAAGGACTCACATAAATTATCTGATAAGGCTGAGATGCTTGGCTGTTTTAATGAGCATTTTATTGCCTCTGGTTTATTATTTGATTCCCTCAACACTTCACATCAGAATCATCCTAAAGGTAATTCTCATGATCATCCTGGAGTCAGTAATTCTTTTAGTTTTAAGCCACTTTCAGTTTCAGAAGTGCATAAAACCCTCACACTTTTAGACATTAGAAAATCGGCTGGTCCTGATAACTTGGAGCCTTATTTTCTACAGTTAACATCTGATTTTATTGCACAGCCTTTGACTTATCTTTTTAATCTTTATCTGGACACAAATGAAATTCCACTTATATGGAAATCCGCATTTGTGTTTTCCTCTGTTAAAAGGAGGCGACCCGACTGTTTTAAATAACTATAGACCCATCTCGAAACTGTCTGTCCTGGCCAAGGTTATGGAAACTCTGGTAAATGAACAATTGAAAGAGTTTCTAACTATCAACAATATTCTGTCTAATTTTCAATCAGGTTTTCGTAAAAAACACAGCACAACTACAGCAGCCCTAAAAGTAGTAAATGATTTTATTGACGCTTTAGATAAAAAACAACATTGCGCAGCTCTCTTCATTGACCTATCGAAGGCTTTTGATACTGTGGATCATGCAATATTAAAACAAAGACTTCTCAGTGTCGGGTTGTCAGAACATACAGTTTGCTGGTTTGACAACTATCTATCAGGTAGATCCCAGTGCGTACAGGCACATGGTCTCACTTCAAGCCCTCTTAGTATATCCAAGGGTGTGCCCCAGGGGTCAGTGCTGGGACCACTTCTATTTATTTTATATATAAACAATCTTGATCAAAATGTCTCCAACGCAAACTTTCATTTTTATGCTGATGATACTGTGATATACTGCTCTGCATCAACTCCAAACCAAGCTCTTTGTCAGCTTCAACTTGCTTTTGATACTGTACAACGTACCTTGTTCGATTTAAAACTTGTTTTGAATGACGACAAAACAAAACTTATGTTGTTCTCAAATGCAAAATCAAAGTCACGGAACCTTCTACCCATCACTACTTTCAGTGCTCCGAGATTGAGTCTGTATCTCAATTCAAGTATCTTGGTATCCTAATTGATGATTCACTTTCTTTTAAACCTCACATTCAACAGTTGGTAAAAAAACTAAAGCTGAAATTGGGTTTTTATTTTAGAAACAAGTCATGTTTTTCCTTTGAGGCCAAAAGGAGGCTTGTTGCTGCCACTTTCTTGTCAGTGCTGGACTATGGTGATGTAATGCTTCCATCACAAGCTTGAAACTGTTGGATACTGTTTATCATGGAGCTCTTAGGTTTATCACAAACTTTAGAGCACTTACTCATCACTGTTCTTTGTATGATCGGGTTGGTTGGTCTGCATTGTCCACCCGTAGACTTAATCATTGGTACATTTTTATCTATAAGGCAATTCTTGGTCTACTTCCCCCATACCTCCAATCTTATATCGAAAAGATAAGTACAGGAAGATATTGTCTTCGTTCTGAGGACTTATTATTATTATCTGTCCCTCAAGTCCGGACCGAATTGGGAAAAGGGGCATTCAAGTATGCGGCCCCCCCTGCACTTGGAATCAGCTGCAAAATGTCCTGAATCTTAAGGAGCCAGTTTCATTGGTTGATTTTTAAATTACTTTTAAATAACATGGAAGCTACACAAATTGGCTGTAGATGTTATGACTGACTCAGTTATGACGGACGATCCTTGCTGTTGCTTATCGCTTGCGATAATATGTGAAATTCTGATTTCTTATGACTTTATAATTATTTATTACTTGTACAAATTGTTATATGTTGATGTTATATGTTATATGTTTTTATGTTTGTAATCTTGTTAATTGTGCTGCTGCCTGTCTTGGCCAGGACGCTCTTGGAAAAGAGATTTTTAATCTCAATGAGTTTTTTCTGGTTAAATAAAGGTAATATCGACGTGCAACGTGAAAGTTCTCAAAACACGGAGCTGCAAGCACAGGCGCTGAACACAGCAAAGATTTCACATTTTGTGAAGCTAATTCACAATCGGAAGACCAAACAAACTTTGTCTTACCCTTCAACAAATCAGTAAGCGGTGCCACTACAGTAGAAAAGTTATGACAGAACGATCGCTAGTATTCGACCAACCCTAAAAACCTCATAAGTTCTTTCTTTGTCGTTGGAGAAGGAAAGTTCTGAATCTTAGCCTGCATCGGACGCACTTCGCCGTTCCCCACCACCTTCCCGAGATACGTCATTGTTGCCTTCGCAAACTCGCATTCGAACTCGCATTCGGCCAAGTTCACTGTAAGTCGAGCATCAGACAAACGTTTCAACACCAAACGAAGGCGCTTTAAGTGAGTCCCCCAACTGTCACTAAAAACAACCAAATCATCTAAATAGACGGCACAACCCTCAAGACCCAAAATTACTGTTCATGAGGCATTGAAAAGTCGCGGGAGCATTTCCAGGCCAAAACTCATGACCCGGTAAGAATATAGCCCTGATGGAACAACACAAGATGAAATTTATTGTGCTCTCTTGGTTAAAGGCACTTGCCAGTAACCTTTCAGCAAGTCAAACTTACTGACAAACTTAGCTGACCCAACCTGGTCTACGCAGTCTTCAATGCGGGGCAAAGGAAAACAATCTGGTTTTCGTTAAGCTATTAACTTTACGAAAATCTGTACAAAATCTCACAGTACCGTCTGACTTTCCAACTAAAATACATGGAGAAGCCCAATCCGAAAACGAAGGAACTGCAATATTGTGATCCTGCATATACTCGATTGCCTTTCTCATCACCTCTCGTTTCTCAGGTGCAACACGATAAAAACTTTGTTTAACAGGTTTCGCGTTCCCCACATCAATGTCATGCTCCACCAAATCAGTATGAGACGGCACGTCGCCAAACAATTCAGGAAAACTACGCAACAAGTCACATAACTCCTGGGATTTTACAGGGAATCATCAGGCTAAATGGTCTCCTCTTCCTCCCCCACTAAACTCACATTACCCACATTGATGGAAACGACCGAAAGTGCTGGATGCAAAGATGTCACATTTTCCCTAGGGTTAGCCTCATTTTCACAAGGTTTTAAAACATTTACATGGCACCGTTTAATTGACTTTTTCCGTGATGACATTGCAACGTCATAATTGCCATCAGTCATTTTATGCTGTACAACAAATGGGCCATCAAATTTACCTTCAAAAGGAGATGATGTCATAAGCCTTGAACTTGATCACCCGGTTCAAAAACTTGATGCTCAACTGTACGATCATAAAATTGCTTCATGTTTTTCTGATGTTTTTTGAGATTTACTTTTGCTAGTTCTCTAACCTGAATCAGTCTGTTTTTAAACCCCAAAATATATGACACCAAGTTTAGGAGGCTCTGGAGCTTTACCAAACTCCCGAAATATTGACAAGTCCACGACCTTTATGGCCAAAGACCAAGTCATTAGGGCTAAAATCCATACTTTCCTGCACTACTTCTCGTGCGGCTAACATCCATGGTAAACCCTCTTCCCAATCTCTATCCAGCTGCACACAGTATGCACGGAGAAGTGACTTTAACGACTGATGGCATCTCTCCAACATGCCTTGACTTTGTGCATGATACGCAGTTGATTGATTATGCTTAATGTGCAGCTGCTTTAACACTTGCTGGTAGAGATGAGAAGTTAGGTTTGAACCCTGATCACTTTGGACGATTTTTGGAATTCCAAAGACCGATATATATTGGGTTAAAGCTTTCACAATAGAACGAAACGTAATGGTACGCAGTGGATATGCCGCAGGAAAGCGTGTGTTCAAACACACTGTGGACAAATAAGTGCTACCTGACTTCGAACGAGGAAGTGGTCCTACACAATCGACAAAGAGATGTTCAAAAGGTTCACCAGTAGCTGCAATTGGTTTCAAAGGAACAGGTTTCAATACCTGGTTCGGCTTACTTGTTAATTGGCAGGTTTTACATGTCTTAATGTAAGCAGAGATGTCTTGTTTTAAGCGTGGCCAAAAAAAAAAAAAAAAAAGATATAGCAACAAATGATCATAAGTTTTACGCACTCCCTGGTGACCTGATTGATCATGCGCAATTTCGATCATCATTTGTCAAAACTTAGGTGGAACCACTACTTGGAAAACAGGATCACCAACGAAATCCTTGTAAGGAATCCACTTCCTCAACAACACATCCGCAGGCAATATTAAACTTTTCTGCTGGAAGAATAGCAATCAGGAAGAGTTCATCCAAAGACGAGTCACTTCGCTGTTCTTTTCCTAATTCCTCTGCAGAAACAGGAAAAGACAGAGCAGACAGATCAGGCAAGAACAAATTAGTACAGATTTTAAAATATTGGCTCTCTTTTTGATCACATAATTCCTGATTTGCATGTTTCATTGCACATACTGTGTCCTGACACAAAGTAGTCAGTTCAGTTTCGATTTTATTATTAGAGGTCACTATAGGGAACACTGAACCATCAGCCCACACACGTTCACTTACCAGTCCGTTTCCCAAAATAATATGGACCCCCTCAACTGGCAAAGCTGGTCATACTCCCACTACAACCTCACCTTGAATCAAATCGGACTGAAACCAAGAAACCGAATACCATGCACAGATCAATCAAGCAGTGACCTGGTGTACAGACCATGATCTCCTACTCAATACATCAAAAACAAAAGAACTCATCGTCGACCTAAGACGTCAGCCATCCCCCAAAACTCCAGTGCTCATTGAAGGTGAACCCATTTCCATCATTGATACATTCAAATCCTTGGGACCCATATCAGCAACAACCTCAAATGGAAAATCAACACAGATCATATCTACAAAAAAGCCCAGCAAAGACTTTTCCATCTCCGACAGCTTAAGAAGTTCAGAGTAAAAATTACATCTCCTGCTCCGCTTCTATACGGCCATCGTTGAAAGCATCCTCACCACGTCCATCACAGTTTGGTTTGGCAGTCACACTCAGTGGTGGAGGTAACGAATTACAACTACTCACGTTACTGTAATTAAGTAGTTTATTCGGGTACTTGTACTTTTTTGAGTATATTTTTAAAGCTGTACTTTTACTTGTACTTAAAGTACAAATTAAGCAAAATAATCTACTTCATTACTTTTAAATCACAGTTCGTTACTGAGTACGCCCACAATTTGAATTGATATTCAAACTTTTGAAGGCACTTCAGCAGCCAATAAAGATATCCGATCGTAAAGGGACCAATAAAAGCGCTGATATCTGAACCTGGAATAGCGCCGCTGCAGCAGGTGTCAGGTGAAGAGCTGATCAGACAGTGACGGAGCTCAGCGTCATTTATGGACTCAGAGCTTGGAGAAAACAAACTACATGGTAGTGTCATCATAAATATCTATATTTTGATACCGATACTGAAATATCTGACACGGTTCCATTACTCATTTTCCACAGTATCTGAATATACACAGATACAATCTGCGTCTCTCTCTCCTCTCCGAGTGAGTTTGACGGTCATCCGTCTCCTGTCAATTACAGTCTGAATATCTGCGCGGGATTGCAGGTATTCCGCATAATTTTAATAATTCCCGCGCAAATGTGGCGAGCGCTTTATTGTAAACATGAGAACGCTGTCATGTAATCGCAGAAAACTGGATGCGATATCTCAAAATAGGACTAACTAATACAAATGAACTGCTTGTGCGCAGACTGTGTGCAGTCGCGATCTCTCTGTGCTTTTAAAGTAGAATTTATTTCTCTGTGCTCCTGGATTAAACTTTGTCAAAGTTTATCAAACATTCAGAACAGATCCACACCTGACTGATGAATATCCTTCTAGAAATGTTATTGGTTGTAAGTGGAATGCACCAGAAAGTCTTTAAACAAAGATGAAACTTTAATTTCTTTACCACGTACATTTGTGCTAGAAATGTGTTTGAATAGGATATTTGTCTGATTTGTAGGCTACATATTAATATCCTAGTCTGCCTAACTGCATCACTTCATTGTACAGTCATTACAGGTCAAAGCCATCTGATGTTCAATTTATCTACAAAAATAGGCCTAACATAGGCCTACTGTATATGGCTCTTAAATCACTGCTTATCAAAATTCAGTGTTGTCATATTTTGAATACCTCAACTGAATTGAGGTCATTTGTTTAATAATTTTATTACTGACTGTGTAGGCCTACTTGTCTTTTTTTTTTTTTTTTTTTTTTTTCAATTCAGTTTGCAATCAAGCTTCCTTGTGCTGTAAGTTACCCTATTTTAAAGACACAAACACACAGAATGAGCAAATGTTTAAGATTGAGATTTTTGTAATGGTAATTGATCCAAAAATACTTGGACTTGGATTAAACCAATTTAAAATCTTGAAATAATGAGTGCCTTGAAAAAATGGATGGAGAAAAAAATATGTCATATTAAAATATCTATATGGCAGTATACAGTGTGTGGTTTTTTCGCCAATGGTATTGTAAATTATTGTACATCATGAAATCAAAATTGCTTTTTTTTTTAGGGCCTTACACAGTACTAGTCTTGTGGCGAACAATTGAACCATGCAAGTCAATACACTGGGAAAAAAAATGTCTGCCGTCGCTTCTGGCTCTGGAATGGCGTTCTTGCTCTGATGAAGTCAGTTTGATGGCTTGGGAGAATCCTCTTGTTAAGTCATGATGTTAGGACTGCTGTTTCCGGTTCCAAGCCTCTACTCATTTCACTTGAGAATACTATCTCAGCAGCATTTATGAGCACTTTTTAATTAATATTACATATTTAAGCTAAGCGTTTAAAACTTCACTGTGCACACTACAGTCTCCGTACTCACAGTGTCTTAGACACTAATATTTTAGCTGAATCACTGTCAGGCCATCTGAGATTTCAGTATGGAGAAAAAGGTTAGGGTCATAATTTTTCAGTATTACATGACATCATGAATGTGTATATGCACACAGTTTGTTGTTTTCTGATGGGGCCTCTGGCAGAGCGTTAGGACCCAGAAGCGGTGAAGCAAGATGGCAGACGTAACAAGCAGATATTCTTAAAGGGGTCCTATTATGCTTTTTTATTATTATTTTTTTTTATTTTAGTCAGTGTGTAGTGTGTATGTTTGGGCATAAAAAAGATCTACAAAGTTATAAATCTCAAAGTTGACTCCAAAGGGAGATAAAAAAAAAAAAAAAATCCCTTTTCAAGAACTACAAAAAAACGGCTAGTTTGAACTACAATGTTGTTTTCCGGGGTTTGTGATGTCACATGGAAATGGTTTGTGCTTGGTTGCCTGTAAGTGTGCTGCTTTGTTTGTTGGGTTGGTGGGGAGGGGTGAGGTCATGGTTCGAACGCTTGGCTGAGTGGATCAGACAAGACGACGACGACAAAGAAGTGCTGCTGTAGTGTCAAGTTTTTAGGGGAGTCATGAGACATTACAGTGCTGGTTTATCTGTACATAGTAAATGCAACTGTTTTTAAGCAGTTTTTGACATCCTATCTAAAACGTGATTTAGCCAAAAAAATAACAAAAATGTTACCACTCTAATATGTCCTGCAATATCCGTGCGTGCAAAGGTTCTGTGTGATCCTCTTGTTTAATATTCTCAGGGTCTGAATCCGGCTCAAATTGATATGACAATATTGATGCCATCATAACTATACTGGAGCAGACAGAACTTGCTGCTTTGGCAAGGGGCGGGGCAGTACTGAAAACACCGTCTGAGCTGTTCGCCAATTACTACGCGCTGGGACAGCTAACCAATTACAACACGTTTCGTTTTTTGGAAGGTTGGCCTTCACCAAACCCGGAACTAATCAAGCTGTTTGTGCCAGGATGGGGAGAAAGGTATTGTAATAATGTAAATTATGTGAAAAATAATGCATTTTTCGAACCACCAAGCATGAGAGCATGTTCTAGTACATCTGCCAAAATGAAATCAAGACTTTATAAAAGAGCATAATAGGACCCCTTTTACCACTCCTATCCAACCAAGGTACTGAAGTTCCTGTATCATGACCACTAATTCACATACTTTGACAATAAGATAAAAGTTGGTTTTGTTCAAAGGTGCTATTATCCACATAGGTCTTTGATATGAATATTTTTTGGTAATTAAATATCACTGTCTAAAAAGTAACTAGTAATTAGTACTCTGAGTAATTTTTGAGAGGAGTACTTTGTACTTTTACTTAAGTACTTTTTTGACACCAGTACTTTTACTTGTAATTGAGTATTATTTTAGCAATGTAACAGGACTTGTACTTAAGTACAAATTTTTATTATGTAATCATTTTCTCTGGTTGACACACTTTCCCGGAAGAAATGACAGCGCATCATCAACAGAGCATCCAAAGTTATTGGTTCACCCCTACCATCCCTTGAATCACTCTACCATAAACGGACACTACGCAGAGCCCACAAAATAATTTCTGATATCACCCACCCTGCACACTACGCCTTCCAGCTACTGCCCTCTGGGGGGCATTACAGGACAATCGTCTCCAGAACAACTCGCTTCAAAAACAGTTTCATCCCAATAGCAATAAACTTTTTGAACTCTGAACACTGAGGACTGTGGATTAAGCATGACCCTTTATGTATTATTATGTATTAATGTGTCTGTATGTATATGTATGTTATTTTATATGTTTATTGTTTGTTTAATGTAATGCTGGAACCTGTACCAAAGAGCTGTACTGAAAACAAATTCCACCAGCTTGGCTGTGTGGTCATTAAAATTAAAATCAAATCAAATCAAATCAAATCAAATCTTACCTTATGAAGAAGCACAGACAAAGTATTCAGACCTATCCCCCGAATTAAAACATTCTCACCAGTATGAGACTGCGAGGAAAAAGGTCAAACTGATTCTAGAATGAAAGAATCCATGGCGCCAGTATCTTGCAAGATTTTAACAAGGACTTCCTCTTTCTCTCCTACCAGAGATACACAACCTTCTGTAATAAAAGGCGAGTAAGAAGAGAAATCAAGATCAATTTTTTGCTTTTCAACAATTTCACTCCCTACAGACAGGACCGAGGCCGCAAGAGCAGCAGGCTTAACGTGAACTCTGTGCAGAACGTTTAGACTTATTTTTAAGGACAGAACAATCTGCTTTCCAATGTCCTTTCTCATGAAAATAATTGCAAGTCTTGCTCGGGTCAAATTTTCCAGTGAAAACATGGTTAAAGTTAGATGAAGGCTTGAACAGAGACACAGCAGACTGAACGTCAGGAGCATGCCAATCAACAAATGCAGTTTTGTGTGTCAGTACAAATCATCGGCCAACACAGCTGCTTCCTCTGGTGTTTTAACATTATGCTCACTGATATACGTAGCTATACGACTCGGGACTGAATTTTTAAATTGTTCCAACACTATCAAGTGAATCAAATCCTCCAATGTGTTAATGTCTACTGCTGTACACCAACGATTAAAGTGCTTTCTCAGATCGCGCACAAATTCTAAGTGCGTTTGCATCTCTTCTTTTTCCTGCAGTCAAAAGCGCTGTCTGTATGCTTCGGGTACACACTCATGTTTTTAAAACTGCAGATTTACCTTTTTGATAAATTTTACAATCATCGATTGACAATGAAGAAAAAGCTGCTTGTGCTTTCCCCGTTAACACACACTATAACTCTGTGACACGATTATCATCTGCCCAGTCCCTTAATTCTGCCATGCATTCAAATAGAGTGAAGAAAGTATCAGGATAGTCTTCATTGAATTTCAGAACAAGTTTTAGATTTGAAGCGAGTGAAGAAAAAAAAAATAAAAACACACATACTTTGCTCCTGACCAGAACTAGATAGCTTACCTTCTTTCATAAAGTTGAGCTTGTGGAACTCTAAATCCAATTTTGCCTTTTCCAACTCCATCTTACCTTGTTCAGCACCCCGTTTTAATTTCTCATGCTCCATCTGCAAAAGCAGAAGCTCTTTTTGCTGTTCAAAAGACAGACTGTAAATGCACCTGTAAGATTGTAAGTGACACGAAAACGCACACAGACAGGTAGATCCATTTGCAGTGTTTTATTGGGATAATCCAAACCCATAATCCAGCCAGGCAACGGTCAAAATCCAGGTAATCAGTCCAAAACAAGAAACACGAACAAAGCAAGGAAACACAAAACCAGGGTGACATTAAACAAGGACTCTGTAACAAAGACAGAAACAAACCAGGTATTTATAGACAGGTGATTACAATACTAACAAGTGCAATGATTAATGACCAGGGACAGCTGAGTGCAATGAGCAGTGATGAAACAAACAAGACTAAGGGAAATGTAGTTCTGAGGTGGGGTGACGCTAAGGGGAAGTGAGACCTCTAGTGGACACCCAGGGATACACAAACCAGACACCGTGACACTACCCCCCCTCTAAGGAGCAGCTTCCAGATGCTCCTCAGAACAAAACAAACACACAAAACAAAGAGACCAGGAGGGAGGTGGACTGGTGGAGGCAGAACAGGGGGAGGGATGGCGGGCCAGGCCCGTGTAGGGGAACTGGGACCGGCAGCGATGGCTCCCCTGGCAGCCCAGGTGGCTCGGTCAGATCGGGGGGCCATGGTGGACCCCGAAAGTTCAGGGGACCACGAGGGACCAGGCAGTTCAGGTGGCCACGGTGGATCAGTCCATTCTCGTTGTGCAGACGGCCAGGGAGGAATTCGCCATTTGAGTGACCCGAACGGAACCTGCCATTCGGGGAGCCAGTGAGGAGCAGACTGTGGCGATGGCAAGGACACGGCATTGGACACCGCCTCGGGAACGGTCTTGGACAAGGGCACCGCCTCGGGAACGGCCTTGGACACGGGTATCGCCCCGGGAACGACCTCGGGTTCGGGCACCGCCTCGGGAACGACCTCGGCACGACCTCGGGCTCGGGCACCGCCCTGGGAGCGGCCCCAGGTATGGCATGGGACAAGGACACCGCCTCGGGAACGGCCCTGGACACGGGCATCGCCTCGGCCTCCGCATCGGGCCACCGCCTCGACCTCCGGAACAGCATCGGGCACCGCCTCGGCCTCCGGAACAGCATTGGGCACCGCCTCTGACACCGCCTCGGCCTCCGGAACCATCTCGGGCACCGCCTCGGACACTGGAACAACATCGGCCACCGCCTCGGCCTCCGGAACCATTTCGGGAACAACATCGGCCACCGCCTCGGCCTCCGGAACCATCTCGGGCACCGCCTCGGACACCGCCTCGGCCTCCGGAACAGCATCGGGCACCGCCTCGGCCTCCGGAACAGCATCGGGCACCGCCTCGGCCTCCGGAACAGCATCGGGCACCGCCTTGGCCTCCGGAACAGCATCGGGCACCGCCTCGGCATTGGGCACCGCCTCGGCCTCGGGCACTGCCTCGGCCTCCGCCTCGGCATTGGGCACAGCCTCGACCTCCGGAACCATCTCGGGCACCGCCTCGGCCTCCGGAACAGCATCGGGCACCGCCTCGACCTCCCGAACAGCATCGGGCACCGCTTCGGCATCAGGCACCGCCTCGGGAACCTTGGGCACGTCCACCAGGACGACAGCGGCCTGCTCGGGAACGTCCTCCTGGACGGCAGCGGCCTGCTCGGGAACGTCCTCCTGGACGGCAGCGGCCTGCTCGGGAACGTCCTCCGGGCTTTGAGGAACGGCTGACGCCTGTCTCCTCCTCCTGCGGCCTCTATGATGGCGTGCCGGTGGCTCCTTGATGGAAGACTCAGGCGTTGAGTCAACCATCTTGTGCTGTGGTGCTGGGCTGGCGGCCATCTTGTGCTGTGGCGCTGGGCACGCTGAGCTGGCGGCCATCCTGTGCAATGGCACTGGGCTGGCGGCCATCTTGTGCTGTGGTGCTGAACTGGTGGCCATCTTGGGCATTGGCGCTGGCTCAGCGGGCCGTGATGTGAATACTCCTGGGAATCTCTGGGATCTGGCACATCCTGGAAAAGTAACTTAATACTGTCTCCGCGGCCATCTTGGGCTGTGGCGCAGGGCTGGCGGCCATCTTGTGCTGTGGCGCTGGGCTGGCGGACATCTTGTGCTGTGGCGCTGGGCTGGCGGCCATCTTCTCTGGAGACACAGGTGTGGTCGAAGTATCCCATTGAGCACGATGGCGCAGGTAATGGGTAAACCCCCAAAAGTCTAGGATCTCCAGCCCCTTCATCTCCCATTGAGGCAAAGGGTCATCCAGACAATTGTTAAAGAAGTCCTTCAGTGCTGCATCATTATAACCCAAACCGACCGCCATGGTCCAAAACAATTGCGCCAGGCCACCCACCTCACTCCCCCTCTGACGAAGGGTGGTTAAGTTCCGGAGTCTCCCCCTCCGTTCCTACATGGTGGCTGGGGAACGGATTCGAAATCCCACACCGCTGGATCTAGGCATGACGGAGTCCTTCTGTCACGAAACGCACACAGACAGGTAGATCCATTTGCAGTGTTTTATTGGGATAATCCAAAACTCATAATCCAGCCAGGCAACGGTCAAAAATCAGGTAATCAGTCCAAAACAAGAACCACGAACAAAGCAAGGAAACACAAAACCAGGGTGACATTAAACAAGGACTCCGTAACAAAGACAGAAACAAACCAGGTATTTATAGACAGGTGATTACAATACTAACGGGGAATTGGCTGAGTGCAATGATTAATGACCAGGGACAGCTGAGTGCAATGAGCAGTGATGAAAGCAAACAAGACTAAGGGAAATGTAGTTCTGAGGTGGGGTGACGCTAAGGGGGAAGTGAGACCTCTAGTGGACACCCAGGGATACAACAAACCAGACACCGTGACAGTAAGATGCACCTGGTACAGATTTTTCCATCTTGGCTTCTAACAAACCTTTTTCAGTCAACTCAGTTTTTCAAAGTTACCTTAACATTTTCTTTGAGCCTTTTATCTTTAATCACAATTTCATAATGTTCATTGATGCTTAATAATTGCTCTTTAGTACACCTATCCAAAAATTCATGATAAGGCGAACTAAAAAAAAAAAAAAAAAACCCTCATCAATATCAGCCATGAGAAAATGTCCAGAAAACAATTCAGTCCACACAGTGCAATCAAATAACGAGAGCTTTCTCTCTACCTACCGATCTGATATTCTACCTAAATCAACCCTAGTCTTCATGCGCTTACCGGTGGGGGGTATTTATGCACTGTAGCCCGCTGGGTGAAGGACACAACTGGTCAGACCAGTGACGCTTTCAACACCATGGATGTGCTCCCGAGATAATGGCTACTACCCACTTTCAGCGCAACACTACACAAATAACAAACCCAACACCTCTCAAAATAAACATGCCACTTTGCCTATCAGAGAAAACTCACGTTCAATATTACAATATTGCACATATGTACTTACCAACTGGTGACTTCACATGGTGAACAAATTGACTTCGGTACAAATTTATTTTCGCGTGTCCAAAATACCTAATTATCAAACTCGAAGTGCCCCAAAAATGTTTAACTCATTAAGTTAACAAAGCAAGGACGAGCCCCCAATTTGTTATGACCCCTGGCTCGAGGAAAGTAACAAAGACAAGGGACACACACAAACCAAATATTAAGATAAAAAAAATGAAAATATAAAACTAAATCAAAGTAACATTAAATAATAAAATGGAAACTATTAAAGGAAATCAGAATGTATCTGTGTGCATCAGTAACGTCAATTTGTATGGAAGAGTGCATGGTTGGAAATGTAATCCAATGTTGAGGCATAAATGCAAAAAAAAAAAAAAAAAAAAAAAACAAACAAAGACCAGAGTTCCAAATTTCCCAAAGTTCCTCTTTGGTTCATCTTCTTCTTCTTTTCTTCTAGGATTTTATGGCGGTTGGCAAACCAACTTAAAAGGTGCATTCCCGCCACCTACTGAAATGGAGTGTGAAGCGCATATTGGAAAGGAAGTTTAAGCTAGATCTACTCTTTCAAAAAAAAAAAAAAAAAAAAAAAAAAAATTTCATATATAAGAGTTTACACAGACGGGAGTTTTACATCCTATTATATAATCCTGTTTCCTTTAAAAATATAAATAACTCATGATAAATTCTTGATTGTTTGGTACCTTCTCCTAGGAGAACCTGAAGTGTCAGCTCATTGATATCTATATTTCTTAAAGCATGTCTTAGCTGGGACCGCTCTCTTTCATAAGCTTCGCATTCTATAAGCACATGTTCTACAGTTTCAGCTAACCCACATTTATCACAATTTCCATTCTCATGTTTACCAATTCTTTGTAAGCATTGATTTAATAAACAATGTCCAATACGCATTCTTGTGACTAAAACGTCCTCTTTCCTGTTTCCGAATCTTCTTCTCTCTGAACCAACTTTTCCTTGAATGCAGTAAAAATGTCTACCTTTTGTTCCTTCATTCCATTCCTTCTGCCAAATTTCCTGTATTTGTTTCGCTATTATCACTTTAATTTCTGTTTTACTTAATGCCACTTCAACGTCAATTTGTGAATGATTTAATGCCTGTTTAGCCAGATTGTCAGCCTCCTCATTTCCTTTCACACCCATATGCGATGGAACCCATACAAAATTTACCAGAATTCCATACTGTCTTGTTCTGTAGAGACTCTGCATTACTTGGTTTATCATGTCTTGCCTTGCTGATGATGTTCCACTTTCCAAGCTATTTAGAGCTGATAGAGAATCTGTACAAATTACTGCCCTTGTTGGTTGTATTTCTTCTATCCACTGAAGTGCTAGACATATTGCTATTATTTCTGCAGTGAATACCGAAATATGATCTGAAGTTCTTTTTGACATTCTAATGTTAAAAAGTGGAATATATACCGCTACTGCTGTTTTCCCAAATTCTGGGTCTTTTGAACCATCAGTATATATTTGCACTGCACTATAATAAGTTTGATCTATGTATTGCTGTATACCTACATTTTCTAATCTATTTGTATCGTTATGCTTTTCTTTAAGCAATTGGATATCAATCAAAGGCATTGGGAAAAGCCAAGGAGGAATTGCTGACCTAGCCACAGTAGGGGCAACATTGAAATCACTTAATCCTATTCTCCGGGCTTCCTCACTGGCCTTCCATCCAAAACTTGATAACTTTTATATGTCCATATTCCCAACAGTCCTCCAACCAACACCATTTTAACTGGGTGACTGTCCGAGTGTCCCTTTATGCTTATGAAATACCTCATCTTTAACTTGAGCCTATGAATTACTTGAGGCATTAAACCCATCTCTACTTGCACTGCTGATATTGGGGAGGATCTAAACGCTACACAACAAATTCGCATAGCTTGTGACTGAATTGCCTCTAGTTTTACAAGTTGTGTTTTGGATGCAGTGCAATATACCATACTGCCATAATCTATTGCCGATCTTATTAGAGCACAATATATTATTTTAAGGGACTGGCGACATGCTCCCCAATCAACTCCTGCTAAACACCTCATAATATTTAATGCTTTTTTGCATTTGTCAACCAGTTTCTGTATATGTATACTAAAATTCAGTTTCAAATCCATCCATATACCTAGAAACCTCACAACTGCTGTTTGCTTCACTTCTTGTCCATACAATTTAATGTTAATTGTAGGGTTACTTTTCCTTTTTGCAAAGCAAATTACCTGAGTTTTTATCTACTGAAAAACGAAAGCCCCATTCATTTGCCCAGTTTTCTACCATTTTAACAGCATTCTGCAAACATTTTTCCACATACTTTACATTACGCCCTCTTTTCCACAGCGCTCCATCATCTGCATATAAAGATCTTCCAATGCCCCTATCAACCTTTGTAAAAAATGGTCGTTAATCATAATGTTAAACAGAATTGGACTGCTAAACGCTTCCCCCTGAGGGTGTTCCATTCTCTATTGTGTGTATCTGGGAAAAAGCAGTACTTACTCTTACTTGTATAGTTCTGTTAAACAGGAAATCCCTGATCCAGTTATACATTCTTCCTTTAATTTCCATTTTTTCTAACTTAATTAAAAGTCCCTCTTTCCACATCATGTCATATGCCTTTTCGACATCAAAAAATAACCCCAACTAAAGCTTCCTTATTTACCTGAGCCTTTCTTATTTCAGATTCCAGGCACAGTACTGAGTCCATTGTATTACGTCCTTTCCTAAATCCACTTTGGTAAGGTGATAAAATATTATCCCTTTCAATGACATACACTAGTCTACTCATAACCATACGCTCCATTATTTTGCATAAATTAGATGTTAAGCTATAGGTCTATAGTTATTTGGCTGTGTATGATCCTTGCCTGGTTTTGGAATTGGCACTATGACCCCATGCTTCCAGTCATTTGGTAACTTTCCTGACTCCCAAACCAAATTAAAAAGCCTCAAAATTGGCTCTAATGCGGTCTCTGATAAATGTTTTACCATCTCATAACAAATGTCATCTCTGCCTGGAGATGTTTGCTTAACCCCTGCAAGCGCTTTTTTCACTTCATACAAGGTAAATTCTGAATCCAACGTACTACCCGAAAGTCCTTTTTCCTCCAATAAATGAGGATATTTACTATCTGTGTCTGGTCCCTTCTAATACAGGTATGTTGTAATCTCTTTGTATCCCGCCCACTTTAACGAATGTTTCTGCAAACACCTCTGCTTTACCACTTTCAGATATAATTTGTCTATTCTTATATTCTAATACAGGTATGTTGTAATCTCTTTGTATCCCGCCCATCTTTCGTATCATATTCCATAACTCACTTATTTCAATGTCTTCCCCTATTCTATTACAAAATTCCCTCCAATAATTTCTTTTAGACGTCCGAATAACTCTTCTCACTATAGCTTGTGCCCTTTTATAACTAACTAAATCGTTAAAGTTAAGTGACCTTCTTACCCTCTTGAGTGCTTTATTTCTCCTTTTTATTGCCTCATTACATTCCTCATTCCACCATGGCATAGCTTTCCTCCTGGTGCATGCCTTCCTCTTACCTATTACTTCTTCAGCTGTACTCTGAAGAACTTTGCATATTTCTTTGTTAAAAACATCAACATCTTCTATACATTTACTTATTTCCTTCATTTTGCTTTCACATAACTCCTTATACTTATCCCAGTCCGCTGACTTGAACCTCCACCTAAGCATTCTCTCCCCCACTCTTTGTTCTATATCTACTCCAACTTTACTGCAAATAGGAAAATGATCACTTCCTATTGTACTTTGTATTAGTACCTTCCATTCACATTTACTCGCTAAGCTTTCAGAGACTATTGTCAAGTCTAATGCTGAATGCCTTCCCTTATACAAATCAATTCTAGTATGACTTCCATCATTAATGCACACTAATCTTCCCCAATCTAGCATATCTTCGATGATCTCACCATTATAATCTGTTTTTGCGCTTCCCCATATTGAACTGTGAGCATTAAAATCACCACACCACACCGTTTTTTGACTTCCATTCCCTCCTATACTTTCTAGAATATCCTTGCTTAGCCTATCACATGGATTGTAAAAATTAATTATTCTAATACACCGTGATCCTTCCCATATTTCCACCACCACAACTTCTATTTCCCTGTCTACCTCAACTGTTTTATACCCAATTCCTTGTTTTATAAAAGTAGCTACTCCACCTCCATTCCCTTGATGTCTATCCCTCCGAAGTTCCTCTTTGGTTCAACTGGAGATCTCTTCTTAAAGGAGCACCTGAAGCACTGGTCACAGGTGTATCCAATAGACTGCTAATTTGTGGAAACAGGTATCAAGCGGCAATACCCAAGACCAACAGCAGAGGTATATATATATATATTATATATATATATTTATGTATTTATTTATATCAATAAACAGTAAACACTAAAATGTATCAAGTAATGACTTGCAAAATCGGATTCATAGTTACTGATGAAGTTGTATTTCTCATAAATTATAGCAGTTATTCATAGTTAAAGAGATTATTCTTCTCATAATAGTAACTTTGTTAACAGGGTTGATGAATTTGATCAGCACTGTACAGTTCGTTTAAAAACTGAGACAATGGATTGAGATGATTTAATGAAATAATACCAAGCAAAAGTTGTCATAAGGAACTACTATTTAAAATAATATTGTTTATTAAATAGTATTAGTCTTAACATCAGACTAATAATCATACTAGTTTGTGACCGTGAGATCCTTGTTAATGTCCGGCGTGAGAGACTAACTGACACTGGAATCCAAATGAACGAGTAAAATATAAAGTAAAAAGTTAAACAGAGTAATCAAATATCTACTTATATTATAATAACTGGAAAATCGGATAATAAGAACTGAGTGAAGTGGAGGAGAAACATCACGACAAACCTGAAGAAAACCCTTGAGTTGCTCAAAGACTAAAAAGACATTTTTAAAGAAATCTTTGACCTGCACTCAGTGTGGAAAGAGTTTCTCAAACAAACAGTCTTAAGCGTCACATAAGAGTTCATACTGGAGAGAAGCCGTTCACATGCGATCAGTGCGGGAAGAGTTTCACACAAAAATCACACCTTCAAAGACACATGAGAAATGAGAAGAGTTTCACACACAAACAAAGTCTTAATGTCTTCTCACACTGATCACATGCATATGACTTCTCTCCGGTGTGGTTTCTCATGTGTCTTTGAAGGTGTTATTTTGTAGTTGTAGTTTCACACACAAACAAAGTCTTAATGTTCACTTGAGAGTTCATTTTAGAGAGAAACCTTACACATGTGATCAGTGCGGGAAGAGGTTCACACAGAAACAACATCTTACGGGGCACATGAGGATCCACACGGGAGAAAGGCCGTATGCATGCGATCAGTGTGGGAAGAGTTTCACGCATTCATCATATCTTCCTCTTCACATGAGGATTCACACAAGAGAAAAACCATACGCATGCGATCAGTGCGGCAAAATGTTTTTGAGAGCTTCAGTCCTGAAGGCACACCTGAAAGTTCATACAAAGGAGAAGCCACATTCATGTTCTTTGTGTGGAAAGAGTTTTTCACTTCTACAACGTCTGAAAGAACATCAAAAAAAGACAATAATGTGAGACACTACATGTGCTTTGAGTGTGACAAGACTTTTACGAAAGCAAACTATTTAAAACTGCATCAGATGATTCACATTGGAGAGAAACCATACAAGTGTTCACACTGCGATGAGAAATTCAGTCGGTCAACAAATCTGACATCACATGAGAGGATCCACACTGGAGAGAAACCGTTCACTTGTGATCAGTGTGGGAAGAGTTTCACTATTAAACACTACCTGAAGCGACACATGAGGATCCATGCAGTGGAGAAACTAGATCAGCGTGATCCACGTGAGGAGAGGTTCATTCAGTTCTCTTCTTTATTCTTTCATACAAAAAACAGTCTGAAATCACAGTAAGTAATTCATCTTTATGTGCTGAGCAGTTAAGTCTCTTCTAAGTTAGTTTCACACTGAGCGTATTATATTAAAGGACATTTTGTTGTTTGCCTGCTATCTGCTTCAAAATGTTAACATTATTGTGAGACATAATTATGAGAAAATAGTTCATTGTTGCATCTCATAATGAGAAATGTTCTCATAATAATGCCTTAATATCTCATATAATAATACTTTCATGAAATAATGAGACCATCTTTCATAACAAGATACTGTCTTTTAATTATGACTCAATGTATCATAATGAGACAAGTTCTTGTAATAATGAGATAATACCTACTCATAAAAACAACTTAACATCTCATGAGAAACATTCTCATAATAATGACTTAATATATAATACGCAGGGCTTGACATTAACTTTTTTGCTCACTAGCCATTGTGGCTAGTAGTTTTCCAAAGTTACTAGCCACACAGCATTTTTACTAGCCACATTTTTGTTGTTGTGAAATTACCTGATAAAAGTTGACTGTGGCGTTCTAATATTTACTTGAACTAGATTTACAACTCTTTTAAATGTAAAACCACTGTACACTTCCAGATCAAGACTACATAAATGTATAACAATACAGGTCATTATCATTAGCTCTGATAAGGTTGTGTGTAAAACTCCTTTTTTAAATAAAACCATGTATCAAGAAAAAGACATAAAAGAGTAGTTTCTTATTGCATAATAAAAGTGGTGCATGGATGTAGAAGATTAATAAAAAAAGTAAAAAAAAAAACTAAAAAAAAAAAACCTTTAGCATTAGAAACACTGTCTGTTTAAATATCAGAATCAGACTCAGAATCTTTATTGAACCACACTGGGAAATTCTTTGGTACAAGTTGCAATGGAAAGTAGGTCAGTCTCGAAACCTCGCAAAAAATGCATGCCATGGTTTGGACAAAGTTGCTTTTATCTTCATTAAAATTTGAGGGGAATGTTCCTCTCATCATAAAGAACGCTTTTCAGTTTGTGTCATTTTTGTGCTCAGGCCCTAATAATGACTACTGGTTAGGTTGCAACCCTCTATGGACACCTTGGCAATTGCATCGCCATTTGCTAGTAAATACTTTAGTTTACTCGCCAGACTGATTGATATATATATATATATATATATATATATATATATATATATATATATATATATATATATATATAACAGTTTTTCTATTGTTTCAGTCCAATAAGTTAGATAATTTTCTTTTTGTGCTTTTATAATTGTTGGGCCAAATTGTGTGGATGGATATTTCAGTGTCCTGATGCTGCTGTTGTTAGTCATGTTAGTTTGCTTCTGCAGCTTCAGGATCATCTGAATCAGGGGACTTTTTTCAGGGTTCACTTCATGGTTTTTAAGGTGGTAAGAATGGTAAGATGGTAAGAGTTGGGGTCGCCCATTTTTAGGTGTTTCCAAAATTTGATGGCTCGTTTCTCAATGTGCATTAGTCGAGGGTACTGGCCTAATTCTGCCCTGCATGCGTTGTTCGTAGTGTTCCTCTGGACTCTGAGGAGACTCTTACAGAACTCAGCATGCAGGGCTTCCATCGGATTTTTGTCCCATTTTTCAAATTCGTGATTCAGGAGAGGACCCCATACTTCACTGCCATATAATGCAATAGGTTCAATGACTGATTGGAATATTTTGAGCCAGATTCTAATTGGTATTTTCAATTTGGATAGATTTTTTGATGGCATAAAAGGCCCTTCTCGCTTTCTTCTTTCAGTTCATTCACAGCCAAATTTAGTTTACCAGTTGCACTCATCTTCAGCCCAAGGTATGTGTAGTTTGTGGCATATTCCCTGAACTCTGGGTCTTTTCTGGAATGTTAGTACTTTAGTTTTGTTAGGATTAATGGTCAGGGCCCAGGTCTGACAGAACGTGTGCAGGACGTCTAGGTTCTGCTGTAGACCCTCTTCTGTTGGAGACAGCAGAACCAGATCATCTGCAAACATCAAGAGCTTCATGTTGGAGTCATGTAGTGTGAGGCCAGGTGCTGCTGATTGTTCTAGGACTGTCGCTAATTCATTAATGTAGATATTGAAGAGGGTTGGTGATAGTGGACAGCCCTGCCTAACACCCCGCCCTTGAGTGAAGAATTCTGTTCGTTTATTTCCAATTTTAATTGTGCATTGATTCTTTGAATAGATTGTTTTTATAATATTGTATGTTTTACCCCCAATACCTGATTCTAGAAGTTTTGACAGCAGGCCTTCATGCCAAACTGAATCAAAGGCCTTCTTGAAATCTACAAAGCAAGCAAATATTTTGGTTTTGTTTGGTTAATGTATTTGTCGATCAGGGTGTGTAGGGTGAAGATGTGGTCTGATGTTCTATAATTTGGTAAGAATCCAATCTGACTTTTGCTGAGGACATTGTGCTCGGTGAGGAAGTGTACGAGTCTTGTGTTGATGATATTACAGAAGAGCTTCCCCAGATTACTGCTCACACAGATGCCTCTGTAGTTGTTAGGGTCTGATTTGTCTCCACTCTTGAATATGGGCGTTATGAGTCCTTGAATTCCAGGCTTCAGGGAAATGACCAACACTCAGAACCAAGTTGAACAGTTTTAGTAGAGCCGATTTTAATTTGTACTCTGTGTTCTTGAGCATTTCATTGAGGATGCCATCTGGTCCACTTGCTTTTTTGTTTTTTAGGGCCTGGATTTTATCAATCAGTTTGTTTTCTGTAATGGGGTAGTCTAATGGGTTTTGATATTTACCTATTGTATGTTCCATATGAACCATTTTTTCATATTTTTGGGTTGTTCTGGGTTCATTGTAATTTCACTATAAAGTTGTTCAAAGTGATTTTTCCAGGTGTCTCCATTTTGTATGGCTGCTTGTTCATGATGTTTTTTATGCAAGTGATTCCAATTGTCCCAGAAATTGTTAGAATTTACGGATTCTTCAATAGTTTTGAGTTGATTTTGGATGTACTGTTCTCTCTTTTTTCTGAGTGTACTTTTATATTGTTTGACAAAGAGTGACTTCATCAGTTTTGCGCCATGTTTCCTGTAATATTATTATGTCCATGTCTGAAATGCTTTTACTAAAATCTGAGGTTTTAGTTTTGTAGCCAAAACTGGATGAATTAATACCTTGTATATTCCACATTGTAATAGTTAATGATCTCATTTTGTCAACAAATGTAAAAAAAAAAAAAATTCAACAATCTTAATATTGCTCTAGAGTGATACAAACCCAAGTCCAACACAGTATCAAGGATCAAAGAATACATGTATACATGGAAAATTTTTTTTTTTTCTCTCTCTCTCTCTCTCTCTCTCTCTCTCTCTCTGCGTGTGTGTGAGAGAAAGCGATGGCGATTTGTCCGCCTTCACATTAGAGTTTACGGTACATCAAATACAGGTGCGCTGCGCATCCATTGAGATGAACTGAGAAATATCACAGATCGCTTGACGGAGAGTGAAACTCTGAAGCCCTCAGTCAGAGTCAGAGTTTTTGCGAGTGAAAATATATCTGTGCTAAACTTATACTTAGCCTCCAACTCACACACTGGCAATTATTCAAAACACAATGAAAAACAGCAGGAGTCACTGTGTTCCCCGCCACAAGCAAAATCCACCCGCATTTGGCGGGTTGGTGGGTGTATATATATATATATAATCATAAGATACTTTTTGTATCAATGAGATGATTTTTATCTCATTATAAGAACGTATTTGATTATTTTTGAGAAAGTATCTGATTATTATATAAAAGTATCACATTATTAAAAGAACGTGTCTCATTATGAGATATAAGCTATTATGAGAAAGTGTCTTATTATGAGAAACTATCTGATTTTTATGGGATGCATACAAAGTTTCTAATTATTATAACTTACATATTTATATTACTTAAGTGTTTCGGAAACAGACTGAAAAACAGCACAACTTTCTGATGGCTGCTTGTTACAGTCACGTTTTCAAAAGACTATAAACAATTAGCACAACATCAGTCTGTTGTGACCATACCTTTAACACAATTCATGTTGTTTTCACACAATATTCAGTAAATTAACATGTTTCTAAAATGCTTAAATTTTCTTTTCACATAAGCTTTCCCCAAACCAAAAGCATAGATCTTTCTTATCTTTTTTTACAAATGCTTAAACACTGCATGTCAGAAATTGAAGACATCATGTTCCAAACTTTAAATATAGTGTAAAGCCTCTACTTCTGCAACAACAGCAACTCAAAAGTATTGAAAAATATCTCTGTATAAAATATTGTAAAAACTGATAAGCATTTTTAAGTAACAGATCACTAAAATCTTTAGAAATAGCTGATTTCAGTCTCAGTTGGAGGAATAGACAGGTGTTGATGCTCTTTCCATTACAAGAACACAGAGTAAAAAAGACCTCTTTGAATTGGTTTTGTGGAAGCAGAACAACACAAAGAATCAGAGAGAGAGAAAAAAATAATGCCTGGGAGAGGGAGAGGAATAGTTGGAGGAGGGAGAGGAGTAGTTGGATCAGAAGAAGATGGGTAAGGGAGAAGAAGAGGTAAGGGAGGGGGGTAAGAATGTGTGCTGGACTGTGCATTTTTATGTTTGTTTGTTTTTGTAGAAACATATGAAAGCTTATTTCTGCCATGGAATATAAAGGGGTAAAGGGGTAATTGTGACTTTTTTTCATCTCACAGTTCTGACTTGTATTTCTTGCAATTGTGAATTTATCTCACAATTCTGATAAAGTCTGCATTGCAAGATGTAAACTTGCAATTCCAAGAAGTCCAAATTGTGAGATAAAAAGTTCATAATTACTGTCTTTACTTTTTTATCCTGCGACGGAAACAAGCTCGCACAGTAACCAAAGGACATGTATGTTGTAATTTTTGCTGATCACTGGCATCAGCTACAATCCACATCCAACCCCCAGCCACTGGAGAGCAACTTCAGTCAAGGTTCCAATTGAATTTCTGCATAGAGGACCCTATTTTTTCTATTGTACATTCTATAAAGTAATGACTCGTTCAGTTTTAGACAGTATGTTGCCAAGAATGAACACATTCAACACTTAAAAATGTAAAATAGGTTTCAGTTGAAGATAATTAAATTATGAAAAACAATGGATTTTTATATTGTCTATTCAAGTAGAACTGAAACATGTATGTCAAACATGTAAAAGAAAGTAATGCCGTTTTTGTAAAGCCATCAACTGTTAGTATTTTGACAGTCACTGTGCTTTGACTGACTATATCTTCCTATTGGATAGAAAAGTATTCAGCATTTTGAAATGTGGAGTTTGTACTTATTTAACAAAATCAGATTTTAGACAAAAAAAAAACTATGTAGAAAAAGGTATTCAGCATTATGAAATGTGGAGTTTGTATTTATTTAACAAAATTTGATTTTGGCCAGAAAATTAACTATTTGGTGTGATGTAGGTGTGCTGCTGTGTTAAGAGTTTAGAAAAAGTACTTTAAGTATTGTGAAACGCTTGTTAGCAATTCAAAAAAAAAACACAAAAAAAAAACTGTAATATTAATTTCATCAATAAGTTGTAGCAGACCTAGTTAATTAAAGTTTGTTTTGATCATGAAAAACAACTGAAGAAAAATGGTGTGTTGTAGCTTCGACAAAACCTGATTATGCATGTTATCCTGTGTGATTTGACAATCTTGAGTTACATGATCAATGCCACTATTTTTGTAACATGTAATTAGTCTTAGGACTTTGTGTAGAATCTGAAATATGTATTATTCATGTCACATCATGTCTATTAGAAATGAAACTTTTGGTAGAACTACTAGAAATCAAATGGAGTTCACGGCAGAAGGAGGGACCACGAGTAATCCAGAACCTGCAGTTGGTGTTTATTCTGGATTCCTCGTTCATTATGCTGAAAAAGCGTTTTGTTGTGTAGTAAACAATGTGATTGTTAGCAGATTACATGTCAAGCCTGCGCCATCTAGAGTTTCATGACCAAATTAGTGATTTATTACACAAATCATCTTCATGACATTCAGATAGATCATAATCGTGCACAACTGTTTTTGACCAGATTTGATGGATTAAAATTACTATTGAACTCATCAGTGATCTTGATTTTGGGGTTTTTATCACTTTTCATTTAACATTTGTCTCTCATTTGTAATCTCACATGATTTAATATTTCTTTTAGACCTGATGGATGTGAACAAGAAGGCAAAAACAGAATCCAAAAAATGTGTCACTTTCCCTCAGTGTAAAAAAACATTCTAATCATTCGTAATATAAGGAAGTGCTTTACTAGAGATGCTGAAACCTCCACATCCCTCCTGAGTTTAAACCCCTCTGAACCCAGAACACAGGGATGACAGTCAAATCTCTCTGGATTATCAGGAAGAGGTTGTTTGTTCCTGCAGTTTCTCACACTGGTCAGATCATCAGACAGAACGAGACATGGATTCACAGTGTTTGGATCCAGAATCACAGGAGCTGATGAGACACAATCAACAGATGCTGTTATTCAGATGTTCATATAATGATCAAGAGTGAACCACACACAGATGATTATGAATTATGAGACTTGTCCTGTTGATCAAACACTTCAGACATTTTCCTATGATCACGGTCACTGTATTTTATTTATGTTTTTTTTTATGTTTTAATTCATTTTATTACATTTTTTTAATCATTTAAAATGTTTAATTGCTTGCTTTTAGTGTTGTGATTATTTTTTATGATTATTTTAATTCCTTTTTTGTTAGGCGCTTTGAATTACCATTGTGTATAAAATGTTGCTATATAAATAAACTTGCCTTGACTTTGGCATGGTTCATAAATTCGCCGTCTCTCTCTTGTCTGTGTTGGTGTGTGTGAGCAGTACAAGCCTTGGTGACACAGGTGTCCGAGCTGACCCAATCCACCAGCACCCAGCCGCCAGCCTGAGCACCCAGCCCACCGCCGCTTCCCTTCACTCCACCAGCACCCAGCACCCAGCCTGAACCGCATCTGCCCACTCCTGTGGGTTACTCCAGTGAGCCAAATTACTGCAGAGCATTTCTAACAAAGTGTTCAATGTTTTTTGCCCTCCAGCCACAGACTTTTAGCTCTGAGGAGTCGAAGGTGGCTTTCGTGTTGACACTGCTCTCGGGACGAGCGGCACTGTGGGGGACGGCGGTGTGGGAGAACCAACACCAATGCTGTTCCTCGTTCCAGACACTCTCAGAGGAGATGAAGCGGTGTGTTTGACTGGGTGGTGGCAGGTAGGGAAGCGGCTTGTCAACTGGCCGACCTCCGTCAGGGCAACCACTCGGTCAGCGACTATTCCATAGACTTCCGCAACCTGGCTGCCGAGTGCCACTGGAACGAGGAGGCACAGTGTGACATGTTCCTGCATGGGTTGGCTGACTGCATCCAAAGGGAGATCTTCACCCTGGACCTGCCCAGTAAGCTGGATGGACTAATTGAGCTGGCCTTGAGGGTGGACGCTTCTCAGTCGTCTAGAGCAACGTTCTAGGACCTTTCTGCACCCAGGGAGCATTGAATGCCCTCAGGCCAGTGGCGGTGATGCGGTCAGCCCTGTCTTCGATTCCAAGCCCATGCAGGTGGGTTGAGCTCGGCTTTCCCGGGAGGAGAGAGAGACGGAGATCCTGAGGTCTTTGCCTCTACTGCAGCGGAGCTGGACACTATCTGAACAACTGTCTGGTAAAAGACCGAGCCCGGCAGTAAGTAGGGAGCTACTGTCGGGCGGGATCTCCGTAGATAAGACCTCATCCTCTACTTGCCTCCCGGTAAGACTGTTGTGGGCGGCCCCCATGGTCCCACACCCTGTCAAGCACTCTTGGGACTCAGGAGCGGAGGGTAACTTCATGGACCGGTCACTAGCACTAACTCTTGGAATTCCCATCACTCCACTTAAGAACAACATTTCCGTTAATGCCCTTAACGGTCAGGAACTCCCCGCTATAACCTTTTCTACTGAGTCTCTTATACTCATCACATCTGGTAATCACTCAGAATCAATATAATTTCTCCTCTTGGACTCACCCCTGGCTCCCATCGTCCTCAGTCACCCTTGGCTGGTTCAGCGTAGTCCAAGGGTTTAACTGGGGACACAATTCTGTGTCATCATGGAGTACTCAATGTCATGAGTTTTGTCTTGTGTCTGCCTGTCCATCTGTGTCTTGTTCTGTTTTGCAGAAGGAGGCAGTGAACTTACCTAACGTGCCCTCAGAGTACCTCGACCTGAAGGAAGTGTTCAGTAAGTCCTGTGCAGCTTCTCTTTCTTCGCATCGTCCCTATGACTGTGCTATAGATTTACTCCCAGGTAAGTCTCTGCCTAAGGGCAAGCTTTACTCACTTTCTGCTCCAGAAAGGAAGGCCATGGAGAAATATGTTTCTGATTCTCTAGCCTCCGGATTCATCCGCCCTTCCTCTTCTCCTGCGGGGGCGGGATTCTTTTTTGTGGGGAAGAAGGATGGTTCTCTGCGACCTTGTATTGATTACAGAGAGTTGAACAACATCACGGTAAAGAATACTTATCCTTTGCCGTTGATGTCTTCAGCTTTCGAGAGATTGCAGGGAGCATCCGTCTTCACAAAATTGGATTTACAGAATGCCTATCATTTGGTTCGCATCAGGAAGGGGGATGAGTAGAAAACCGCATTTAACACCCCCAGGGGCCATTTTGAATACTTGGTTATGCCCTTCAGGCTATCCAACTCCCCAGCGGTCCAGGCACTCATCAATGACACGTTGAGAGACAACATGGTAGATCAGTTCATATATGTCTACCTGGATGACATATTGATTTTTTTTCTTTGTCTCTCCCAGGAACACGTTTCAACACGTCAGACGAGTGCTTCAGAGGTGTTGCTAGAAAATGGGCTTTTTGTCAAGGCAGAGAAATGCGCTTTTCATGCACAGTCTGTTCCTTTCCTAGGTTACATCGTCTCTTCTGAGGGAGTGCGTGGTGGAGGTCGACGCGTCAGAGGTGGGGGTAGGTGCAGTTCTATCCCAAACGTTCTTCCTCAGATGACAAGATGCACCCTTGCGCGTGTTTTTTGTCCCACCGTTTATCACCTGCCAAAACGTAATTATGAAATTGGTAACATAGAGTTGTTGGCCGTCAAGTTAGCGTTGGAGGAGTGGCGTCATTGGTTAGATGGGTCGGGGTTACCTTTTATCGTTTGGACCGATCATAAGAACCTAGAATATATTAGATCTGCTAAAAAGTAAAAGACCTCAAACTCCAGGCAGGCTCGATGGGCACTTTTTTTCGGATGATTTGACTTTTCTCTCTCGTACCGCCCCGGGTCCAAAAACATCAAACCCGATTCTTTATCTCGCATTTTTGATCCATCCGAAAGCCCGGTTACTCCCGAGTGCATTTTGCCTGAGAAGATAGCTATCTCCACACTCACATGGGAGGTCAAATTGAAGGTCAAGTCGGCCTTAGAAGGGGTAATGCCTCCGCCCGGTTGCCCACCGAGTCGATTGTTTGTACTGGAGGAGTTACGGTCCGAAGTCATTCGATGGGGTCATTGCTCCAACATTGCTTGACATCCAGGAGTAAATCAGACTAGCTGGTTAGTTAAGCAATGATTCTGGTGGCCATGCGATATTCCACGGCATACGCACTTCCATTTTGGCTTGCTCAGTTTGTGCCATTGGTAAGATGTCTAACCGACCTCTTGATGGGTTACTTCATCCGCTGTCTGTCCCTTCCAGACCCTGGTCCCACATTGCGCTAGATTTTGTCACCACCCTCCCAGCCCTCTAATGGCACGAAGGCGGCACATTTTATTCCCTTGCCGAAATTACTTCAGCCAAGGAGACTGCGATGACTGTTGTAGACCACGTCTTTCATTTACATGGCCTCCCAATGGGACGTGGTCTCTGACAGGGGGTCCCAATTTGTATCCAAATTTTGGAAAGAGTTCTGTAAATTGTTAGGAGCTACAGTCAGTCTGTCTTCGGGTTACCATCCCCAGAGCAATGGACAGACAGAGCGAGCCAACCAAGATTTTGAGAGAGTGTTGCGATGTTTGGTGTCCAAGAATCCTTCATCCTGGAGCCAACAACTTTCTATGGTGGAGTACGCACATAACTCATTGCCAGTGTCATCCACAGGCCTCTCTTCATTTGAGTGTAGTCTAGGGTACCAGCCACCAATTTTTCTGAGTCTGGATTCCGAAGTCGTGGTCCCCTCCGCTCACACTTTCGTCCAGAGGTGTCACCGCACATGGACCAGAGGCCATGAGACTCTGCTCTAGGTGGGGGCGCGCACTAAGGCTAAGGCCGATCGCCACCGGTCAAGGCCTCCCGTATACGTCGTGGGTCAAAAAGTAAGGCTTTCTACCAAGAATATTCCACTCCGCTCCGTGTCTAAGTTAGCTCCCAAATTCATCGGCCCGTTTACTGTCACCAAGATCATTAGCCCGGTGACAGTCTGCCTCAAACTTCCTCCGGCGTACAGGAGAATTCACCCCGCCTTTCATGTCTCCAAATTGAAACCTGTTTTTCGTTTTTCACCTTTATCCCGCCGGCCCCGGTTCCCCCATCGCCGCGACTCGTAGACGGGGAACCTACGTTTTCGGTTAATCATATTCTGGACCCGAGATGGAGGGGACGCGGATTCCAGTACCTGGTGGACTGGGAGGGTTACGGTCTGGAGGAGAGGAGTTGAGTTCCTGCTAGGGACATTCTGGATCACTCCCTTATTGATGATTAAAATCACAGGTAGGTTCCGCTGGGAGCGCCAGGAGGGCGCTCTTAGGGGGAGGGGTACTGTCACGGTTCATAATTTCGCCGCCTCTCTCTTGTCTGTGTTGGTGTGTGTGTGTGTAGGTGGAGCCACTGATCACTGGGCTGATCAGCACCCCTATCAGGATTGATCAGCACGCCAGCTGCAGATGATCAGCACTGTCTATTTAGTCTCTCTGTTCTCACCTTGTCTTTTGTCAGATCGTTGTTTGGATGTTCCTGTCTTTTCCTGCCTGACTAGTTACTGTTGCTGCCCTGTTCGTTTTAGTCCTGCATGTCCGGACTCACTTCATCGGCATCTCTCGGATTATCACCGCCGTCTACTTCCGGTTCGTTGCCGTCTTAACTCATCTCTCGGGATCTTCACGTCTGGACTGGGCTGTACTACAGCGTCCCTGTGTCACTAAGTGTTTGCTTCCCTGGACATTGTTTCGCCTTATCCTCATCATCTCTGTTCCTGCATTTACCAATAAACTCACCTTTACTTGCAATTGAATCCATCTTATCATTTCATCACAGACTTACATGCACCGGGACTTTTCACACTACATTTAACCCATGGCTTATTATTTTTACTATAAATTTGTATTTATCTGATCCCTACAATCCATTTTGATTGTTACATTTTAGCAAATGCTGTATTAAAATAATTTCAGAGCTCTGTATAGGTCATTACACAAAAACAAACAAATAAACAAACAAACAAACAAAAAACATCTGCATTATTTAAGTGGATGGTTAGTTTACATGGTTAAAGTAATAGCCTAAAAATAACCATTAACATTCTGTATCAGTTATTTTAAGTTATTCACTGTCAATCAGTAACACAGTTTGTTCGTGATTCACTGAGTCATACCCTGAGTCCGAAATCGCATACTTCTCTACTATGTAGTAGGCAAAAACAGTATGTGAGGCGAATAGTATGTCTGAATTTATAGTATTCGAAAAAGAGTAGGTGAAAAGTACCCAGATGACCTACTTCTTCTACCCGGATTCTGAAGTGTGTATTTGATTTTACTATCCCATGAGAGCAAAATGACTCCAGAGCGGATCCGCCCCAGAGGTAACACAAGTTGCTGAACAAATCTGCAAAATGGGTCCATTTCGGTGTCCACTTACACAACGCAACGGATCTGGAACAGATAAGGTTTGCAGATCCGGACCGGACCCTACCCCTATCAGCAGTTCATCTGGACCAGATCCGTCATTGATGAAACAGCTCCAGCCCGGATCCGTTTGGACTCGTTCATTAAGTGTGTCATTTGGTCTGAATCCCTTCTAGATCCTTTATTAAAAACAGGTCATCTGGCTAAAACTAGCTATAGCAATAGCTAGATACTGGCTGACCAACATTAGACTCGATTACTCTTTAAAAACTTGAATTTTCCTAGTCTTTGTCAGGGTTATGGAACTGTGTTATTGTGTTTTCCCTCACCATGTGCTCCCCGTGACCTAGTTTTTCCGTATGTTTGATTATTCATTGCTTCCCAGGTGTGTCATGTCAATTACCCCATGCATTTAAGTTTCTGTCTGTGCAGTCTGTCTTGTGCTACGTGTGCTCCTGTCTGCCCTGTGTACCCAGTGTTGGAAGGATTAAAGTCTGTGCTTAATGTGAATTCTCCTGCAGCTCCATGTTATCTTCGCCCTACGCTTCTCAAAGTAGCTGAGTCGTGACAGTCTGAATTTATTAATATTCATAAAACATGAAATCATTCAAAACTTAACTTAGGTGTTTACAGACTATACATACATTGAATAGATAGAAGAAAACAAAATGCAAGAATTTTCACCAAGAAAATAATTTTTATTTCATAAAAAAACATTTGAGTTTTTTACTCCTGAGTGATGAACAGTTGGACGGAGCTTCCCCGATCTGCTGCCAAGTTTAAAACCACATTGTGTCATGTTTGAGAATTTCCTCATCGGTGGCTGCACGGGAGATGTGATTCTTTTTCTTACAGCACCTGTAACAGATTTCCATACAAAATATCAATAAATCTCATCGGAGCTACCAGTTTTTGTTTTTAAAAAGATACACATAACCACTGTGTATATATAATTTATACATAATTAAGTTATGGGAAAAATAATTATTATTTTAACACATTATTTACACTACGCACTAGCCCTACCCCCAGACCTATGTAGGTCATCTTATATTTCATACAGCTGGTGAGGGACATGATGCAGGACAACCTCACTGTGAATGTAGCCTATAAGATGCAGCTATATGCATTAAAGAGTTATAGCCAGGGGTGCACATACTGTAAGTTGTGCACAGGTGTGCATGGGCGACCAACATAAAAAATGTGCTGTTTAAATCACTTCAATCAATCAAACAGTTCACACTGACATGGTTGACAGCTCTATTCACCATTTTAGATAGACTATTTTAAATGTATATGTAATACTGTATACGACTTCCATTCAAACTGAAAGCCTAAATCTAGGATGTGCTGCCATTTCACAATGCAAAACTGATATTTAATTTACATATACATAAATGTAAAAATGTCAAATGAAAATAGAATCATTGCATTTTTAAGTATACGTAAAAATAGTAATTTAAAACTTTTTAAAAATATGATAAAATCATCACAATAATTAAAATATTTAACGATACAAAATAAATTGCAACAATACTTAAAATTTTATATTATATAATTATATTTAATGAGTCACACTATGTGTAGTGCGAGCACCAAACCAGTTCTGAAAGCACTCTCATTTATTTGCACCTCTGGTTGTAGCTATAGCTGTATATAGTCAATTAAAGACATATGCCCTAAAATGAGTTTTTTTATATATAGACATATGATATAATTAAGATCACATAAGTGCTGTTTTTGTACAACAGTTCAGTAAATAAGGTAACATTGCGTTATATTTTAGACATGATATTGTCCGTTTCTGATCAATTTTGGCAACAAACCTATAACTGTTACGAGTCTCCTCAATGCAAGTAACCCTAAGCCAATTTAAAATCCTAATCTTAACCATATAGTAAGTGGTTGCTACTGTGAGGAACACGGAGCGAGGAACGAGGAGATGCAGAATCCAATTCAAACAGTCTTTAATGACATCCAAGGAAACAGAGAAACACATGTAACATTCCCGGTTACTTAGCTGTAACCTTGTTCCCTGAGAAAGCGGAACGAGATGCTGCGCTGCTTAGCGCATTGGGAAACGTCTTGTTCGTGACCAGCTGTGAATAATGTGTGTAACACGTCGATAGAATTGACCCGGCGGTAATATAGCCTCGGTTGATGACGTCATCTGAGCGCGCCCGCAACACGGGGCTATAAATAGATAAGCCACAGGTGCATCAACAGGACATTTTGTCTGAAGAGCAGTCCTGGGACATATTTCAGTACGGCAATGCAGCGCAGCATCTCGTTCCGCTTTCTCAGGGAACAAGGTTACAGCTAAGTAACCGGGAACGTTCCCTTTCGAAAGCTTCAGTCGATGCTGCACTGCTCAGCACATTGGGAACGAGAATACCCACGCCGCTGTGCTTGAAAATGTCTGGACCCCCTAAGGTTGTGCAGGTGTGCTACCAAACCACAAGAAGGCCTCAGACATTAGCTTGTGATGTTGACTCAAGGACATGAGAGCCTGGAGTAGCATGGACATCCAAACTATAAAATCTTATGAATGTGTTTGGATAGGACCAACCTGCCGCATCACAAACCTGTTGTAAGGGGGCACCCCTTGTTAAAGCACTAGAGGAGGCGACCCCCCTTGTGGAGTGAGCTCTAAGACCTATAGGCAAAGCTTGACCGCGCGCCTCATAAGCCAAAGCAATAGCATCCCTGACCCAGTGAGACATGGTCTGCCTGGTGGCAGCTGCTCCTCTGTTACCACCACCATAACAGACGACAAGTCAATCCAACTCACCCCAATTTATATAGCGGTGGACGTAAGTCTGAAGATCACGGACTGGACACAGTCTATAAGATTTCTCCTGCTCCCGGCGTTGCGAACGGCGGAGGACAGAAGGCCTCTAGAATGACCGGATGTACAGCCGAAAAGCGGAACCTTAGGCAGGTAATCAGGATGAGGATGCAGAATCACTTTCACGCTCCCTGGGGCAAAGTCGAAGCATGATGGTGAGATAGACAGAGCCTCCATATCCCCAATTCTCTTCAAAGAAGTTATTGCCATGAGAAAAAACATTTTTAGAGTCAGAAGTCTATCAGACGCTGACTCTAAAGGTTCAAAGGGGGTTTCAACCAGACCCTCGGGAACTATAGCTAAGTCCCAAGAAGGCATCTTGGTTTTTTACTGTAGGCCTCAGTCGTCTGGCCCCACGAAGAAAGCGAGAGAGCAGAGGGTGTCTCCCGAGTGGCACCCCGTCAATCAAGGCGTGGCAAGCCGAAAGAGCGGCCACATAAACCTTAAGAGTAGCAGGGCATGTGCCTGTTGCCAATTTCTCTTGCATGAAGTCCAGAACTGAAGCAATATGGCAGTTGACTGGATCTACATTGTGTACCACACACCACCTGTCAAAGACACCCCATTTACTGGCATAACTCTGTCTGGCGGAGGAAGCCCTAGCACTAAGGATGGTATCAATAACACCCGGCGACAGCCCTGTGTTCCTCAGCTGGTACCCTTCAGGGGCCAAACATGAAGATTCCACAGGTCGGGCCTGGGATGGAATACCGTACCCCCTGCCTGAGACAGAAGGTCCCTCCTCTCCGGAATCGCCCATGGCGAGCCGTCGAGGAGAGATATTATCTCCGAGAACCATACCCTGTTCGGCCAACGTGGCACTATCAGCAAGAAGCAAGACCCTTGTTGGCGAACTCTGGCTAGGACTCCCGGAAGCAGAGAAACTGGAGGAAACGTATTCAGGCGCATTCTGGGCCATGTGTGTGCGCCATCGCATCCAGACCCAGGGGGGCTGGGTGACTCAGAGAGAAGTAGAGGGGACATTGCGCTGTCTGATGGGAGGCGAAGAGGTCCACCTCTGGTTGGTAGAATTTTTCCCAAATCTGTTTCACTACCTCTGGGTGGAGTTTCCATTCCCCTGTCGGAAGTGTCTGTCTGGACAGTAAATCCGCTCCCACATTAAAACGCCCCGGAATGTAAACTGCCCTGAGTGACAGGAGCTTGTCATGGGCCCAAAGAAAAATCTGCCTCGCTATCTTGTTCAGATTGCGTGAGCGCAGACCCCCCTGGTGATTTATATACGAGACTGTTGCTGTGTTGTCCACCCGTACTAGAACATGACAGTCTCTCAAATGATGGAGGAAATATTTCAGAGCCAGAAATACGGCCATCAGCTCGAGGCAATTGATGTGCCAATCGAGCTGACGACCCCCCCCCATTCCCCCTGAGCTGGGTGGCCATCCAAGACTGCTCCCCAGCCCAACAGGGAGGCATCTGTCGTTAGCAGTCTGCGACGACACGGTGCCCCTAGAGTGGGACCCAAGGCAAGGAACCGGGGTCTGAGCCACAGAGATAGTGTACGAAGCCCGCGGCGCGTCACTTTTATTTGCCTTTGAGGATTGGCTCTCTTACTAAATCCTCTGGCTTTTAGCCACAACTGAAACGGTCTCATGTGTAACAGCCCCAAAGTAATCACCGTGGATGCTGAAGCCATGAAACCTAACATCTTTTGATACTGACGAACAGTGCGATCCTGGCCTAGCCTGACCTTGCTCATGGTCTGCTGAATGGTCTCGATCCGAGCGGGAGACAGTTGTGCCCGCATCGTGATCGAATCCCAAACAATCCCGAGATAAGTCGTTCTCTGGGTCGGACAGAGAACACTCTTCTCGGTGTTGAGTCTCAACCCCAGAGAAACTAGATGAGCTACCACGATGTCCCTGTGTTGTAGCGCCATCTCTCGCGATTGCGCTAGTATCAGCCAATCGTCTATATAATTCAAAATGCGAATGCCCTGGAGTCGTAATGGAGCCAGCGCTGCATCCATGCACTTTGTGTACGTGCGGGGTGATAAGGCTAGGCCGAAAGGAAGAACCCGAAACTGGTATGCTTCGCCCCCGAAAGCGAACCTCAGGAATTTCCTGTGTTGTGGCAAAATCTCTATATGAAAATATGCGTCCTTCAGATCGATCGTGATAAACCCAATCGCGATGCCGAATTTGCGACACGACCGTCTTGACGGTTAACATCTTGAACTTGAGTGCTCTGATTGTACGGTTTAAGCCTCGAAGATCCAAGATTGGACGCACTCCCCCACCCTTTTTGGGAACTAGGAAGTATCTGCTGTAATAGCCCGACTCTCTCTGTGGAAGAGGAACATGTTCTATGGCCTCTTTGCCCAGAAGAGTTTGTAGCTCTTGAGACAGTACCTGCATAAGCTCCGGTTTTCACGGAAGTGGAAACCACACCGTTGAAACGTGGAGGATGACTAATAAATTGGATCCTGTATCCTATCCGTACTGTGCTCAACACCCATGCAGAAATGCCTGGCAGAAGTTTCCACGCTGCCAGACTCTCTGAGAGTGGTACCAATTTCAATACTTCCTTTTGAGGGGATGTTAGATGTTCCGTGTCCAGAAAGATGGCAGAAAGCACTGGAACATCTAATATCTCGCTGGAAACCCCCGCCCCCCGAGGCACAAGAAGTGGAGGGGATGGAGGGGTTTTGTGAGGGTAACGGGGCGGGGCGAAAAAGCTCTCGAGCGCACACCACCCCGTGAGGGACTACCCCCACCAGCACGGGCGCCATGGCGTCAGGACTTTCTTCTTCTTATTAATAAAAGTCCTGAGGTCTGGCTTGGGAGGTTGCTGAGCACGGCGAACCTGTCCCCAATCCATACGAGGGGGAGCACGGTCTGCCACGCTCTGCTTTTTAACCTCCCTGGTTTTTTGAAGGACCGGGGCGAGGCTGGGTGGCTGATGGCCCCTCCCCTTGAGTGCGGCAAGGAAGAAACTGAACGAACGCTTCTTCATGTTTCTTTACTTCCCTAAACCTTTCGATGACAGTATTAACCGAATCACCAAACAGGCCAGATGGAGAGATAGGAGAGTCTAAAAGAAACAAACGTTCCTTCTCTTTAATGCCCGTCAAATTAAGCCACAGATGCCTCTCCGTGGTGACTAAAGCTGACATCGACCGGCCAATGGCACGAGCCGTCTGCTTGGTCGCCCAGAGAGACAAATCTGTGGCCCGACGAAGCGAATGCTTCCTCGTCGATTGTACTGCCCACACTCAAGTCCTTCAATAGGTCAGCCTGGTATGCCTGTAACACTGCCATAGTGTGCAGCGCAGCACCAGCCTGACCTGCAGCTTGATAAGCTTTACCCACTAGCGATGATGTAATTCTACAAGGTTTAGTGGGGGGAGTAGGTTTCTTCACCGAGGATGCAGATTCAGGCGAGAGATAGCTCGCAAGCGACTCTTCAACCCGAGGCATCTCCGAATATCCCGCGACTTTGCATCCACGATAGTTGAAAAAGTCAACGTCGAGGGCACAAAGATGGGGGAAGTATATGGTTTGCTCCATGACTTCGACAGTTCATCATGGAGGTCCTCGAAAAAGGGGAGAGACTGATGTTGCGGTCTCTCTCTCTTACCACCCGACAGAAACCTATCCTCCAGCTTACTATGTTTGGGGGGTCTCTTGGTCGCGTGGCCAGTCAAGCTGCAGCCTGTCCACCGCGCGAGTAACCACCTCGAGCAGCTCCTCGACCGATTTCCTCTCGCGAGAGGAGCGTTCAGAGGCGGCCTGCTCATCGCCCGAAGACTCAAGAGATATATCATCCTCCTCGTGAATCGAAGAAGCACCGGAGCGCACTTCGAGATCACGAGAGAGGATGCGTGGATCTGGTGACACTGCAAGCGAAAGGGACGGGCCCATCGTCGCTCGCTCGTCACGCAGACCCGCACGAGAGCCCTCCGACGAAAAGGTGGGTGCGGTCTGAAAATAGTTCAGACGAGCACGAAGCATCTTCACTGAGAGCAGTTCACAATGCTCGCACTCGCCCGTCTCTAAAGCCAGAACCGCGTGCTCTTCCCCCAAACAAACAAAACAGTAATCATGCGTATCCAGCTCATACATAGGACGAGAGCATGGAGGAACACAACACTTACTGTTTCGTTGGGTCATCGTACGAAGATCTGTAGTAGACAAAAAATAATCTTCCTGACGCACACATGCACAGAATGATCTGAAGACAAAAGACCTGTTTATGCACGTGTGGCTTATCTATTTATAGCCCCGTGTTGCGGGCGCGTTCAGATGACGTCATCAACCGAGACTATATTACCGCCGGGTCAATTCTATCGACGTGTTACACACATTATTCACAGCTGGTCACGAACAAGACGTTTCCCAATGCGCTGAGCAGCGCAGCATCGACTGAAGCTTTCGAAAGGGAACTAAGGTTGACATGAATAATTCCTGACAAGGGAGAACAGAATGGGCTAGAACTCAAATAGGGCAGATAACGAGGGGCAGACAAGTGAGCAGAGGCGAACCAAGATGAAGTGGGGGCCCCAGGCAAAATTAATAGATGAGGCCCTTCTAAAAGATTATTTTCTTAATATATATTCGTTACCTAAATATATATTTATACAACATACAAAAAGTAGTTAACCACTTAGCCAGCACCCCCCATTATGGGACTCACAGCTGAAAGTGTCCTGCCTAACTTAAAATTGTAACAGTTCCTTACTTCAGTGTGTTACACACATAATTTTGGTGTCTTTGGAAAGAAGACCCTTTAGGCTGTACTTTTTATCAACCAGAGTTGATAATGCTCAAAAATATTAAAAGTTATAGACACTGAAGTGCCTTGAAATTTTTTTTACCACACTGATTTTTTTATTTTTTTATTATTTGATAAAAAAAATACATGAAATCAGTCCTGGAGCAATCTAGAAAAGTAATGGGTTGAAAGTCATGTCTCATGAGTTTCTATTTCAAATCTGAAGAAGATACCATGAAAAATGAGATTCCTGCAACCATTTTTCTGAGACTATGTCTAGTCCCCCCACCAAATATATATATAAAAAAAATATTTACCAACTGTACTGAAGGGTTCTACAAACTATTTTAGTCATTTACATACCACTGCATTTTTTTTTCAATTACAAAACAATAGACATAAACTTAGACATCATATAAGTGATTTATTTGAGCACTAGAAATAAACAATTAGAATAATTTGAGTAAGAAAAATAAATAAGAAAAATGAAAAAGATTTAACTTTGTATGCCAATTACAGAACATCCTGAGATTGCTAGAAATGCAGCATTTACAATGAATTACAACGAAAATACGTGCTGATGTGCTGATGGCCAGTTATAGAGATGGTAATCATATAAATGCGCCATAAAGTCAATAAATCACACTCTAATCATATATATGGCGTTCACACTGATAGCCGTGATTACACAGTAATAGCGAGCTGATTTGAACTCAAACAGATGGTAATCATGCAGATACAGACACATTCAACATAAAAACACACTGCGATCACTAAGTTCCGCCTCCATCAGAAGGGCTTGGGCGCCGCGTTGCATTCTGGGATGTGGCGGCCATGTGACAGGTGCGTCAGAGCGCGTGTCACGAGCCATCACGAGAGAGCGCCAGAATTCAAAATAAACAATGTTTCTGCCTATCTTCCCTTTTTTTGGTGGATCATCTCATTCTGTTTGTGACACTGTATGCTACAAAACTATGGCATTTTTTTTACTACCAAGATGCAGTTTTCTGAGCGTGACTTATTCCATAACGACACACAAATATTTCTGTCCCTGAAGAACTGAAAGCGTAAACAAAGGAATTATCATCCATATTACAACGTTATTGCTTCGTTGGACTAAATGTGCTCCATGAGATGTCGTTCAGTAAACCCTTTACCTTTCTAACTAAAACCAGGATTTACATGCCGTGGATGTGTTTATGACTCGTTATTATGACAAATCTGGTATGTACTGCGTTTTTTCATTCTTCATGTTTGATGTGTACAGCTTACACAAATTTAGCAAATACATTCTTTATAAGCTTTCCATTGAAAAACAGCAATCTGTCGCCGATGCTTGATGTTTAGATCTTTATAATGATATATAGTTTGTCAAGATTAAATTTGTCCTGTTTCATTTAATCTGTTCGTAAATATTGACACGTGCAAACAAGGGGAGTTCAGTGCGCCCGCGTCGGGGTGCAGGTTAAGAGGTTTAAAACACATATAGAGCAGCATAAATTTGTTATTTTTCAAAAAACAAAGAGTGCTTATTCTTTAACAAAATATCAATCTTCATCTTTATGGCAGAAGATACAATACTGTACAAATACAATCTTGAAGTTACAGTACAATCTTCATATTTACAGTAACGTATTATCACCTTAAAAATGCTGTCACCATGTCCTCCATATCCAAATTAGTGTCAGTGCTGATAGCCTCTCTTGGTACATTGTTGACCTGAGGTATGTTTTATCAGCTTTACTAGTTTATTAGTTGACAACTAATTATGTTAACTAATTAAAAGTAGAAGAGCTAAATAAATATTGTCAACTAAGTAAATGTAAAGATATTTATTTATACTGATTCGTGGGGCTCCACAATGGCAGCAAGACACATTACCCCGGGGTGCAAACTAATCATGGGTGACAAAAGCCCTATTCGCACGGGATTAGTATTACCTGGTGACCTCCAGTCATTTGTAATAATTGCGGAGGTTGTCTGTGATCTTAATCCTGTGCGAATCGGCCATGTCTGTAATTTGTAAAGTAAAATCATATTTCTTCCGAACATCAAGGTCCTGTGATAATATTAGTCCCGTGCGAATCAACATCTCTGTGATTTGGCCTGGATTTGGCGGGTCGTATATCATTTTTAGAGGTTTTTGTTTCCTGTTCACCTTTTTATCCATCTTTCGCGAAGAATGGAGCTGCATTGGAATGTTTGATAATATTTTGGGTGCTGTCATATCACTACACCATACAATTTGCAGACAGAGAAAGCTGGAAAAGGTTTTGAGGCTAATGTGTTACAAATAAATCAAGCATAAAGCTTGAGATATTATTTAACCTGGTGGTGAAATGTAAATGAAGCGCAAGAAACTATATTATTTTCATTTTATTTTTTTTAATCCATCTGAACCATAGAACGGGACTCTCAAAGCCTTAACATCCGGGTATCTGGGAGATAAATTAGTAAATTAGAGTAAAATCACACAGGCTTCTCTTATCCCTGTGTGAATGCACCACATGAAATTTCGGATCGGTTCAGATGTGGGAGGGTAATTTCAAAATCACACAAGGTCCCCAGATAATACTAATCCTGTGCGAACAGGGCTTTGACAAGCAAAACCCCCACCACCCCCAAAATAAACATCAAGTTCATGTCTTGCTTTCGGATTTATTATAAAATGACTATGAAGTATAGCAAGTGCAGGAAGTCACAAAGTCTTAAGTCATTTAAAAATAAATAAATACATAAGTCCATAAACCAACAGCCTAGTATGGTAAATTATTTAAATAATTCACTAGTTAACAACAAATTAATTTAATTATTAATGATATAATAATTAAATAATGCATTAAATATTTTGGCATTTTTTAAAATTTAATTTAAACATTGCCTAAAAGGAGATATATAAAAAAAAGAAGAGCTTTAAGTTATCTTGACCTGCAGAAGCTGCTAAAGGCAACACAGACTTGTTGCTGCTGTAGATTTGTTACTCTGAATTTACCTGCATCACTTTAAGCACACCTCTGTTTTGACATCGGTTTGTCAGATAGTTTGTTACGTTCAGTGCTACAGTTATCTTGTCAATCGCGGATCAATTTGGCGGATTCACTCACATAATTTTTTTACACTCGCGTTTGTCATTCCTGAAACAATATATGTGGAAGATCCTCTTAAATTTTATGTAAGAGACACCGAGCAAAGGGGAGCTTCCATTATGTTGCAACCATATTAATACCTGCTAAACACTACATAATATGCTGCTGTTAAGTGCAACCCTAGGTTAACCTGGTTTCCAGTAACCCCTATTAGTAATTTAGACTATAACCAGTAATTAATCTTGCAAATAAATTAAATGAAAATAAGCTGGAATTAACAACAAACACATTTGTGTTGTCCATAATATCCATAAGTCAATCTTATCTTCATCATTTACCGCTGTAATGTTTCATCTTTTCCTCTTCTTCCTGCTTTTTTCCGCTTCTGGCTGCCACACAGACGTGACAGTAAGTACATGTAGTTTATTAATATTACTCAGTACTTATATGTATAATTACACTGTAATAAGGACATCTTAATTTCAATTTCAATTTATTTATTTAAATGGGACAGTGCATATTCATGAACGTACAATCAAAGTTGAACGTAAATATGCCAGATTTAGCACAATGCTAATTTCCATCCGTAGTCCCAAAACAGTAAACAAATACAAACCAAAAAAACACAAACAGACAACGAATATACATATCAACAAATATACATATATAGCGCTAAATAAACAATAAAAGTTCCTATACCTTATATATAATTTATTGTAATATATTAATTAAAATGCATAAAATGCCTGTACATAGACAATCCCAAAGTGCTTATTATAAATAGATATAAATAAAACTACCTATCAAATTTTACCTGCATACTTAATGATTACATTTTTGATTATTATTCAGCCATCTTTAAGATGTTTCTTAAATGAAACAAAAGTGGGGCTCTCTCTAATTACCGTTGGTATACTATTCCAATTTGTGCAGCCTTTAACAGAGAGGACATTTTGTGCAAACAAAGATTTTCTAAATAGTACTTCACAATCCCCCTGGGTAAATGATCTAGTCTTCATCTCGCTATTTCTCTTTTTGATAAAATCGCCCAGGGGGTGGTGGGGGCGATTCCATCATAGATTTATAAATAAGACAGCTATTTAAAAAAATTTTAAGATTTTCAAAAATTAGTTGATGCTTCTCAAGAATTAGACAAAGGTGAAACGACTGTGGTTTCCTGTCAAATATCTTAACTGCTTTTTTATATAGTTGAACAATGGGTTTTAGTGCAATAACTCCAGCAAAAGACCAAACTGTGAAGCAGTATTCAATATGGGAAAAAAATCATACAATAGAGAGATGATTTAGCAGCCTCGGTTGAAATGTAAGATCTGATTTGTTTGTAATTTTGTAGATTAAATTTTATGGTATTAGATACCTTTTGTATGTGTTTTTTGAAAGTGAGGTTTGAGTCTAGTATAACCCCAAGATACTTAAACTGGGCTACCAACTCCAATTCCTCCCCTCCCAAAAACACAGAAGATGTACTTCTTGTTGGTAGTTGTTCAATGAGTGTATTAGTCAGTTTTTAAAATATTTGGCTTCACAGGCTTTTTTTTGTAAACATCATCACAACGGTCTTTTTAGTATTAAGAGTAAGACTAATTTGATTTAGCCAGTTTTGAACTTTAGTTAGTGAATTTGTAAGTTTGTAGCTATTATCTTTTCATCTTTGCCATGTATAAAGATCAACAGTGTCATCCCGGATACATCTGGACATTACAGTCAGGACAAGCAGCTGGAAGATCATAAATACATTGAGAACAATAGAGGTCGAGAATTGAGCCCTGCGGAACTCCAACATGATTGCTAATGGAAGGAGATTTAACCCCATTTATATTAACAAATTGTGTTCTGTTGATAAAATGATTGATTGAAACCATGATTTATAGCATCGTAGAAGAAGTTAAAATGTGAAACTGAGTTTTGGGTCAGCAGTACTTGATGGTTGACTGTATCAAAAGCGCCTTTTTAAGGTCCGTAAAAATACAGCTCCTACACAAGGACTCTTATCCAATAAAATACTTGATCTGCTTCACATCAGAAAGCAATTCGCTGACTCAGTGGACATGATTGGGCCAGACCAAACGAAACCGAACTGAATACGATGCAGTGGGGTTAAAACCCTTTATCCAGATGTTAAAGTAAGTTGTTTTGCTTTTTGCAATCCAAACTTTTCAGCCCATTTTAGAAAATTATTGGCAGGATGGCTAATGGCGCCGATAGTTGGTGTAGTTTTTGATCCTGATGTAAAGATGGGGTGGTGTAATAATGGCCTCTTTCCAAGTTGCCAGGAACTGCCCTTTGATTGATTTTCCCTCCTGATTTGTGATTGATGATTGATGATTTGTACCATAAAGAGTAATAGGTTGTATCAAGGCATGTTATGAGTTTTTAAAAAAGTTATGGTCAATACCAATGGTCATCCTATCGCAGATGGAACAGTTCTGGAAAGCGATGCAGCGATTGATCTCTATTACCTCTGCCTCTGTTATGTTTGTATCTGAAAGATGGGCTGATCTTCATTTAATAGTCGAGGTAAAAAAGTATTAGAAGGAACAATTGACCTTGTTGATTTCAAAAATATGTGTCTATAAAATAATTATTAAAAGTGTTTTGCCGTTTACGATCGTAGGATCTACTAATCAGGGCATTATCCACGGCTAACTCAATGGCTTAAATTTCCTTTTTATTATGTTACCTAATAATTTATTTAAAATTTGCCATGTTTTTTCCCATTACCTCTTGTATTTTCTATAATGGAGACAAAAAAGTCTGCTTTAGCTTTTCTTAAAGTTTGTGTAACTTTATTACGTGCATGTGTGAATTTTTCCCTGTCAGTGGACAAACCAGATTTCAGATATGTTTAAGAAGCACATCTCTAATTTTTAATAAATCTTTACAGGTTTGATTTACCCATGGTAAATTATTTCTCTTCTTGGCCCCCCTCGACTCCCCCTACAGGTGAAGGAGGACATTACCTCTTTAAGCTTGTGATTAAAAGGTTACAACTGCTTTCTATATTATTTGGCATACTCTTCATTTCCTCCCAATCAACCACTTTCAAGGCTGTATTGAGATTCTGTGTTTGATTCTTAGGTATAAAATTTAATTTAACATCGGAACAGGGAATGAATGGTGCAAGAGCACTATTTAATTTTAGATGCCTCTTTTTGAAAGCTTTCTGAGAAAATAAAATCAGTCTGTTATGGTCCGATAACCCAGTAAAAAAATTTAAAGTCTTAATAATTCGATTGGGACTATTTGCTGAACAGAAGGTCTATTCTTGTCTGGGAGTTATTTGTTATTCTAGTTGGCTTTTGTCAATAAGTGTTCTAGTACGTAGTAAAGATAGTCCTGTGGATCGTTGAGATTTTTTCCTACCATGTTATCATCCCAATTTATATTAAAATCACCTATGATTATAATCTTGTTGTTGTTTTGGTCACAGGGATATTTTCAGCACGTTTTTTAGCTGGTCACATATAATCTACCTTCATGGATGGGTGTCGATATAGGCATATTAGAATAAAAGACATTTCATTTGATTTCCACACCGACACAATCAAAGTATATATCAGTTGACCATTCTAGCTGTCTACAACCAAGAACCAGGTATTTCGAAACATCAAAGCAATAGCAATCTCTCTTAAAATAAAGTGTAACCCAAAAGTTCTTATCTGTATATTGCTGTTACAGGTCTGTTAGTCTGCATTTAACTACAAAACTCAATGCACAGGTCTATTTTGACAAAATGATCACATGATTTGTACCTTTTGTTGCTAAGGTTAAATTTTTCTTCAAACTGGAAGTGACAAAATTAAAAGTGTTTGTCATTATCAACAAAAAAAAAATAATTAAAAACTCCTGAAACTCCTTAAAATTCATTCGCATACTTGGGCGGTGGTCCTCTTAGAAACAGGAAAAACAAAATCTCTTTAAATTGTCAATAGACTTTACACAGAAAAAGAGTGCTTCCTTTATAGTACAACTGACTTGTGTTTTAATAAATAAATCTGACCACACAACCTGCAGAAATAAAAAAATAATATATGGATAGATAAGAAAATACATGCAATCATATGAAAATAATGACTTGATAAAACAAATAATTAATTGTTTAATTAAAAGCAAAAAAAAAAGTATTTATTTTTAGTTTTCTGTGTGCAACATAGAAACATGGGAAGCGATTACCAGGTAGCTCCAATGCATCATCGGTTGAGAGCTCAGGTAGAATTGTGAGATCTAACCAAGCTATAGAAAATCAAAGTTTGTTACGAGATGAGGCAGATGCCTGTTATTGTTGTCAACCTAGAATTCTGATGATGTTGATGGTTCTGGACTTTCTGAATTTCTGGGAAAACTAATGGACCTCTACTACACAATTATTCGACAATGCAACCCCCAGTAAAAATTAACTTTACAACTCTACAGCTGATCTGCCACAACCATGGTTAAACAAACTATGATCACAACACTCCATGTTAAAATCTGACACTTACTGTTAAATGTAGGTTGAAAAGCATTTAGACCTTAAAAGCTCCACTCTTGACATTGCCCTGAATCTTTGACATTGCATGTTTATTACACATTAAATGCTGAACTGTGGTTTATTGTCAGTATTTGACAAACTAGTTTGCTAAACTACCTTGCTAAATCAAGTTTAAAACTCTCTTTAATCTTACCTTGACTGGATTGTTTGAATGAGATGTAAAAAGATGAGCAACTTTTTTCAGAAAACCATGGTTACATGCATAACGCTGAGATGTTCAAAATAAAGCGGAGGCGGAATATGATGTCAGAACGGTACCCAGTGGACGTGTAATTCACCACAGGTTTTCTTCAAGATTTTCCGGTATTGGGTTTTATAATGTATTTTTTTCATTATTTATTTTTTTATTTTTGAGTAAAATAAAGCCTGTGGTAAACATATCGGGACCCAATACTTTGACGTTTTTGTTCTACAATGTAAAACTACAGACAGCTCACAGCCCAAACGTTCTTTTTTTTTTTTTTTGTGTGATCAAGTTTTATTTATTTTTATACACACAACAAACACCACAAAACAACAACAACAGAATCATCATCCACACACCCAGAGCCACTACACATACTCCATGGATAACCTTGAAATATATAGGATGATGAGCCAAGTTTTTAGAGGTTCGACCACACCCTTTTCCCAGTCGACAGACCAAACCAAGGTCAGACAATTCCCCGATTCCAAACAGATTTGGGACAGAAAAAGACATTGCAATGCAATCAACAATTCCAGCACACATCGAGGAAACAGATGGTTGACCAGAAGATGGCACAATCCAATCCCGCGTAAAATGAGATCTCCCCAAAGCAACTCTATATACCAAACCACCCGAGTGCGCAAACCTTTCAAAATTCAAATGAAATAAATAAAGATATTAATGTCTGTTGTATAAAATAAAAGTAGCACAAAAAAGGAATGACAAACAACTTTGAATCCGAACCAAAGCACATTACCGAGAATATAAAAAAAAAAAAAAAAAAGAAAAAAAAAGAAGAAAAATATCTGGATACGTGACCGATCCACACCAACACAAAACCTGTCCCTGGAAAGCCCAGTGTCAAGAAGGAACTAGTAATCAATCCTTCTCTCCATTAGCTCAAAAAAAAAAAAATAATTCAAAATTCAAATTCAAAGATTTCAAAGCTTATCGGTCACTAGACAAAACTGTAGGATAGAAGAGCACAGCAGAAACTTAAGTGTCCATGTCCAACTTGTTATTCTCCTCTCCTGGGCAGTTAAGATGCTTCTTCTGTGGCAGTGAGCTGATAAAATTAGTCCAACATCATCTGCTCACCGTTGTGCCGTAGTTTAATAATCGCCGGATAGATGAGAAACGGCTGCAGACCCAGTGCTGTCATTCTCCCAAGGACTAGTCTGAGGTTCCTTCTCCTGGCAGACGTGGCTGGACTGAAATCAGCAGCGTGATATTATCCTGCATATATTTCACCGAGTATGCCTGCCGTGCACCCTTCAGGATCTCCAATCTGTCCTGCCATCTCAGCACATGAAAGATAAGAGTATGCGGCCGCTCAGAGTTATTTTTCTTCCGTCAAACACGCGATGAGCCAACTCAATCTCAATATCGCGTCCTTTCAGTGCAGGAATCCACTTGAAAAGATTAGCTCTGAGAAAGCCGGCTGCACCAGAGCCTTCCTTCCCTCTGGTAACCCCACCAGTCGTACGTTATTTCTCCTGCTCCTATCATCCATGCTAGTGCTGGGCGGTTTGACCAATAATTTATATCACGTTTTTTTCTAAATTATGCCGGTTTCCCGGTTTATGACTTTTTTTTTTTTTTTTCTCATGCATAATCAGGTGTACAATGCATTTTCTGCTGGTTGATATTCCAAGACGTGGTTTTAGCCCGACAGCACTTGCATAAAATGGTTGTTTGGTCGACGTCGGATTTTTAGAAACCAAAAACCCTCCAAACAACAGACCAGGCTCCTCTTCTTAGCACAAGTTCTTCTGTGTCATGTTCTACTAGTTCTGCAGCATCCATCTTCCCTGTAACGCCTGTTTCACACATACTCCATCTGCAGTGCATATGCAGTCCGCAGCACGGACAAACATTAGCCTACTTTTCTTGTTAAAATATTTCAAATTAAAACACCACAGACAGAAACAGTCTCGTGCCTTTTGCATTTAAATCTTTATCACAAGCAATCCCACGGGTCTTAATGAACTTTGTTTTTCTGCCTCCATAAAAGTGAATATATATATTGTTTTCCTTGCTTATCTAAAAGTGCACTTTTTCTTGTTTTAAACCTAGCCAAAAACCCATGTGTTGCGTGTGAAACAGCTTTAATTAGTATACATTTACTGTGAAATGACTGCATTTCCGTGTCAATCCATGTTCATTTTTCCCGGCAAACAATGCGCTTTCACTTTAATTCAGCACGTGCAGCACAGCAGAAATAGACTCGGTACATAAACAGTTCGCTGCACTGCTGCACGCACGCCGCTCCTGGAACGCACTGATGGACCGCAACCTCGTGCAGTTATGAACGCTGGAATCGTTATATGGGTGTGTAAAAAAAAATACGCAACGCATACGCACTGCAGACGGAGTATGTGTGAAACAGGCGTTATAAAACGTAACACAAGAGCACTACTGTGTTTTACCGCTGTCGCTGCTTAGAATTGCAACATTGTAAAGGATCCGTCTGAAACAGTGTGCCGCGGTGCAGCATAACGTTCCGAACGTTGAGTAATTAAATACCATCGGTTATGGCGGTATATTAAAAATTAATATCGTAACGAAAATATACACCGGTTTTCGGTGTAAACCGGTATACCGCCCAGCACTACTCCATGCTCATCACTTTATCGGTAAGTTGTTCTAGCTGTTTTCTTAGGTTTGTGACTGTTCTCCTATAATCATGTGCAGCTGCTTGAACGGAATCGACCCGGTCACATGTCTGTTTCACCGCTATGGCTAGCTTTTCAACTTCTGCTTTTAGCTCTTTTACAGAATTGTTGGTCACTAGTATGTCCATATGTACGTCACACAATACCGGGGTCAGTACAGAGTCTATTGCATCTCTTACTGTCGAGGCCACCACCAAATCCAAAGTACTTTGCTGCTCTTTGAGTGCTAGCTTGATACTGTTAGCAATGGCGCCATCGAGCTCTTCTTTAGTGATGGTGGAATCTTTGAATTTTTTCCTTTATTGGTGATTGCTCAATCAATCTTTTCTGATTGTCCATGACAGCTGAAGTACTCATGATAGAGAAAATAGAAAATGGTTTGAATTTAACTATCTGAATTTTTGAATATTTGACAAATAGAGCAGAGTGAAGGACTGTGCGTGCGCCGCTGTCGAAGGGTCACATGATCTACCAGCCCGAACGTTCTTAACGTTACTTATTTAAAAAACGCACGTTTTCAAATTAGCTTTAAAATTTTTGTTTTAGGTATGGATACCAGCATTGTCAGCTCAGTTTCAGCACCCAGACTCGGGCCAGTGTACTTCTATCATTCATTTCCATGTTTCACAAGAGTCCGGCAACCACAACTGGGCTGAGTTATTTGTTCTAGCTTGCCGGATTTGGGCCATTATTGGGCCAGATCTTTTCAGCTACCTGGTTGACATATGTCCCCATCCCGGATGCACCATGTGCTTGTTTATTAGTTCTTAACAGAGACATAGGAGGTATTTCAGCCAAACTACAGTTATATGTTAGACGAGATATGGTATGAGATATGAGAAGAATAAAGACTTTTGTTATTTCCAAGCAGTGATTAAATCTGTATCATGTTTGCTTTTAGGGGTTTTCCATGTTTTAAATCTTTTAATGCCTAATTAATGATATTTTACCCCAAACATGACTGAGCTTGAATGTCTGAGCTTGAATGTTGAAATGTCTGGGTTTGTAGTACTACTGTCTGTCTATCAACTGAACTCAAAAAAGGGAATTTGAATCACCAGGATCCCAAAAACAGGTGATATTGAACACGCAAAGCTGTTAAGTGATGGAAGTCTGTTAATATGAGATGGCTTTACGGTTAAAACTGATGATTGGGAACACAGTTAAACAGTTTGTCTGTGGTAAAAGTATTTAATATTCTATGTAAAAATCTCACAAAAGAGACACTCCTTTACTCCACGACTTTATTCAACAATTCATTCGTCAGCAGTCTCCTCTGTGTCTCTCCATATCACCGTATCCTGCGTATGCTCTTCTGTATCATCCGTGCCACAAGGACGCGCTGTTTTCTTTCAAATCAAAGCGTCCTTGTGGTGTGGATGATACTGAAGAGCATACGCAGCATATCCAAAATATCTTAAATTGTGTTCTGAAGATGAACAGAGCTTTTACGGGTTTGGTACGACATGGGGGTATGTGATTAATGACAAAATTTTCATTTTGGGGTGAAGTATTCCTTTAATTCCCAAAGGAATCAGCCATTTGAACGACACGAATAAATGAACCAACCAACCAATGACTTATTAATTAAGTAATATGTATGGCCACCTACTGGCAGTTTTAGTTTCTTGTTTAGAGTATTATTTCATTTAAAATTATTTAATACTTACATATTGTTAAAAAAAAATCTGAACCCTAAAATAAAAAAAATAAAAAAAACATATTAATAAAAATTCATTAAAGGGATAGTTCATCCAAAAATGAAAAAAATAAAATGAAATAAAAAAAGATGACAAAAGAAAAGTTCTTTCTAAAGCTATTTGTATATTATCTATTTCATGCTTTTCTCATGTATCACAATAATGACTTTAAAATATCTTTTGTGGGTAGTTTCTCAGTCAAATTTGATGTGCAATTAATATGAAATTAAATTAATAACCACATTGTGTAAAGAAAAACCCTAAAATAACACTATTTGAACATTTACTCTCTCTAACCAGACCCATTCAAAGTATGATGGGAAGTGGAAATCCTTTTTTTCTATATTTGATCAAGCTATGTGTCACGTTATGCTGCAGGAAGGAACACTGAGCCATGGATAATCAAACGTCTTCATTAATCCAACACAGGGGTAAACTCAACATAGGGAACTGGAGGTAGACACACGTACATCACTTGTAGACCTGACAGAGACAAAGTGAACAGACTAGGACTTATAACATCAGGACAATCAGGGGAACACAGGTGAACAGAATGACTAATTAACTAAACTAGGACACACAGGAACAGAAACAGGGGCAAAAAATGACACAGAGCAGTCCAGGAACCTGACAGTATGTGATTGAAATATGTTCTTTCAAAACGAAAACATCGAGTTAACAGGGCACCAAAAAAAAAAAAAAAAATTGCCAAATTATTTTTTTAGGTGCCATACCTAAATTTTTCACTCATACTGTCATGTGTTTATGTCTCATCTTTTCTTGACTTTATCAGCATTTTAATCAATCTTGTAGATGACCTGGGAACCAAGGTTCACTTAAAGTGCTAAATAAATTTCCCAACCAAAAATAAATACACACACAAACAATTACAAATAAACAGAACCAATACCAAAAGAATGGACCATATGTATCACTTGGTCACTGAGTGTAGTTTGGGCTCCTCCTCAATGCATCCTGTAAATGTTGTCTACACTCTTAAAAATAAAGGTGCTTCATGATGCCAAAGAACCTTTTTGTCTAAATGGTTCCATAAAGAACCTTTAACATCTGAAGAACCTTTACATTTCACAAAATGTTTTTTTGTGGCAAAAGAACATTTTTCAGATTATAAAAAAGTTAAGAAAATAAATATTTCTTTAAAGAACCTTTGACTGAATAGTTCTTTGTGCAACCAAAATGTCTTTCACACGTTCAAACTGCTTTTCTTAATTAGTAAAATACAATTTTATAGGAGTTGAATCATGTAGACAACTGGTTAAATCAAAATATTAATATGCAATAATAGCACATAAATATAGCAATATGCTTTATACAGTAGTTATTTTTCTAGCTGACTGATGAGCTTATGGACACCGAATGGTTATTCGGAGGTAAATCTATATTATGTTGCAATGTTTACAAGCTTTACACGTTTTCCACAGTTTGAAACATGAGCTTTTACATGAGACATTTCAGTAAGTTGTACTGTAGGCTCTGTTTTAAATTGCCTACTTTTTGATGTTAATTCATGATCATTATGTACTATATTAGTAAAGAGAAAGATTAAATGGGTTATTTGCCTCTTGAACTGAGGCGCTAAAGCGACCGCGCCTGCCCCATTAATGTTCGCCAAAACTGTATTTATTGATTGAATTTCGTTATGAATTACTTTGTTTATTAAAAAGTAACAAAGCACAAAGCTTTTTGCGATTACTGGACGGCCAGTGAGATTCAAATAATGAAGTTCACACAATAACAGAACACAGTATAGACCTAAGATCTTAAGAGATAAGAAGCCATATTAGTAATGATTATAAACGAGAACTGTTAACGACATTGCCAGTATCCACACAGCTGACAGCTTTACCTGGTGTAGTTTGTTCAAGTTGAGCACGAAATAGACGCTGTTTTTCAGCACTTTCACTTCACACGTCTCTCTCGCGCGCGCTGCACAGCGGAGCTGCGTTTATCAGGTGTGTCAGAGCTGCTGTGCGGCAGAGATGAGGACTGTTTCAAACTATTTTTTTCCACTAAAACTTTGATGCGCATCGTCTCAGTTTAATACGTGAACATAGCAAATGATGTGATCGCAAAACAATCAGGAAAAAAAAAAAAACGCATTACATGCATATTTTTAAGTTATAACGTCAACATATATCGTCGGGACCTCAGCAAAAACTTCACTCGCAAATTAATATTTTTGGTTGCAAATGCGACCAACCTTTTCAAGGCAGTTTAACATGTTGAACAATCAGTTGTGTTTGAAACCATCCGTAGTGTTAAATCAAAATGAATTATTTAAATAAAGTGAACAGCATCAATAAAGCATTTTATATTTTATTTTAATCATATACCATTTTATTAAAGGCTTTTTGTCTTTCACAACAGAATTTTTTGATTTTCAATCAAAAGTTACTTCTCGTATCTTCTATATCAACACTATAGTGGTCATACATTTTTATACTGCTGTATATATGCTGTTGGTGTTGTTTCACTGCAGTTCTCTGGTGGAGAGTTCTGACAGAATCATGGGTAATGTAGTTTTTCCACCAGAAATCAACAAGTGTACATACAACCAACGAACAACCTCAGAGCTGAGGTGGGGTTAATTGCATTACATATCTGTGCAATCTGCAGCAGCTGCAGTACAAATTCATCTCATCTACTTGAGCTGAATAGCTGGCATAGCATCACAGACCTATTTAAATGAAATCTCTTTAAACAGCATTTCTCTTTCCTTTTTGTATTATATTTTTGTGCTAGGAAGTGGTGTTAAAACTGTTCTGTGCATCAGTTGAACAGGATGAAGAGGCCAGGGGTCTCATTTATAAACATTGCGTGCACACAAAATGGGCATAGAAAATGCATACGCAATTTTCCACGCACGTATCGGGATTTATAAAAAAATAAACTAAAAATAAACACAAACTAAACCAACATACATTATAGAGCATGTGTACGCTCTCTTTTTCCTGGAGTGAGAAAAGTAATGAAGTAAACAATGATTTTAAAATCTGTTTTCATGTCGATATACACATTTACATTAAATATTCCACTCGCATTAATGGAGATAAACACTGAAATTACATAAAGTCATTACGCAGAAGTTAAAAATTATACGAATTTAGGTATTTTATGTATTTCATGCGGGCCAGATGTTGGCCGGATCTGGGCTGAAACTGCTTGCTGTCTGGGTAGTAGATGCGCTTGATCACTTTTCCTGTGGTATGCTGTTTTAATAACAGTGAGGAGTGCTATAGGTGCACAATAATTCATCTTCAAACTAAACTGCATATCTCATGTTATGAGAAAATATTTTGGTGAGAACAGTGATCTTCAAAGACTTCGATACTGTGGCGGACACTGCTGGATTCAGTGGAACGGTCTATATTGTCTAGTTTGAATCGGTCCAGTGATAATCTTACTGTACAACAACAGCTGCAAATAGGTATTTATGCTAAAACATAACAAGAATACTGGATGATTTTTAGCAATAAAAATGGCATTTATACTCCGTATCTCATATTTCCTTGATGTCTTGTACCTTTAACGGAGTTAAACATGGTATCACGTGGATGGGAATATGCATGGAAATGATATGCAGATGAGGTTATGCATAGTAAAACTAGGCGTTGCAAGCTCCACATATGGTGATTTCGGGGAGGTGTCGGGGTGGAGATCTTCCCCTGACTGAGATTTATAAAATGATTTTCACAAAGCAAAGCATGCTGCAAACTACAGATCAAGTTTCAGTTAGTGCAACACAAATGATTAATGCAGTCCCAACACAAAAAGTTCAAATTAGCTTTCATTTTACAAATTTAATTTAACATAAAGATCTTGGTTTCTAACAGTCATAAGAAGAACCTCACCTGTACCACAGCATGAAACAGATCATGATGATGATAAGAACAATGACGACAAAGCAAAAAGCCACCACAACCGATCTATACAAGAAATACAATAAAACACAATACAATTATCAAATGAACTGAATTAATAAACCAACAAAACCTGATAAAACTGTATAAAATTCTTCACTTTCACTAAACTTTGGAGTGAGTATGTCTTTTATTTGACACATGCAGACATCATTTCAATCATCAGCTGAACTCACATGAGTTTGGAGTTTGTGTCGATCCGCTGATGGGGTCCGTCTCATTCCTCACTGAAAAACACAGGGACAGCTGAAATTAATCTTCTGTCATCATTCTCTCTCTCTCATGTCCTTCCAAACCTCTGTGACTTTCACTGTGAGAACAAAAATACTGAGCCATCTCTCAAAGCATCTTCTTCTGGGTTTTCCAGAAGAAAGGAAGTCAGTTGGAATGATATGAGGGACATTTTGAGTGAACTGTCTGTCATTAACATCATGAGAGCTGAAGTGTTTCTCTCACCTCTGAACATGGTCTCCATTCTGAACTGTGATGAAAGACAGAAGCATTAGAGCAGCATTTATAGTGTTCAAGATGAATTAAATATGAAATCAGATGAGCGTGATGTTGAGAGAGAAATCATTTACTCCTGAAGTATCACAGATGATCTCATGACCAAGTTCATCCACACAGTAAGAAGTGACGAGACGATCAGATGAGACAGACATAACAGGATCAATCAGTGTTTGAGGATCTGATGGATCTGCTATCACACGCCCATCCTGAAGAAATGACACACCATAAGATCAGTGTGTGTGTGAGAGAGAGAGAATAAAGGACAGAAACACACTCACCTGTGAATACCAGCTCTGCTCACAGTCAGGATTGTTGGTTTTATTCAGTACAACAGGCAGAATCACATACACAAACCCCACAGCAGACTGAATCTCTCCACATGACGCTGTGATATTATTCATGATTTAGTGCTGGAAAAAAGAAGTGTATTATTTTAATTATTATCATTACTGCATTATATTATTGCGCAAGGTTTTTTTTTTTTAACAAATGGTTATAAAAGTGAAAAAGTAGTACTGATATGCATTTAAAGCAATGAAAATGTCAAAAGGCATGTAATTAACATTTTAAAAACATAAAACTCTGCCTAATTCTTTTGATGAATAATTAAGTTTTGATGGCAATAAAACATATTAGCTACTTGCACAAACATGCATTTCAGTATATTTTCAAAACTCTTTTGTAACCATTTAATTTTCACAGACATTTCATCGAAGCCCTTTATGAAAAAATAAATAAAAAAAAGACGGTGATTGTTGCTTTATCAGCTACTGGTCATTCTCTACAGAAATGTCCACTTTTGGTATGGCAAGATGTCTTAAAAAGTACTTGTTTTTTAACATTTGAACTTGGACTACATTATTAGATTACCTTTTGACTTTATGAATACACATGAATGACAGCTTAATGATTTTTCATCTTTTTTTGTGCATTAATTTGAAAGACCACATGTACCATTTTTTGGCACTGATGTTACCTTAATTCTTTGGCAATATTAAAGGTTTTTATGAAATATTATTTCTCCTTTTTTCAGCACGTGTAGTCAGAGTTACAGAAAAATAATGATAATGCAAAAAATAAGGAGATTGTTTTATTTATTTTAATTAGGTTTGTTAAGTGTGATAGAATGATGTTAGTTCATTTGTGCAGCTATAAACAATGAAAATATTTGTAAAAACAAGTAATGATGCAATCTTTTAAAACTCGAGTGTAGCAGAATTCAATGGATGTAAAATAATTATCACGTCACACGTGACACATTTTATTTAATATGACAAAAGAAAAAAGAAAAAAAAAAACCACACACTGGCTCACGGTTCACGGTCGAACTGTATTTAAACAAATATGTTAGAAATACTTCATACCTTAAGCAGATCCTTTGTCCAAAAAAAAGCGATGTGAGCACATGTCTTACTCAGTAGGAAATCAACAATTTCCTGTTTTCAGCACGATATTTAGACCAAGCTGCATATCGAAGCAGGAAGCACAAGGCGGGGCAAAATGTTCCTGCTAAAATTATTTAAATAAAGCTCTATATTCTATTCTACTAAATTAAAAGAGTAGAATATTCTATTAATCCAAATTCAACAGGCTCACCAGATAAATTGCTCTTTACCAATTACATGGGAATGACAAACTCGTCATTATGTCACAACAATAATAAGCAAATATTGGGTAGCATATGTAAGTAAATGTGACTCCTAGAATCTAAACTAGAAAAACCCAAACAGCGCTCCCCTTTAAACTATTTAGACAGGTTATATCCAGTGAAGGGATGAAAATGGGACTGATGTACTCAATTTTATTAAACACTAGACAATAATACACTGATTGGCAATCGGAGCAGACAAAAGTTCCGCGTAGGTAACAGTGAACAATTCTACAATAAATTAATCACAGTGAATAAAAGTCTCATAATAAATGAGTTACAGGATATATATATATATATATATATATATATATATATATATATATATATATATATATAAAAAAACTAACAATACTTAGACTACAGTGAATAAAGTCAAATAGATATAGATACTGTTTACATACACACACTCCAACACTGCAAGAAACACTTTAAACCAAATTGGCCGTACGTACATTAACACAGCATTTCACACTTCACACTAGTAAACACTGCAAAATAGACATTGTCCCCAAAGGAAATATTGCACAATGCCCATAGGCCAAATGTTGAATTATGACGATTGCCAAACAGACAAAAACAACAACAACAACAACAAAAAAAAACATTTTAATGTTCCATCCTAGGCCCAGGTCATCAAAGAACAGTGGTAGCAGATCCCCAAGACACACACACGAAGAAATACAAAGTAAAACAAGAGGATTAAACCCAGTAAAAAAACAAGCCAAAGAAAAACTAAAAAACACAAACATATTTTATGATGCGATATTTGATCACATTGTGATATTTTAAAACATCAAGTCTAAGAAAATACATTTAACAAACAACTTACATTTTTTTCTTTGGACACCAGCCTAAATAAATTAAAGCTATATACCCCGTAACAATAAAGTTAAACGGCATGAATGACTAATAGCTGTGCACTCTTCTCGATGTTACTGCAAACCCATGCAGAATCACTACTCGCTATTATGCAAGTAAGTGTCTGTAGACTGTAGACTCGTGACTGCTGGCACTGTTTACTGATTACCATACACGCAGACACCAAACCGAACTACAAACAAACAAACAATGAGCCGTGTTAAGCGGTTCTCAACAAGTTCAATATTAAATAGACATAACCTTCCAAGAAGACTCACATTCTCCTGTTTACACAGACGATACACCAAGAGGCTCGCTCTTCAACTCACACCGCATTAATATTTTTCTGTTCATGTCTCACAACACATTTAAAGGTGTCACTTACGCCAAATGATCAGTGCCAATGAGCAGGCCTTAAAGGTACACTTCCCGTCTCAACCACCCTACCGGCTACATAAATAACATACATTCAGTTTACGTTTTCTTGTAATTTCATTGAAACATTTTCATAGCAATAAACTCTATAGTTCTACCAGAAAGACTCCGGAGGTGAAGAAGTCAAAAGTATTTATTTACAAAACCAATACAAAGAACAGAATTATTTTGGTGTAGGCTCCATCTGTAGCTTGAATCAGACGTTGTAGATTCCAGCTATTCCTGCCGAAGACGAAGGCAGAGCGCAGCATACCCCCGCATGTACAGGGCCAGCCTGGTGGTGGTGGGGAGGATGGAGGGGAAACTTCGCAGCAGTATCTGCAAACACAATGAAGTGTGAGTAGAGGGGTTTTATATTTCTTGTGTTAAGAGCCGATTGGCTAGATCTAATTGTAATACGTGACGTGGCATTAAGTCTTCCTAGTAGAACTTGCGCTGAAGCTTCCACTGCTTGGATTTTTATTTATTTATTTATTTAGCAAATCTGAAGTTTCCTTTTAACAAGTTCATTTTTTTTCTTCCTCTTTATGCAGTTATGGTATCATAACACATTAAAAAAGTTGCTACCTTAAATTTTCAAGTCACTTAAACATAATTTACATTTAACTGACTTTAGAAATAAATGGTTGCCAACTTTAGAGCATTAAAAATGGGTGTCCAGATAGCATGTAACGGCAGCTCGGCTGCCCTCGGCTCAGGTGAGTGTTACCCGGGCTGAGTGTGGCCCGCAGCTCGCTCTCGCGCATGTGTTCGTGATGCGGCTGTAAAGCACCGGCCCGAGTCTGGTTGTGGAGTTCGGGCCAATTCTGGCAATCACTCGGCTTGGTTCAGTCATAGATGGTTACATTAATATAGCAACAATTCATGAACACAAAACGGTTTTAAACTTGGCTTAAGACCTTTACGGTATCTTATAATGTTAACTACACGTTTAATGTCGTGAATTTGTCAAAAACAAAATATCTGCGATAAAATGTAAAAAAAAAAAAAAAAAGTGCTTTATAGGACAGAACATTCTATAATATTTATAACAACAGCAAATCTATATTTATGCAACGCAGCAGGTCATTCTTATATATGTTTGCTTATGTATTTTGAACGCGCTTCATTGCTGTCAGGTGATACACCTTCACTCGCGCAGCGTGGGCGGAGTCTCCTACCTGTGCTCGTGAGTGCTGTCCGCCAGGTTTGGGCAGTTTGGATGCAAACAAAACAACGGATTATTTACCAAGAGATATGCATGTATGGACTCATTTCGATTAAACACTTCTGGTAAGCATCGTTGAGCATTTCTTTTTAGTGTTGTACTAGCGCGGGTGCTCATAAAACTCGCAAAGTTTACCTCACGTGTGAGACTGCAGCGAACGCGCATAAAAACGAAAAGCAACACAAAAATAAACCAACAAAAACATTATCATCTTTGATCTAAGTATTGTTGTGTGGTCTAGAGTGTTTACGCTGCAGAAAACTGATGAGCTACACTACAGTCCACCAACAAACAGATGAGGAAGAGGAGGATGGTGGCGGTCCAACATACAAAGAGAAAGGTTTGTTTGAATTTTTAGCTTACACATTCATATATATATTTATATATATTATATATATATATATATATATATATATATATATATATATATATATATATATATAAACGCAGTTGCAACCAGCAAACGTTGTTTTCCACCCATATTTCTTACAGTAGGTGAGGGTGAAGATTTGGTTAAGTGTGTATAAGGTCGTTGTTTTCAAATAAACTCAACTAAATACATAATCTAGTTTCAGTTATTTTCATGATGAGAACGTACTGCAGTCATGTATGCATCAGTATGTCTGAGATCATCTGCAATAGCTCTGTTCTGCTTTTACAGATGCTAAATGTAAGCAGACTATACATGTACAGATGCACACCTCTGCCAAAACACATGTGACTACAACACAAACACAGCATCACAGTTCATCACTTTTGGTGCTGGTTGCTTCTTCACTCATGATGTAGAGACACAGGAGTAACTGAATATTTCTCTTAACATGCTACACATTTATTTTAATATTTCTATATTTTGTAGTAACCAAGAGAAGTGTCAGCGCTGAAGGAATGACAGACGTTACTCAGACACCTGTGAACACAGAGCAGTGTTTGGAGTCCAAGACAGTGATCTTTATTATATATTTATATATTTATTATACTCCTGACTGGACTAGCAAGGCGTATTAGAGACAATGAGAAAGTAAGTTCAAGTAAAATGTCTGCATTGACCGTTTCACCATGTTATTTGTTTGCAGTAACTGTAGGGAATATTAACTGAAGAGACCTGATCAACAGCAAGCTTTGGATCTACTGAATGTGTATTTTTCAAGCATTTTATTGCAGGGTTCACTGTTATATTTCTGCATGGCGATGGCTGGTGAAAAGTTATTATTTATTTACTTCAATGTATAGTTAACCAGAATTCTGTCTTTTACGTTTTACCAAACCTCAGACTTTTTTTTTTTTTTTTTTGCTGAACTCAAAAGAAGATACTTTGAAGAATGCTGGTAATCAAACCCAACAAGTTTGTCAGGTATGGACAGTATGATAGGGACTAAATGATTTTCATATTTTGGGTGAACTATCTTTAATTAGCATGCTACACACTAAATATTAATCATGCTAGGCACAGCTACTTATTGTGCTGTCACTGCAGTTAGTGATGTAAATAGTCTGTCAAACAACAGGTACATTGCTACAACATACATTTAATGTAGTTCACAATGATGCATTACACTAGACCTTTACTAATAGATACCTGTATATCTCTTTACGATTAGGTATCGTTAGTTAACATTAGTAAATGTTGAAATTAACATTATTAAGATGAGGAAAAATACCGCAACCATAAATCCTGAGTGATTTGAATATGGGCAACAACCGAGGAAAAGTACTCACTGTTTCACTCAAAAATGATCCATGGAAATAATTGTAAATGATTAGATAAAACCAGTCTCTTTACGATAAGTAACCTTAATTAAAAATAATAAAATTTTAAAATAAAAATAAAAAAAAAAGTCTCTTTACGATTAGGTATCGTTAGTTAACATTAGTAAATGTTGAAATTAACATTAAATAACAATGAGCAATACATTTGTTACAATATGCATTAATCTTTGATACTGTTAAAAAACAACTGTTCTTTGTTAGTTCATGTTAGCTCTGATAAATAATGTCAACAGGCACAACTTTTGTTCTTAATCTATTAGTAAATGTTGAAATTAACTAGGTTAATATATTGACTACAGTTTACTAAGGTTTAAGTTAAGTATGTGCCATGTTAACCTACTGTCCAGGCTCAAAGAATGTCAAGGCAGATGCTCTCTCTAGGCCAGGGGTCTCCAACCCTGCTCCTGGAGAGCTACTGTCCTGCAGATTTAAGCTCCAACCCCAATCAAACACACCTGAAGCAGCTAATCAAGGTGTTCAGGGCTACTTGATAATTACAGACAGGTGTGTTGGAGCAGGGTTGGAACTGAAGTCTGGATGGTAGCTCTCCAGGAGCAGGGTTTGAGATCCCTGCTCTAGCCAGTTCGAATATTCTCTGATTCCCCCATCCATTGAACCCATAATTCCCCTCTAACCTCATTCTCGCCCCATCCAGTGGGAAACCAACTGAAGATTTAAACACAACTCAACAAACAGGTTTAACCAGCTTCACTCATTACTAACCAGACTGACTTTATTTCTGTCAGACATCTAAAGAAGATCTCATTGAGAATGAACAGGTTTAGATGATGATACTTTGCTTCGTTTGACGTTATCATTGTGGAGATCAGTGTTTGCTTTAGTTGGGCTCATGCTTTAGTTTAGTTTTTTTGATTGCTGTAACTGTGTCTTTATGGTACAGATGTTATAGCGAAGGTGTTACGATTGGTCAGGTGACATTGGCTGTTCCTGATAGTCATAATCTTCTGGACTGACTTAAAGACTTGCTGGATTCTTTTGGAGCATCATTAAATGAGTTTTGTGTATATTTATGTTCCTTGTGATTTACAGCATGAGATTGATCAGTGTAACAACAGCCAAAAAACAAGAATTTAATAACAGTTTGGGTTTAATATTTTTTGAACTACCATGTCATTAAGACTCAAAGAGAGAGATCAAGAATCAGCATATGAATCTCAGCAATGGTGACAATCAAAAGCTTCTTGCTCAGTAAGAATTCAAGAAACAATTGGGCAGCATACTTTATTCATGCCGCAATGCATGCTGGGAGTAATGGGTGATACCCAGCATGCATTGCGGCATGAATAAATTATGCTGCTTAATTGTTTCTTGAATTCTTACTATGAGCTTTTATTTTTGTGTTGTGTTTTGGAAGCATGTTTTGTGATGCTCAATTTTTTTTTTTTTTTTTGATAGTCACCATTGTTGAGATTCATACGCTGATTCTTGATGTATTTTATAGCATGTCAATTTTTCTTTTTTTTGTGGTGAGTGATGTTTAACAATTTTTCATAACAACCTGCTCATTCTTCTATGCAAATTTATTATTTTTTTAAATGTCATTGAATAAAATAAATTAATTTGGTGTTTAATGATGTCATTACTGAAACACAATCAACAATACTGCATATTTTGCCTTGGCTATTTTTTGCCACAACAAATGTGTTTTAAAACACAAGGTTACAAGCCAAAAAAAAAAAAAGTTATTGCTAAAAAGGGTCTAAAGCAAACACTGATCTCCATCATGGTAGTGTTAAAAATAATCCAAACATAATTTAACTTTCTCAAAAATATCTTCTGTAGACATCTGACAGAAGTAAAGTCAATCCGGTTAGTAATGTGATGCTGTTTTAGGAGTTGTTTAGTCAGATCGTGAGAGATTTAATGTCTTCTTTTATTTCAGCTGATTTCATCTGCTGTGAAGTCAGTTGTAGTTCTTGTGTTTGTTTTCTTCAGTGATTCTGCTTGTTAAAAGCAGCTGTTCATCACTAATGCACAATCATCAGTTAATTAATCACTTAATTATCTCATTAACTTGCACTGCTTCACTCTGTAGTGTGCACACATTATGTGTTCATTTAAAACTGAGGATATTTCTGTGGGGTTTAAAGGGTTAAAGATATGATGAAAAAAACAGCATGAAACAGTGCTGCGAGTAGATTACTGTAAAATCAAGGAGAAAACGGTAATATACTGTAAAATGTAACAGTCAGATTTACAAACAAAACAAGTTAAGTTAACTGACATATTAGTGAAATTTCATAGAAAAAGAAAACAGTTATGCAAAGTCATGAACTGATAAGGAGAACAAATATTAAACTGAACTGTATTAATGTGTTTTTGCAGAAGAGAGATCTGTTAAAGTAGTTTTGTGGTTCACCATTGTGCTGGAGAGTAGAGCCTGTGCTTCATGATGATGAGCCACACACACTGATGTTCTGCTGCATTATGTAAAGACAGTAAATGTGGAGTTGCTGATGCAAGGACAGTCTCATTGCTAAGTACTTTAGTACATAAACGTGTGCTATTGCTAGTTAGTGACTAATTGCAAAGATTTGAGTAAAAGTCATGTTTTGATTGTTTTATTATTACACATTAAGTGTCTGCGGTTTTATATTAAGAAATATTGCTTTTTAGTGGACTCAAATTAAATAATTTCACAGTACTGACATCACAAACACTAGTTTTTTACTCAAATGTTTTGAAGCAATTGATTTCCCAAATGAAATGAGTTACCCCATGGCATAATAACGGTAGAATACTGTAAAAAAAAAAAAGAGAGAGAGATAGCTGTAAATTAACAGTTGAGAGCTGTAATTTACCAGCACACTACTGGAACCACAGCTGTCTGTGTCTCTATAGTGAGGTTATGGTCACTGAGTCTGGACATGGTTAGGACTTTTCTTAATTTAGGGTCTGCCACTGTGTTTAGGTCTTCTGTCAGTTTATATTCTCTGTTTAGAGACAGACAGCATTCTAATTTACTTTGCTGAGCTGTTGCTTCTGTTCAGTGTTTCAGATATCTCTTTCTGTGTTTTAATGATTTGATTTAGTCTAGCTGGGGTTTTGGACTGTAAAGTCAGTTCTGAGAGCAGCTGGCTGAGGGGCTTTCTCTGGGTTCAGTTCTTAGTAGTTTAAGGCTTTATTGTGGAGGGTCTCAGTATGACTGCTTTTTAGGTGCGCATGGAATTTAATGGCTTTTTTTATTTTAATTATTAGTGGGTACAGCCCTAATTCTGCTCTGCAGGATGTTGTTTAATTTGAAACTGTGATGTTGTTGTTTATTTTTGGAATATCATAATTTTAGTCATTTTAAAGTTAACTGACGAGGCCCATGTCTGACTGAAGGTGTGCAGGAGGTCCAGGTGCTGCTGTAGACCCTCTTTTGTGGGTGAGAGCAGCACTAGATCATCCGCAAACAGAAGACGTTTAACTTCAGTGTCTAGTGGGGTAAGACCGGGCGCTGGGGACTGTTCTAGGGCTCTTGCTAGTTCATAGATGTAGATATTGAATAGTGTAGGGCTTAAGGTACAGTCCTGTCTCACACCACGACTCTGGGGGAGGAAATCTGTGTTTGTTGCTAATTTGAACTGCAAATCTGTTATTAGTGTACATGGATTTAATGATGTCGTATTTTTTTCCTCTGATTCCGCATTGGATTATTCGAAGTAAAAGTCCCTCATGCCAGATGGAGTCAAAAGCTTTTCTGAAGTCAACAAAGCATGAAAAGATTTTTCTTTTATTTTGTTTGGCTTCTTTGTCAATTAGGACTGTATATATGGTCTGATGTGTGCTATTTTGGTTGGAAGCCGATTTGACATTTACTCAGGACATTCTGTCAGTAAGGTAATGAAGGAGTCTGCTGTTTAAGATGTTACAGAAGAGCTTACCTAAGCTGCTGTTTACACACATTCCACAATAGTTATTAGGGTCGAATTTGTCTCCGCTTTTATGAATTGGGATGATGAGGCCTTGGTTTCAGGTGCTGGGAAATACACCTGCACTAAGGATGATATTGAACAGTTTAAGAATGGACAGTTTTAATTTTTGGTCTCTGTATTTAATAATTTCATTCAGAAGGCCATATATATATATAATTTTCTAAATATTTATGTAGGTTTTTCTATTATTATTGGTGGTTTTTATTATATTTCCCTTTTATTTGGGATATTTTTAAGAAAATATAAGCAAAAAAGCAGTTTTTGTACATAATTTCACCCATAAAAACAAATATAGACAAAATTTCAGTCCTGTTTAATTAAAAACCAACAGATGATCCTGGAATGGTGTCACTGAGTGTCTCTGATGCCATCTGGTGGGGAAAATGACATAAAATCTACTTTTGTGTACAGCCACCAGAGGGGCCTATAGAACCCTGTGGAGATTTGAGCAAATATTTAGCAAAAAGTGCTTGTTTAGTCAATCATGTGCAGTGGCTTTGTTTCAAGTGATCATTGTTCCTTTAGTAGATATGTCAATTCATACAAATATCCAAAAAACACAAACATAATATGTAATTAAACACATAAACTTTAAAATATTAAAATATGAAAATATTTCACTTTTGTTTTGATTAACACTTAACATGACATTTGTAATCGTTCATGACTCATATAGGACGGTAACACGGAACAGTTTGTGATTATGTATTTTTTTTGTTTTGTTTTTGGTCTGTGACTCTGGGGTTGGTAGGATTTTTTTATGTTTTTGAAAGAGGTCTCATACACCAAAGCTGTATTTATTTGATCAAAAATACAGTAAAACAGTAATATTGTGAAACACTTAAATGTAATTTATTACTGTGATCAAAGCTGATTTTTTTTTTAACATCATGATATTAGGACACCTGTCACACTGTCCATTTAAGTGTGTCAGAAAACCACACATTTCTGAATTTCCTGTGAGTCGATGTTGGGGTTCAGCTGGTTTTAGCTCGTTTGTCAACTAGTCTTCCAGCCTAAACCAGCCAACAAGCTTGGCGATATGGCAAAAATATCATATCACTATTTTTTTCAGGAATATCACAATTCATGATTTTATCATGATTCTTTGTCAAGTTGGTTTTACTCTTTTGCCAGTTTTGTCAGTAAAGCCAGTGGTGGACGAAGTACTCAAATCAAGTGCTTGAGTAAAAGTACAGATACGTATAATAAAATATTACTTCAGTAAAAGTAAAAGTACTCCTTTTTCAATTTTACTCAAGTAAAAGTACAAAAGTACTCAATTTTTATGTACTTAAGTAAAAAAAGTACTGATAGATTTATTTTGCAATTTTATATAGGCTACTTAATTTAATTTTATATTAGTACATATTTTTTATAATCCTATACTGCACAAAATGCCTGGGATTTTCCCAAAATAACCACTATATGGAGTCAAGATATATCTGTGTTTTTGACATGGACTACGCTGACGAGAGTGATGTAGTGATGTTCACTGTGAAGCTGACACTGTGATGGACCTGAGAGAAAACAGAGCTGACCATCTGATCTTCACCAGGAAGATAAAAAAGTGTTTTAAAGTTTGTTGTTTTGCAGAACATCACAGTTATATATGACATAAAATAAGGCCTGAAGTTAGGAAGGACATTTTAAGGAAAAATAATTATATTTTCATAATGATTTTTTTCTTCTCAAACCTTGTCTGTGGTGTAAAAACAGCCCTGGCCAAATACTCCCAGTGGGCATTACTTCCCACTTTGATAATTACTGCAGTTACCATGTTCTGAACATCACATCCTTTCTTTTCCCCTCGGATGTAATCTATCTTGTTGGTTGAATAAAATATTTAGACTTTATATCTAAAAATGACCTCAATTTAGCACCAGCAAGCTTGTTAGCTAGACAGTTAGCATCAGCTAACAATATTTAATTTCCAGTATGGTTATGAAGAAACATTCATATCTGTTTACTCGGCTAGTTAATCCAAACAATATAAAAATTTATGCTGTTGATAAACAATATAAAAACAGACATCACATGTAGCATTTTAATAAAACTGTTAATGTTACGGCAGTGGCGAATTTGAACATGCATGAGTTATTTTATTTAATCTGTGTTATTTTAATGTTTTGTTTTATATATATAAAACGTGTCTTGATGTGTCTGCAATCAAGCATTTCAGTGGGCTTAAATAGATCATCCTTTACAGTAGATTTAGTTCACAAACAACTGAAAGTTTTGACCTAAATATGGTTTTCAGTTACAATAATTAATCCTAAAATTCGACATTAATAACTTACTTTTAGCAGCATCAGTCTATCTCACAAGATCTCCCGGTTGTGAATTCAGTTCACTTGAGACTCGCACTAAACGGTTCATTTGAATCAGTGAGTTGTCGAATCAAGAACAGCAACAATCGGATCATTATAATTTGTGAATGAATCGTTTGGTGCGGTTTGCGAACTGATTTAAAAGGATCATAAAAAAGAATCAGTTTGTTCATTAATCAGACACCGCTTCTGCATGTCGGAGCACGTGATATATTATAAGGAGTAACGATATAGTAAAGTACAGATACTTGAAAAGTGTACTTAAGTACAGTAACAAAGTAAAAGTGAAGTAGAAGTAAAAGGAATCGTTACTCAAAATAAAACTACTCCAGTAAAGTACAGATACTTGAAAAATTTACTTAAGTACAGTAATGAAGTAAAGCTACTCCGTTACTGTCCACCACTGAGTAAAGCCAAAGTAATTTCTCTATCTTAAAACTATGCCTTACAAGGTAACAAAATGTAAAATAAAATAAAAAAAGAATAGATTTAGGCCAAAGATAAATATATTTGTCATCATTTTTTTTTATGTCATTGTCAATATACTGTTTGCTGGATTTTGACCTTGCCTGTTTTAACCATGCTACTTTGTAAATAAAGTTCACATTTGGTTCTATCAAGTGAGTCTCATTACAGAAATACTTCACCACCATAGAGCCAGTGGCTTTTTTTAACAGCACAACAATGAATCCAGGCGATCAGAGGGACCTTCCTATTGAGGATCGCGTGGCTGAGTTTTGCAAACTTTGTTATCAGATCAGATCTTCAATGACACTTTTCTTAAAGACAATTTCTGTTTTGGTTTAAATAAGGACATTTATGTTCAATGCCACGCAATACTCCTCATGGGACTCTTGCCAGTTATACTGACCTTGCTTTATGTCAGCGGTGGGGATCGCGGATGAGGACCTCCGTGTTCCTTCAGTAGCCACCATGTCAGTGTCACATCATGTAATAGTTCACAAAATGGCTGCCATACCAGAGCCTGTTCACGTCACGCCAGCTAAGCCAAAGCCTGTTTAAGTCATGCCTGCCATGCTAGATTCCCCGGCTAAGAGGACGGTCATGCCAGAGTCCCTGGCCGAGATGGCCACCACGCCACATTCTGGACTTGTCATGACCACCACGCCAGAGCCTCGTCACACCACTGCTGTTATACAAGTTTCCTCTAAGAATACTTTTTTGAGGCGGGGCTATTGTACCCAAGCTCTAGTGGATGCAAACAAGACTGATTGGCAGTGTGATGGACCCACCTTTAATGTCAGTGCGAGTGGCTGGCGTCCCAGTGGTCTTTACGCTCCCAAGCCTCACAGCTTTGACACTCTCGGACCCAACAGACCTCCCTCTGTCTACTGCGCTGCCTGTGATGGTGGTCGCCATTATGTGTGTCTGGGCTGCACACTGCTCTCTCCTGTCCACGAGTCAGAGGCATCCAGAAGTGGTGGCACCCATCCATGAACTCACATTTTGCCCCGTTACGTCAGTCTTCAGTCTTCAGTGTCACATGACCTTTGTGGAAACTGTGGTACTTTTTTTTGTTTTAGAATTTTTTGATAAATTCTAAACAACAGCATTTGAAATCTTCGCTGTCAATTTTGATCAGTTGAATGCATCTTTCCTGAATAAAAATATTTATTTCTGTGTATTTTTATTTTTTATATACCAACCTAGATTGCCCATGTCAGGCAGAAATGAACGACGTGACCAATGATAATCCACCACATCCAGGCTATAGCAGTAGTGGCGGTGCCCACACTCACATCTGCAGAACAGAAACATTTTTAAAGTGAAGTGGCGTGTGGCCAGGTGTGGTGACCCATACTCGAAATTTGTGCTTTGCACAGCGCTCTCTTCCACCCTCAATACTCATGGCTGAAGTGCCCTTGAGCAAGGCACTGAACCCCCAGTTGCTCCCCGGGTGCTGGATATATAGCTGCCCACTGCTCCGGGTGTGTGCTCATGGTGTGTTCACTTCTCACTGCTGTGTGTGTGCACTTGGATGTGTTCCAATTCCGAGTGTGGGTTACTATACTTGGCAAATGTCATGACTTTCACATTCACTTCACACACGCACACTGTAAATACACACCTAACTCACTAACCATTGGGCAACGCCTCCCCATTGGTGTCGTATTTTAGTTTCTTTTACTGTTATTTATATCTGTGGTTTTCTAATGCTGGGTCATAGATAGCAGGTGAAAAACAACATCAAATACACAGAATTTGACTAACCGTATAAATGTGCTGTAAAAGTGTTATTGTTAACGAAAACTCTGAAAAATAGTTTTTGTTAACTGAAAGAAACCTGATCACCCAACTCTATATAAGTCCATCTTTACACACATGCATACATATTCTAATGTAAAGCATAATGTACTATATATATATATATGTATATATATATATATATATATATATAGCAAATCTCTGCTATATAAAAAAACTGCTTGATTGCTTGCATCACTGCAAAATGTAAACTATATTATCGGCCAGCTCTAATCTGTTAAATGCGACTAAGGCATTAAGATATTATAAACATGAACATCACAATTTTATGTAAAGATGCTTTGAAACAATGTGTATTGTGAAAAGTGCTCTACAAATAAATTTGACTTGAAATAAAATATATAAACATAAGATGAAAAAAAAAACAACGAACATTTTCCAACTGAATTAAATTTAAAGATAAGTGCTAAAATTACTAAAACTGAAATATAAATTAATAATAAATATATTTTTTTATCTAGTTTCATTTTACTGTTGATGAACCTTTACATCATGCATGTGACAAATAAAAATGATTGAATCATTTCCCATACAGTATATACAACCAAGTACTAATTCAGAACAGCACACACACAAACAAATAACATTTACAGAAAAATGTCCTTTAATAAGTTAACAACAGACCCTGTGATAGTGTTGACCTGGGTTTGTGCCATTGCTGCTCAGACCCTGTGCAGCTGTGAGTAGGGGGAAATCTGTTGCTCCCTGTTGGCTGTAATGTGCTGTTTGGTAGAGCAATGCTGCAATATGATTACATAGAGCAAGCCCTGCCACACATGAGCACTGATAGGCCAACAGCTCAACAGGGTTTGAGTGGTTAAGAACAACCTGAAAACAAAATTGACATCAATTGAAGTTACATCCTGTGTTTTAGGATTCAGGCAACCATAGTCACTGGTATAACTGGATTAAATCATCATTAGTTAAATTATGTAATATAATTAAATTGTAGTTAAATTAGAGTTTGAACCTTCATTGGGCTAAATGTTGGCAACTTGACTAATTCCACTCTCCGGGAATTTTAATAGGCCTATATAGCAGACCTTTGTAATTAAGTCACTATCTCAGGGCTCTAGACTAACATTTGAAGGTAGTATTAAAAATAAAGATTATTCAATTGAAAAATTACTATTGATTTGCAATAATGAGTGCAATTACTAATAATATTACACATAATAAAACCTGTTTATTTATTGGTAATACACATTTACTTTTATTTGCATTTTTCAAAGCACTTTGTGAATTTTTTTTCATACACAAAAATTTGTACAACTATGATAAAATTTTATTTCTTGATTTGATATTTTATAATAGTGATTTTATAATTTCAAAATATAAACCAATAAAGTGGAAATGAGTGACTAATACACCAATAAGTGCTCTTCTGCTGCTATCTACTGGTTAGAGTGTTAATTTGATGTCTTTTGAATTTTAATAAGTGTTTACCACAAAGTATATTTTGGTCATCCCCTAAAAAATAAAACTTAGATTAGATCATGTTAGAGCTTTACAGTGCTATAAATTCTTGAAAGTCATCTAAAAGTGCTTGAACTTCTCTCAAAAGGTTGTACTTACATTCGGCTGTCTGCCACAATATCTTGGTTTTATAGTTGTCCTTAATATTTCTGGTTTTCTATGTCAGCGCTGTTTGATATGTTTGTAACAGAGAATTATGTGCAGAATTTGATTGCTTCTCACCGGATCTTGCAGCACTGTAACAGTGTCCTGAGATCAACACTGGTTCCAGAGTAAAAACTGTTCTGAGCTCGGACCAGTTTGCTTGTGCTATGCTGCACTTAATAAACGATTTTGTTATGCTAGAGTAAACACTGTAATACTTATTACTTTGAACCTGATCTCATTCCCTTACACTTATGTGGTCTCTCATTTTTCCTCATCGACCTGAAGCATCTTGCCCTTACTGAAAACTCTCCTGCCTCGTTCTTGTCAGAAACTGAGAAAGAAAATAATTGCAACACCATAAATAAAGATAGCAGCAAATAAAATACAGTTTCATGTTATTTAGCAACAACAACATATCATTTTATATGTCGGACCTGGTAATCCTAGACATGTAACGATACGTTACATTTGAATACTGATAATTAACCTTAACACTATCATAATTGTTTAGGCTAACGTTTACTCGCTAGCGACACTATCTCTTAAACGGCATCATAAACGGTACTTACCTTCATATTCATTAATATAACTGGATATGTACTTAAATCCTCTTTCCCGTTTGCTGGACGAAGACTTAGAGTTCGCCTGATAAGCTGGCTTATCTAACCATGCATAAGGTCAATTAATGGTATTTAAGCAATATAAGCACTAGGTAACAATGTTATACAGTACCTGTCAAATTTTGGAAACATTACAATGTTTTTGAAAAACAAACAAACACATAAAAATATTTTCTGCTCACTAAGTCTACATTTATTTGATCAAGAATACAGAGAAAATAGTAATATATCATTACAAATTAAAAGCACTGGTTTTCTATTTTAATGTACTGTAAATTGTAATTTATTCATGTGATAAAAAGCTGAATTTTCAGTATCGTTACTCCAGTCGTCAGTGTCACATGATCCATCAAAAATCATTTTAATATGCCAATTTGCTGTTTTTTTTTTTGTTTTTTTGTTTTTTTTTTTAAAGAATTTTACATTTCTTATTCTTAAAACAGTTGAAAACAGTTTTTTGTGGAAATGGTGATACCTTTTTCAGGATTCATTGAAAGATAGAAAGAAACCATGAACAGCATTTATTAAATTTATTTAACAATTTAGTAAATATAAATCTTTGCCAACATTATAAATGCCTTCACTGTTACTTCTAATAAATGTAATGCACCCTTGATTAATAAAAGTATTAATTTCTATATTTTTTCACCACAGATTTATTAATTTCTCTCTTTTCTTACCACAAATGTTTGAATTGTATTGCTTCCACAAAAATGTTAAGCAGCAAAAACTGTTTTCTACATTGGTAATAATCAGAAATGTCTCTTGAGCTGCAAATCAGCATATTACAATGATTTCTGAAGGATTGTGACAAATACATCTAACATAATACAAACTGTAATAATAATTTACAATATTTCAGTTTTACTGTATTTGTTATCAAATAAATGCAGTGAGCAGAAGACTTACATTAAAAAAAAATTACAAAAAAATCATACTAATCTCTAACTTTTTAACAGAATGTTTGAGGATTTACTTACAAGTCATATGGTTCATAGCGCCTTAGAGATGTTGTCCGACAGGAGGTCTGCTCCAACTCTGCTGAACACCATCATTATAGAAGAATCTAGAAACATAACATGCCATTTATCACAGAGCCAACAATAGTTAGTATACAGGCAGGTTTATTTTAAAGGAAGCAAGGTACAGCAGAAGTGAAATCCAGAAAATAAAATAATTCTATATATATATATATAAAACACACACACACACACACAAACAGTTTCTTAAAATAACAGAATTAACATGAATGTTTTTAGGTTTGTGTCATTCAACTTTGGATGTCAAAATCTTCCTAAAATAACTGTAATATAACTGATCCATGGTGATATAAGAAAATATGTTGTGAGAAATGCATAAAGGGCTTTCTCAGCTCACCTGTGTTTCCTACATTTCTGTCAGCAGCTCCATTCAGAAACATTTACATTTTGAAGCTTCTCTTCTGTTGTAGAGAGATTATATTATCACTCCTGAAACCACATTACAATTTTTATCCATATTTGTTTACCATGAAAGATAAAAACACGTTTGAACCAGTGGCGGCTACTGGTCTGTCAGAGAGGGGAAGCTCATTTTCGGCCTACATCATAAAATTGTCTATTTATTTAAAAGTAAATTCTGCCCTACGTTCCTTTTCAAGAAAATGGTCTGTGACCCTGTCGTACCAACTAGGAGTCTTTTCAAGTGACTTGACCAGTGTCCTCTCAATGGCCAGCAGAGCTAGGCTGCTTAAACGGCCTTGGCCCATTGTTTCACCCACGACGCTAGCCTAGCCTACTAACGTTATATGAATGAATGAATGAATGAAGGAATGAATGAATGAACGATCTAAAAAAAAATATTAAACTCTGTAAAACTGAAACAAGGAATCTGGTGTATAATTGTGTGAAATGTATGATGAAAATCAAGCAATTTCGCCAAGCAAATATCAAAGAAATAGGTTGCAGCAGTTTTTATTTCGACTGAACTTGAGAAATCCGCGATGGGACTGAGCGCGAATAGCTTCAGTGATTCCTTATAGTACAGAATCGCTGTCAGTCAAAAGGAGATGCAGTCTTTCGACAGACCCTCAAATCATCACGCAGAAGCTCGGAGTCCGGGCCAGCCCACTCCCCATTCACCCCCAGAGACGCTGAGCGTCCGTGGGCGGGACATAATCGCAGCGTTTATCCAATGACCGTCTAGTTTCGAAGCGCTGAAAAAAAAACCGTTCAAAGCAGCCCCATTGAAGTCAATGGACGCTGGGCTTCAATAGGGAAATGCACTGTGACGCTGCGGGAATGTATGAGAAGGAAATCGAGTCAGCCGACCTGCTATATGTAACTGATTCTGAACGAACTCGTCTTTGAGATGAACGTTTTCTAACGCATTTTTAGTCAATAAAATGTTAATACAATAGTACATATTTGACCATTAATTTTGTGACATTATAAGGGAAGCCGAGCTTCCCTTGCAGTCTTAAAGAAATCGCCACTGGTTTGAACGAACGTTAGATTCAGTTAATTTGCGCTCCTTGAAACTGACGTCGCCGATTAACAGTACAGCGCATATTTTAGGCTTAATAAGTTAGACAACTTCCAATAAACTACTGACAAACTGACAGCAAACCCCTTTACAAAGCTATCAAAACATCTCATCTACACATAAAGACGTGATTAAAAGCCCAAACTTTAATTAAAAAGAACACAAGCTAAAGAGTTAACAGCTTACCGTGCCTGAGAACAGTTGAGATGCTAACGGACTCTTTCAAAGTTTTCTGTTAAGTAAATATTCAACAGACACGTGACCGTTACATGTAAGAAAGTGTCTGGAACAGTTGAATGTGATATTTGTGTGGTTTTAGGTACTAAACTCACCTGAAAGAAGTGAAAACAGCTGCGAGAGAAGTTTGTCAGTTGGTGTTGTCGCCCCGTTTCCATGGCAACTCCCTCCACTCCAGCGTTTGAATGAGACTCCAGTATTCAGCGCTCACGCCCATTAAAGGGTTACTCCACCCCAAAATGAAAACCTGTCAATAATCACTTACCCCCATGTCGTTCCAAACCCCGTAAAAGCTTCGTTCGTCTTCAGAACACAATTTAAGATATTTGGGATGAAAATAGGGAGGCTTGTGACTGTCCCATAGACTGCCAAGTAAAAAACAGTGTCAAGGTCCAGGAAAGTATGAAAAGCATCGTCAGAATAGTCCATCTGCCATCAGTGATTCAACCATAACGTTATGAAGCGACGAGAATACTATCAGTACACAAAGAAAACAAAAATAACGACTTAATTCAACAATTCCTCTCCTCTGTGTCTCTCCAAATCAGCGTAGTGCCATTTTGACAAATTTGAATGAAAATAGTGCATCGGCCCAGCGCGGCTGATATACTGAAGTGCGTACGCCGCCTGCGTATAACTCAGAATTGCCGAAATGACGCTACGCTGATTTGGAGAGACAAGTGTGTATAATTAGGGTTGGAGCTAAACTTTAAAGGACACCAGCCCTCTAGGACCGAGTTTGGAGCTGTAGGATAAAGTTATTTTTTATGTAGTTTATTTACATTTAATTTACTTTATAATGCTGCTGTTTGCTGACATCATGTCTGTGGTCAAAAAATAAAAGGACTGATGCCTTGGCGCAGCACACACACATGCAAAGCTCGGGATATGACGCATGTGCGCGGTTAATGCTAGAAGAGATACGTTTGGCTCTACTGGGCATGCGCACATAAATACAGCGTAATTTGTCACACTGTACAACATTAATTAGTATTTCATTATTGTAAAGGGTAAGCTTAAGGCTATGTAATAATAAACTAAAAAAAAACACAATCTAACATAAAAAAAATTAAATTAGAAACATCTAAACTTTTCAGAATGCAGCAAGTGCACCGCTGGTCATGTGACAAGAATCAGCGAATCAGCTTCATCCTTTCCCGTAACAAAATTGAAAGCTAAGCCAAGATGGAGAAACAGCTGATCATAGCTGTACAAGGATAGCCATTTTTAAAATGACTTTATTAGCAGAGCTACTGCAAGGGATTTTTAGTGCTGGAAATCAATTTATTCTTTGCTGAAACTTCTGCGTCTTCATGGAGAGCAGGTCATGGTTGCTTAGCAACGGCAGACGCCACTGGAGCACAAGCATAGAGCACAGGCTACAGAGTGCTTTGGAAAAAACGAGAAAACAGCGCGCCTAGCGTTTTCCACACATTTTTCAGGTGCGACATGCAAATGTGGTTTTGTTTTGAATGAGAAGAAAGCATATTGCTGAACTCGGTCGAGACCAACGAGAACATTTGGTGAGTCCAATGACTAAGTCCGAGACAAGTCACAGACGATGAAAAAATGTCTCGAGTCCGGATTCGAGTACTACAGCACTATACAGCACTATACATAGGATACACTTTAAAAGAGAAAGTCAGGTAGGTATTTGTGATTTTTTTTATTTCAGATAATGTTTTACAATTTACAGACATGTTGCAAACTATTTACAGTATAGCAGTGAACTTCTCCCCAAAAGCACTGAGTGTTTGCTCTGCTACCCCATCTAGTGTCTGACATCAGCGGAATCCTTGTTGTTCTTTGTTGTCCTTCATTTCTACTTTCCGCCTGCAGGGCATCTTTCCTGGCCCCAGAGGCTGAGAAAAACACTGCAATCTTTTCTTTTCTACAATGGACATTGTGTTTCTCACTAAAGGAAGATCAGAACAGCCATGCACCACAACCAAATTAAGTGCATGACTCCTACAATGAGTGTACACTGCTCTAGGGTACAGCTCCTTGTTTCTCCTTTGCACCCCACTCACATTGCCACTCATAGCAGAGGCCCCATCATAGCCCTGACCTCTCAGCAAGGTTTTCTGAAGACCTCACTTTGTTAGATGATTGGGAATGGCTGAGGTTATTGTTGCTGCATCTTGCTTGAGCAAGGGACAGAAACCAAGAAAATCCTCTCTTATCTCTAGAATTTATTCCTCCTCATTTATATAATGGACACATATGGACATCTGTTCTGTCCCACTTACAGTATATCATGGTCTCACCAGCCAACACAGTGAAGTACTTAGCCGCCTGTATCCTATTGATTAGAATATCTCTGATTTCCTCTGCACAACATTCAATGAGCTCATTCTGAATTGTGGGGGAAAGGTATATTGCATTTTTGGGTGCAGTCTGCATGTGTTTTGTTTGAAAAGGCCATACATGTAGACTTGAAAAGGCCTATATTATATGTACATATATGCACATATGTGTACATATATATGTACATATACAGTCGTGGCCAAAAGTTTTGAGAATTACATAAATATTAGTTTTCAAAAAGTTTGCTGCCAAACTGCTTGTAGATCTTTGTTTCAGTTGTTTCTGTGATGTACTGAAATATAATTACAAGCACTTCATACGTTTCAAAGGCTTTTATCGACAATTACATGACATTTATGCAAAGAGTCAGTATTTGCAGTGTTGGCCCTTCTTTTTCAGGACCTCTGCAATTCAACTGGGCATGCTCTCAATCAACTTCTGGGCCAAATCCTGACTGATAGCAACCCATTCTTTCATAATAACTTCTTGGAGTTTGTCAGAATTAGTAGGTTTTTGTTTGTCCACCCGCCTCTTGAGGATTGACCACAAGTTCTCAATGGGATTAAGATCTGGGGAGTTTCCAGGCCATGGACCCAAAATTTCAACATTCTGGTCCCCAAGCCACTTAGTTAGCACTTTTGCCTTATAGCACGGTGCTCCATCGTGCTGGAAAATGCATTGTTCTTCACCAAACTGTTGTTGGGTTGTTGGAAGAAGTTGCTGTTGGACCCCACACATGAATGGTGTCAGGATGCTTTACTGTTGGCATGACACAGGACTGATGGTAGCGCTCACCTTTTCTTCTCCGGACAAGCCTTTTTCCAGATGCCCCAAACAATCGGAAAGGGGCTTCATCGGAGAATATGACTTTGCCCCAGTCCTCAGCAGTCCATTCACTATACTTTCTGCAGAAGATCAATCTGTCCCTGATGTTTTTTTGGAGAGAAGTGGCTTCTTTGCTGCCCTTCTTGACACCAGGCCATCTTCCAAAAGTCTTGGCCTCACTGTGCGTGCAGATGCGCTCACACCCTGCCTGCTGCCATTCCTGAGCAAGCTCTGCACTGGTGGCACTCCAATCCCGCAGCTGAATCCTCTTTAGGAGACGATCCTGGCGCTTGCTGGACTTTCTTGGACGCCCTGAAGCCTTCTTTACAAGAATTGAACCTCTTTCCTTGAAGTTCTTGATGAACCTATAAATTGTTGATTTAGGTGCAATCTTAGTAGCCACAATATCCTTGCCTGTGAAGCCATTTTTATGCAACGCAATGATGGCTGCACACGTTTCTTTGCAGGTCACCATGGTTAACAATGGAAGAACAATTATTTCAAGCATCACCCTACTTTTAACATGTCAAGTCTGCCATTCTAACCCAATCAGCCTGACATAATGATCTCCAGCCTTGTGCTCGTCAACATTCTCACCTGAGTTAACAAGATGATTACTGAAATGATCTCAGCAGGTCCTTTAATGACAGCAATGAAATGCAGTGGAAAGGTTTTTTAGGGATTAAGTTAATTTTCATGGCAAAGAAGGACTATGCAATTCATCTGATCACTCTTCATAACATTCTGGAGTATATGCAAATTGCTATTATAAAAACTTAAGCAGCAACTTTTCCAATTTCCAATATTTATTAAATACACAAAACTTTATGTCACGACTGTACATATACCTGTATAGGTACATATATGCCTGTATATATGCACCTATATGTTCACCTATATGTTTACCTATATATTAGTAAAATTATTAAAATCAATAGCTGCTAGGCAACAAAAAAAAAGCCCAAAATGTAGAAATTTACATTATTTATTTACTTAAGAACAATCAAATAGTACAAGACAAAATAAAGAAACGACAAACTATATGTGGATATAAAAAAGCAATACAGGAGACCTGTATATGCACATATATGCACCTCAATTTTGCCTATATGTGGCATATATACGCATATATGCAGCTTATATATTATCATATATGTGCATATATGCAGCATATATGTGCATATAAACTGCATATAGGTTTCATATATGCGCATATATCCTCATATAGGTTCTTTCCATGTGGGCAGGGATGCATTAAATCTGAAACACATTACAAAACTCTGAACATACAGCATCATGTAGCTACAGCTAAATCCACACACACACAAACCACCAAGTGCTGAACTACTACCTAAAGAAACTGAATGGTTATTTGATGATGAGATTATTTGACGTGTTACACATGAACACAGTAAACTTTTAACAGGCTATTTGAGTCCACCCAAAAATAATGAAAATTAGGCCATGTACACACTAGTGTCATTCCAAACCTGTATGAATTTCTTTTTTTCTAGAAAATAAAAAATATATATATTTAAAAAAAATTGGTAACCAAACCATTTCCATTGACATTGACTTCAATTGTATTTTTTGTATATTTGAGAGCGACATGCATAATCAAATTTGACGCACTAAACCAGGTCATAGCTGATGCCAGCCCTGTAGGGTTGGGGACTGTACTAACCGAGCAGCAACCTCTCGCTCTCTCTCGTGAAGCCAACAAGGAAGTGACTAAAACTGCAATTCATCGACTGGCCGCTTGAGGCTGGCTGCAAAAGGGAGTCAGTCCCATAGACTCCCCATGTTAAAATGCCTATAGTAGAAACTCTATAGTAGAAAAAAACATGTTTACAGCCTGGTTCAAAAAATGATTTTGGTCTATACAGCTAATTTTGCCTATCATGACAACTGTGAGGGGGGTGAATTTTTTATAACTTATCCATTTAAATTATATTAAGCCTTAAAGTTCTGCATGATTAAGGGCATGGCCACTTGAGTGACAGGTGGATTGCTGCTGCTGACAATGCCGTCGAGCCAGATGGGCATAGATTCTGCAAACAGCTCCCACCTTTTTGTCCATTTTTGATTATCAGGGAGAGTCACGCGGTGATGCACTGCCAAGATGGCGACGGCCCGCTCTGCACACAAAAACGCTCTTCAGGAGTCTATGGGTGACGTCACGGACACTACGTCCATGTTTTTATACAGTCTATGGTACTAACACAGTGTCAAAACGTTCAGACGGTGATAGTGTGCTCCATCAAAAGTCTATCAGACTGTGCGAGACTATACTCCCAGACTGAGAGGGAGGCCCTCGACCTTTCTATGGGCCTGTGAGAGGCTTCATCCATACATCTATGGGAGACATTTTGAACTGCTCATGGACCATAAACCATTAGAGTCAATAAATGGTCCACGCTCTAAGCCCTGTGCCCATCTAGAGTGGTTGGTTTTACATCTCAACACTCGATCCTAGTTGTAGTGGATTATTATAGCAGGTTCTATGAGTATGACATACTGACCTCCACCACAACTTCAAATGTGATTGACAGCCTAGAGAGCATATTTAGCCAACATGGACTTCCTATATCACTGAAATCAGACAACAGACCTCAGTTCAGGTCAGATAAATTCAAGGATTTCTGTGAATAAAATGGAATTAAACACCTGAAAACAATGACCAAATGGGTCCAAGCCAGTGGTGAAGTTGAGCGTCAGAATGCCTCTATCATGAAATGTATTTGAATCGCACAGTCAAGAGGACTTGACTGGCAAAAGAAACTGGGGAAGTATGTAACAGTGTGTAACGATCGGCCTTATTGGCCGAATTACATAGATTTAAAATGGGGTCAGATTAAACTGTGTGAGGTAAAATAAGTGTTTTAAAAAGATGAGACAACAACAAAAGTAGAATGAATAAATAATGTATTTACAAAATTCACAATGAACTAAAAACAACACAATAAAAAAAATCCTAGGTGGTGAAAAAGTAATAATCAAAAATTAGGGATCGCTGACGCGAAACAGATGTTCCGAAGCTTTGCGAGATCCCAAAGCGCAGATGTTCCAAAACACTGATCCGAAGCGTGATTCAAAACACCCATGTCACGTGACTATGGCTAAAGGATGCCTCGAAGTGTTTGCCAAATCAGAGTTTGATTGACACGGTCGGCGATTTGTTTAATTATATTTAGGCTTACATTTAAATTTACACACTGACTGATAGGCTAGAGACAGACAGAGTATACATATAGTGACACATTAATAGATGCATAGATAGAAATATATATAGACAGATAGATTAATAGATAGATACATATATAGATACATCTGCACTCCAGATGTGGAGGTTATGAGAGTTTAAAGCCTTGGCACTGGCTACACTGCTGGACCCAAGGTTCAAAAATTTGGCATTTGGAAATCCTGCCAAAGCCCAGGGTGCTGAAAAGCACATCACACTGGAGTGTGCTTCGCTGATGCGTTCAAACACAACTCCTGGTGAGCAGGTTTAGTCTATGTTGTGTCATGTAATCTGATTCATATAATATATACTTCACATATGCCATCAGTGTAGGATTTGTTACTAATTGCTGTTATCATTTTTATGCAGAGCCACAAATGTCAACATCAGGCCCATCATCATCATCATCATCATCAACATCAGCATCAACACCAGTAGAAACACAGGACAGTTTATGGGAACTTTTTGATAATCGTATCCATGTAACCCAGATGATACACAATGCTACAGCTGATGCCACAGTGGAAGTGAAAAAATACCTCCATGATGTGTTTTTGCCCAGAACTCATGATCCCTTAATTTACTGGAAAGAGAGAGCAATAATCTTTCCTCAATTGTATGTCCTTGCTAAAAAATATCTTTGCATGCCAGCAACAAGCGTCCGTTGTGAGAGGATTTTTTCAAAGGCTGGAGAAATTATCTGTAAAAAAAGAAGTAGGCTAAGTCCTTCCACAGCAGAGAAATTAATATTTTTGAATAAAAATCTCTAAAAAAGTGAGACATTGTGGCTTGATTTCTTTTATTAATATTCATTTTTCATGACCAAAACAACATTATGCACAGTGAGAAGCCTACAGGTTACAAGCTTCACATATTAGAAAAATACAATAATAATAAAAACAACACATTTTTTAATGGCTCGTTGTAAAGGTTGTTTCAGATCAACACCTGCAAGTGACCACTAGGTGTCACCGGTGAGACGGGTGTCAGATTGATTCGAAGCTTCGACACAATATGGCACATTTGCTTCAACTGTTTCATTGCTTCACGAAGCCTCGATCTGCCCACCACTATCCAAAATAAGTGAGATACTGGAATGGTAAGTCCATAAAACAACTCCACAATCCAGATGCAGAGTTCGGTCAATGACCCTGATTGTTTGACATGCTGCTTGCTTTGTACTAGTTTACTTCCTTATGTGACACTGTCACACAAGGGACATGTTTTAACTGCTCTATTTATTACATTGATTTTATGTATTATAGAGTTTTAATTGGTTTTCCATTTTATGCCTCTTAACCATTTTAGTGTGTGTGTGTGTCTTTAAGAACTGTACAGGTCCTTCTCAAAAAATTAGCATATTGTGAAAAAGTTCATTATTTTCCATAATGTAATGATAAAAATTAAACTTTCATATATTTTAGATTCATTGCACACCAACTGAAATATTTCAGGTCTTTTATTGTTTTAATACTGATGATTTTGGCATATAGCTCATGAAAACACAAAATTCCTATCTCAAAAAATTAGCATATCATGAAAAGGTTCTCTAAACGAGCTATTAACCTAATCATCTGAATCAACTAATTAACTCTAAACACCTGCAAAAGATTCCTGAGGCTTTTAAAAACTCCCAGCCTGGTTCATTACTCAAAACCGCAATCATGGGTAAGACTGCCGACCTAACTGCTGTCCAGAAGGCCATCATTGACACCCTCAAGCGAGAGGGTAAGACACAGAAAGAAATTTCTGAATGAATAGGCTGTTCCCAGAGTGCTGTATCAAGGCACCTCAGTGGGAAGTCTGTGGGAAGGAAAAAGTGTGGCAAAAAACGCTGCACAACGAGAAGAGGTGACCGGACTCTGAGGAAGATTGTGGAGAAGGACCGATTCCAGACCTTGGGGGACCTGCGGAAGCAGTGGACTGAGTCTGGAGTAGAAACATCCAGAGCCACCGTGCACAGGCGTGTGCTTTTGAACCAGAAACAGCGGCAGAAGCGCCTGACCTGGGCTACAGAGAAGCAGCACTGGACTGTTGCTCAGTGGTCCAAAGTACTTTTTTCGGATGAAAGCAAATTTTGCATGTCATTCAGAAATCAAGGTGCCAGAGTCTGGAGGAAGACTGGGGAGAAGGAAATGCCAAAAATGCCTGAAGTCCAGTGTCAAGTACCCACAGTCAGTGATGGTCTGGGGGGCCATGTCAGCTGCTGGTGTTGGTCCACTGTGTTTTATCAAGGGCAGGGTCAATGCAGCTAGCTATCAGGAGATTTTGGAGCACTTCATGCTTCCATCTGCTGAAAAGCTTTATGGAGATGAAGATTTTGTTTTTCAGCACGACCTGGCACCTGCTCACAGTGCCAAAACCACTGGTAAATGGTTTACTGACCATGGTATTACTGTGCTCAATTGGCCTGCCAACTCTCCTGACCTGAACCCCATAGAGAATCTGTGGGATATTGTGAAGAGAAAGTTGAGAGACGCAAGACCCAACACTCTGGATGAGCTTAAGGCCGCTATCGAAGCATCCTGGGCCTCCATAACACCTCAGCAGTGCCACAGGCTGATTGCCTCCATGCCACGCCGCATTGAAGCAGTCATTTCTGCAAAAGGATTCCCGACCAAGTATTGAGTGCATAACTGAACATAATTATTTGGAGGTTAATTCATTTACTATAATTTCATGTTTCATGTCATGTACTATAATTTCATCTTTGTCTTTAAGACGGGGGAGTATGAGGAATGATGGGAAGTTTTGTTCATGTTGTTGGTAAATTCAAGCAAGGGAAGTTAAGACGCTGTTGGTAAAATGTTAACCAGCGTGTGACTGATTTAATTCAGTAGAATGTGCTGTGATGAATCCCTCGTTACTTCCACTAAGACCGGTTAGTGGGTGTGGTTGGAAGGCTCGTCATTGGAATTGCGTACACCTGTTCCTTCCCTATAAAGTTTCAGCTCTGTTTGGTGTGGGGTTGACTCCCGGTTGTTTGGTTTTGCTTTGTTTATTCTGGTGTTATGATTAGTTTAACTCGGTTCTGTCTGACGCTTGGCCCATTTGTGTGTTTGACAGAATCGTGTTTTGGTTTGTTGATTTCTTATTTTGTTTTATTTATATTAATAAATATCTTTGTTGCAACCTACCAACCTGACTATGTCCTCCTTCCCATTTGTCACGGCTTTGAGCCGGTCATGACAGTGCAAGGATCAGATAAGCTAAGAAACAGATACATAACACACACTAAAAACAACACAAAGTAGCAGCATCAAGAGGTAACCTGGGTCACAACAGAGCAGCGCCACCGGAAGTGTTAGAGTGATGAATGCACCCAAGCAAAACATTAAGAATGAAAAAAGCACATTGCTGGAAAAGAAAGTAGAAAATAACACAGGTTAGCCAAATAAATGAATTCTACCCATTACATGTCAAACTGTTGGTCAGGCGACAAGAAAAGTTACTTAAAATTTGTTTTATTTATTGCACTTAAGACTGGTATAGCGCGTGCAGCTCAAATAACAAAAAGAAAAAGAAAAAAAAGAGTATATATAGCCACATTGGGAGATACAATTGACGATCAAATGCACATGATCGAGTGACATCACTCTTTAGGGTATGTTGTATGTTTTCTCTTTCATCTGTCAAAGATATAGTACCTTCCAATGTTTACATTTTATAAAAAGTTTATCTTATAAAACGTTTGCTGAAGTTTAGCCGCATTCATCGTGAAACTTGCTAAGTAGCACATTATTAGGAAACATGATTTGCAAAAATTCGTTAAAAAAAGTACACTTCTTTTATAGGTGAAGCTGGATCACAATTTATGTAGATCAGGGGGCGCATTCCCTTCAGAAACAAATATAATCCACTGCATCTTCAGCGGCTCAGATGTTGGGAGTAAATGACTGCTATGTTCATTATTACATCCAACAACAGAACACCTCAATCGCTTAGAAGTCATTCTTGTCTACATCTGCTCCGGCAGTGAAACAATGGCAGACTGATGGCAGCTCACTCAGGGGCAGAGCTAAGGTAAGACGCCAGTCCAGTCTGTGCTGAAACGCTACTGTCAATCAAACTATCGTGGGAGGGGCCTGTTTTTGTGACGTCACACAGACAGGCATCTGAGATCGGCTCAATTTGAGAAAGGGGTGAAGATTAGAGCAGATTAAAAAAAAAAACATGAGGTGGATTTTTATCATTATAGGGTGGTTGTGTACCCACACTGCCAACACACGTTTCAGTTCAAACAACTTGTAAAAGTGCATGTAGCATCATATGACCCCTTTAAAAGGGCTGGCAAAACTGTGCTGTTTTGGTACTTTATCACATGAGATGATCAGTTAACTGAGAAAACAAACAATACACTTGTTTGGGAGAAACTGTTATTGAAAGATGATTATCTCACTTTAGAGAAAGCTGTAATTCTGGGCTCTCAAATCAAGTCTGCATAACAGTGCGCTGCTAAATTAACCAATAACCCGGACCAATTTCTCCTTATAGGAAAATTATGTTTTTGAAATACAGCTCCTCGTTGTGAAAGATCTGTAATGCGACATATATATGACATTGGGCGTTTATGTTTAATTTTTAATGTTACATTTATGTTACATTGTTTATTTATCATTTGAATATATATATTTGCTAAATAAGAGTTTTATTACTGTTTATTTTCTTTTCCACAACATATATCAAAATTACTTTTCCTGGAAGATAAAACAAAAATCTTTTTCAAAAGTAATACATTTAGCGGCATTTAATTTGCTTTGCCACAACATATTTCAAAACCACAAAACTTTGACCATTACATTTTACAACAACTCTTTGTAACATATCACAATTCTACCTTTTTAGGTATATGGTTTAACCAGAAATTATTATTTTTATTTTTTCACAACTTGAAAGTGTGCAAACTGAATAAAAATAAATAACTACCTCACACTGGAGATCAACATGTTAAACATGCACGTAATGCAATAACATTGCAAAAATGTGTGTGTGTGTGTGTGTATATATATATATATATATATATATATATATATATATAGATATATATATAGTGCAATAAAACTAAACAAACAAAACAATGTTCAATGAAAAAATTTGAACACACTGATCAAACCAATGTTATCTCTTTTATCACTTTAATTTATTTTGTGCACAACGTAATAAGTTAATGCAAAACAATGAAATAGTTCTTAGCATTTATTGCTATGCAACATCATATGATTTTTTCTCGTCTATGTTTTTCTTCAGAGTTAGTGTATGAATGAAGTGTGAGCGGTGAGGACATGATAGAAGAATGCACACAAGTTCACAGGGCAGAGGCAGATATATCCTCGAGTGTGGACATGCAAAAGCTGAACCACTTTGCAAAATGGTGTTATCTGCTCCAGTTCAAAACCACAAACAACTAATACTACGTACATCTAACACACTCAAAAAAATATTTAGGCCTAATAAATAAGATTTATGTAATTTGATTGCATATAAATTTTCCATCCATTTGGATTACGTATTTTTAATGTAAACGTATTAATAAACTTAATGTGATAAATATATGTAAGTGCTATATAAATAAAACAAGTAACAATGAGATTTATGTGATATTTTCAATTAATCCAATTTATTTTAAATTAATAAGAAATGGGTTTATGTGTTATTATGTAATAAACCTATTTTACTTAAAATGCATCACATTTAAGTAATTTGTATTAATATACATTTGTATTTTAAAATCATATTTATAAATTTGTATTTACTTGTTCATCACCATTTCCCCTCCCCAATCACAATATACAACACAAAAAAGAATGGCCAGAGGGTCACTTCATTTCACATTTTTATTTTAGAAATAACAAGCACAAAAGGCAGCAAAAAGAGGAGCTAGCAAGACAGTCTGTGCTCACTGATACTGTGTTGTGTGCAACCTCAACAAAAAATAAAGTACTTTCATTCTTTACTTAACACACCAAGGTTAATTGCACTACTTTAATTATTTATGTATTTTTTTGCCACAATCATCCTATAACAAATAAATGCAAAGGATCTGCAGGCATAGTACTTTTTCCTCAAGAACTGTGCTTAAAAAAACTAACTGCAAAACTTGAGGTAGACAACAATCAGGTCAAATCTGATTCAATGACAAAACTTGTTAACATTACACAAACATTTTCACAAATCTGTGACATGCAATAATTTGGAAAAATAGGGTGGTGGTTCTAACGAGTAGAAAAAAGTGCAAGTCAAGAGGAAAAATGTAAATATCAGCATATCTCTCAATGATTCACTGAAGCATCTTAATTTTCAGTCCCTGAACTTTTGGCGACAGCTTGGTTGTATCCAGTTCCATCAGGATTTTCTGAAATGCTTCAAATGTGCACTTGAGGTCCTTTGGATAGTTTAAGTTAAGGGCATAAATTAGTCCAAAAAGCATCACACATCCAAGTGTGACACTTGGCAGGTTTTGCAAACTTCAACTCCTTCAAGAACAACACCAACATCTGAAGGTTCTTCTTCAGGACCAGCGCCCTCCGCTCGAATGACATAGATGCCCATTGTTGTCTGTGCAATGAGAGACTCAGCCTCCACACTTTCAGTGTCCTGGAGGATAAACAAAGAAAATAAGTTCCCAATGTGTTCCAAGTTTTCCTATTGATTCAGTCATGTTGAAATGATAATTGTACTGTGTTCCTGTTTTGCCATGAATAATGTATTAATTCCCCTATCTACACCAAATCTGAGATCAGCATAATGATGTGAGTGTTTCACGATTCTGATTTCATATTTTCCTTACTTTGTAATACCAACTGGATCATTTTATTCAGGTCATTTTTAGTTTGATCAATCATGCTCTGTACTGATTGCTGCATAGTTTAATCTTTCGCTGCACACTACACACAAGGGCATAAGCTAGACTGTGATACCAATGAGAAAATTAAAGGGATAGTTCACCCAAAAATGAAAATTATGTCATTAATGACTCACCCTCATGTCGTTCCAAACCCGTGAGACCTCCGTTCATCTTCGGAACACAGTTTAAGATATTTTAGATTTAGTCCGAGAGCTTTCTGTCCCTCCATTGAGAATGAATGTACGGTATACTGTCCACGTCCAGAAAGGTAATAAAAACATCTTCAAAGTAGTCCATGTGACATCAGAGGGTCCGTTAGAATTTTTTGAAGCATCGAAAATACATTTTGGTCCAAAAATAGCAAAAACTACGACTTTATTCAGCATTGACTTCACCCCCGGTCTGTTATGAGCGCGTTCACAACACTGCAGTTTAGTGATATCCGGTTCGCGAACGAATCACTCGATGTAACCGGATCTTCTTGAACCAGTTCACCAAATCGAACTGAATCGTTTGAAACGGTTCGCGTCAACAATAAGCATTAATCCACCAATGACTTAAGCTGTTAACTTTTTTAACATGGCTGACACTCCCTCTGAGTTCAAATAAACCAATATCCCGGAGTAATTCATTTACTCAAACAGTGACACTGACTGAACCGAGCCAGATAACGAACGAAACATTGACTCGTTCTCGAGTCAAGAACCGGTTGCATCGGTTTTCGGATCACCGGTAGTCATGGGAAGTTCTGTTCTTCTCCGCGAACCGGTTCTTTCGGACAGTTTGACTCAATAAACCGGTTGCCGAAAACGGTTCACCAGTTCTTTTGCGCTCGACGTAATGACTTCATTGGCGATGATTGCCCTTGATTGAAGCCTTCGGTTTACCCGCGCTCATAACAATAAGCACAGAATCGGTTCAGAATCAATCACCAAAATAACCAGTTCAGTTCAGACGCGCTGTGTGTCAGTCTGCTTCACGCATGCGCAGTATCATCAGCTCCTCGGTTCTCGAACCGGACGCGTCCGACAGAAACGGTTCTTGACTCGAGAACGAGTCAATGTTTCGTTCGTTATCTGGCTCGGTTCAGTCAGTGTACTGTTTGAGTAAATGAATTACTCCGGGATATTGGTTTATTTGAACTCAGAGGGAGTGTCAGCCATGTTAAAAAAGTTAACAGCTTAAGTCATTTGTGGATTAATGCTTATTGTTGACGCGAACCGTTTCAAACGATTCAGTTCGATTTGGTGAACTGGTTCAAGAAGATCCGGTTACATCGAGTGATTCGTTCGCGAACCGGATATCACTAAACTGCAGTGTTGTGAACGCGCTCATAACAGACCCGCGAGAGAAGTCAATGCTGAATAAAGTCGTAGTTTTTGATATTTTTGGACCAAAACATATTTTCTATGCTTCAAAAAATTCTAACTGACCCTCTGATGTCACATGTACTACTTTGAAGATGTTTTTATAACCTTTCTGGACGTGGACAGTATACCGTACATACATTCTCAATGGAGGGACAGAAAGCTCTCAGACTAAATCTAAAATATCTTATACTGTGTTCCGAAGATGAACGGAGGTCTTACGGGTTTGGAAAGACATGAGGGTGAGTCATTAATGACATAATTTTCATTTTTGGGTGAACTATCCCTTTAACATAATCAATGAAAATTGAAATTTGTAACATGAAGAGAATAGCTTGACACACACTTACCACATATTCTTTGACAAGTGTCTCGATGTCTTCATTGAGGTAGACACTTAGGCACCTCAGGATACAATCATGCCTGGTGTTTATGTCTTCATTCTCAAACAAGCATAAGAAGATCCCAAAAAAAATATAATTAATTATTAACTACCAGTTCAAGAAAGGCTACATTTTAAAGAGGTAGTTCACCCCAAATTTACAATTATGTCATAAATTTTGTTCAACTTTTGTTCATCTTCAAAACACAAATGAAGATCTCTTTTGAAGAAATCTAAAAACTTTGTTTCTCCATTGACAGCTACACAATCACCACTTTGACGCTTCAGATAATTCATAAAGAGATCATAAAACTATTCCATATGAATTGAGCAGTTTAGTCCAAATTTTCTAAAGAGACATGATCGCATTATTTAATAAACAGACTAAATTTAGGCTTTTATTTGTAGAAACATTGATCAGCAAACATAAACAGAAGCTCAACCGAACCTGCTTAACACACTAGAACAAACCTCACTGGTTCTCGCACATCAATGCGAAAATTCCTGAGCTTCCGTTTACTATAACTGATGTGAGTTAATGAATGTTTGTTTGTGAAAAAAAACCTAAATTCAATCTGTTAATTTCTTCAGAAATTTTGGACTAAACTGCTCAATTCATATGGAATAGTTTTATGATCTCTTGATAACATTTTTGAAATGTCAAAATGGTGGTTGCATAGCTGTCAATGGAGGAACAGAACCCTCTCAGATTTCATTACAAATATATTTATTTGTGTTGTACAGAGCCCTGCACATGACATGCAGGAAAAAAAAATGTAATTGTGCACACGATTTAGCAAATCGAGGGAATTAATTATTAAATTGTGCTTTTTTTCTTGCATTTCATGTGCGGGGCTCCGTAGTGTTTTGAAGATAAGTTACGGGTTTGGAACGTCATGAGGTTCAGTTAATAACACTTTTTTATTTTTGGGTGAACTAATACACTATTATAAAACACTATACACAGACAATAATCTTAATTATTTAGCAACTTATTTATATGAATAATGCTTTAAAAATATTGTGCATAAACAATAATGCCAATAAAGCTCTTTAATTTGAATAGAGAGAAACAGAAAGACTGTGTGTATGTGTGGGAGAGAGATTGAGATGTCCTCACTAATAAATCAAATAAATGTGTATTTAATGTGTAAGAAAGATTGTGTTCTTGGCATCTCAGAGGGATAGAGAAAGTGTGTGTGTGTGTGTGTGTGTGTGCGCGTGTGTGAGAGAAAGAGTTTTCTGAATTCCTGTCAAGTCAAATGAGTAACCAGTTGAAAACAAATGCAAAACATAAAAACACACTTACTTTAGCTGTCAATGCCATTATGGTGCGGATTTTCTGTCCTGCACATCCTCCTTTGTGACGGAACACCTTCATCAGGGCATCAGTGTATTTGTCCAGTTGACCAATGAATTTTGATATCAGCGGAACAGTTGTTATACGCATGAACTCCAAGTTGACCTGAAAAAAGATGAAAAAGGACACAAAAGAATATATTTCACCTTAAACAAGATGTGATGGTGTATAAAACTGCACTTCCGTTTCAAACAACACTTAACTACTTACTTCTCCAATTTCAAACAATGCTGGCCATCTGTTTCGGACCTCTGTAATCATTGGCTCCTGAAGAATTTCTTGTCGTCGGTATGAGAAGGTACGCTGCATCTTTTCCTTGATAACGGTCTCGTTATTTTTTTTTTTTACCTCGGTCAATAGAGCAACCCTTTCCACCTCCAGGTTGTCATTGGTTTCACCTCTCGGATGGTTTGGACAGAAATTAACCTCTGCCCTCCGTGGCTTTTTTATGTTTGCAGCTGGTTTTCCCTGGCCTTTCTGTTTGTTTTTAAGTGAGTTGACTGTGACTTCTGGGTGTCCAGCTCGGCCAAGCTTGGTGCGGAAGTTCATCATCTTTATCTTAATATAGTGCTTCCATCCACAACACCCAGTCCGTGTTCCGTTCTCACGCAAACATGGATGGGTTTGTATCAAGGCCTCAGCAACTTTTTCAAACTGATTGTCCTTTGGATATGCTGTATACTTGATTATTTCTTCTGCAATGCCTTCAAGAATATCAGATCTGAGTTTGGGCGTAAGAGATAGGAGAGTTCCACTTGCATTGAATTCATCATTTCCCTTCTGGAGCTGCATCTCGGCACAATATGAAAATCGTGGCACTACAAAATCTTTAGGCCAAGTGCAAGACCGGGAGTCAGGAGATGACAATATGACAGTATCATTGCTGCTACAGGACTCAACAGATGCTGAATCACTTGGTTCTTGTGACGAGGAGCTGCAAGATACTGTGGAGGGAGTAACTGGGATTGTGGAGCAGTTATCTTTAGTGGATGGAGCTGAGGATATTGCGGAGGTGGTAGCCTCACAAGGTAAGTATACCACTTTCAAAGTACTGCGATCTTGAATATCAGAAATTGATAAGAGGTTCATGAATTAGTTTCCAAAGTCTACGTCTTTGTATTGAAGCCTAAACTGCTCTGTTACTCCAAAGAAGGTCTTAATTTCAAAAGCCAATTCATCCACAGAAGACGGTATTCCGGATTTAATGGTTAGTTTTCTTGCATCATCTTCACTTCCAAAAAGGACTCTGAAGCTAACTGGTCCTGCCATCCTGATTTTTGAATCTAGAATGTAGACCCAAAAAACATAGGAATTGTCTTATTAATAAATAAAACATTGATGTTAAAAGTACTACATTCTTTTAAAAAAGGTACTGAAAGTCTTATAAATAACACCTTTGATGACGATGTGTCTCTTCAGGGTTACCATACGTCTGGAACAAACTGTATAGGCCACAAGTGGATAGCAGTCTGTCAGTTCTTCAAGCTGAACCAGGGCAACCTCTTTACCTGGTGAAGAAGTCAACTCAAAAGATCTGAAGTGGTCTCTATACCATGCACACAATAAACGCACAATGAAACTCAGCTCATCTCCCCTTATGCACATTTGTAGAATTTCTGCAAATTCTGGCATTCCAGCAGTTGAACCACATGCAATTAACATTCCATTTTTGTAGTTAATTCCTCTAGTGGTGACACTTTTTGCAAGGTGAACTTGACTGATATTTGGATACTTCTGCCTGAGAGCCAACACAACTTCCTTATTCAGAACATCAATAACCTGGACTGTAGAGACATTTGAAACTTCCAAATTTGATGTATTGAGTGTGGATGAATATATGTGGTAACTGATGAATTGCTGGTGTTTGGCTGCCAGTGTGAGTGCAATATTCCTGAAATTATTTGTGTGTCGAGCTACTTGTTTAAAAAAGCTATGTTTAGCTTCAAATCGCATCGTCCATAAACCTAGAAGAGGCCCAAAACACTTAATCAGGTGCGGGTAATGCTCAAGATAGTGGTGTTTAGGTAAAAGCTTTACGTCCGGGTTAAGCTCGAGTAGTCTCTGTCTGTGTTCAGACACTTTGACATCAAGATAAGCAATTGTCTCATCAGTGTGAACTGGTGCCACAGCTAATTCTACAATTTCCTTCAGGTCTAATATCACTTGCCAAGCAAGCTCATCCTCTGGAATCAAGTCTCCTACTAGAAATGGAAGCAATCGAATTAGATTCCAATTCTCATGGGCGTTGCCACCTATTGTCTTCTTACATGAATAGCTGTTTGGTATAACTTGAGATCGATTTTTTTTGTCACTCCACTTATAGGGAAATTTGACGATTCGTGTGTTAAGACATTCAAGACTGAAATACTTCTTAGAGATGAGAACACTGAAACATAGTGCCAGTTCAGAAGGGACAATACCCTCAAATAAGTCATGCACTATATCTGGGGGATAGCCTGTGTTAACGTGAAAATGTTGAAGATTTTCTGTTAAAACACACGCTCTCTTCACACCAAAGCAATTTGTGTCAGTTTCCTGTGCAGACTTTACATGTGCTTCATGTATTTCTTTTGTTCGAAGCAAAAAAGCACCTGAATGAACATCCCTTGTTTGAATATCTACTTTCTGAGCAGTACAAAATCGACAAATATACTGGCCAGAGAAGCTCTCTACAAAACCAGCCAATCCGTGGGCTCCCAAATTGTCCGCTACAACACTATGGACTGTTCCTTTGACAAACTTCCCAAGTTTTGAGCTGAAAACACCATGCTCTTCTAAAGTACAAAGGTCTTGTAAAAGTGGCTCTAGAATTTTTCCATAGCCATATACCTTTACATCGTCACTTTTGCACAAAACCGTTAAATAAATGGAAGACAGTGCTGAATGAGAGCCTGGTGGCAAGTTATTCAGAATCCAGTACACACTACACAATTTGTGTTTTTTTCGCGATGTACCCAGGGGATTACATAGCTCAAAATCATCGATGTACAAAGTTAAACAAATTCGCAACTCATCACCTGACAGGAAAGTGTTGTCCTTAAAATACAAACCGTCTCTTATAGAGCGATACTGCTGATTATCTAACTGGTCTGTATTTTCCTGTGTTCCGTGGCTACTGATAATACCGTTTAACACTGCAGTACAATCAAGTAGCTGCTGTAAAGACTGCAGTAATGGGATATACTGAAATGTCCTGCTCTTTTTTTGGTCCAGAATAAACTCCACTGGCTCAACAATATTTAACAAATCCTTATAGTACTCTTTTCTCTTATAAGTTGTTGAAAGGGGACCATCTTTCCCTATTGATTTTACTAAAGGGTTAGATTTACACAGTACATCAGCTAGTTCCTTAATAATTAAGCTATCAACTTCAAGGTTTTTGTTTTTGAAAAAATCTGAAAGACTGCTACAAGTTACAGGCACAGACACAGTACTTAAGAGGAAGTGTAGTTCATCAAGTAGTTCATCAATAGCTGTAGATGGCACATGAAAAATGTTTTCCAACTTCAGAAAAACTGCAGCTATTTTTTGTTCTACTAATTTCGGCAGGTCATCTGAAGTATCTATATCACTATCTGCATCTAACGGAGGTACAAAATCTATGTCAGCAGAAGATGAGGGGCTATCATCTACAGTACTACCAGATTCGTCTGACTGAGCAGCGAGTTTAACAACACCTGCCTTAAAATCGTTTAGAGTGTAGGGATTATGTTTACGATTTTTATGCGAGTGAAATGTTCCATATATGTTTGTCTCAAACGTACATCCTTCAAACATACAAGTTACGTTTTCATACTGCCTAAGATGTTGATTTACATGAGCAAAGTATTCTTTTTCAGTTAAAATTTCCTTACATGCACACGTCTGACAAAAGAATGTAGTTAACTGAACATTTGCTGCTGTTAACTTCCTGTGTGTTTGATATGTGTGACTCAAAAGATTCTTCCAACTTGTGAATGTACATGGGCAATCTGCATATAGACAGGGATACCGGCAATTGCGACCATAGTGGAAATGTTTCAGCCTAAAATGTTTTAGCAATTCATACCGGGTAGATAATGAAATGTCACACACTTTGCATGGCCACATTCACATATCTGTGAACAAAGACAAAAGAAAAAAAATCTGTTACGTCCAAATATTAAAGAATCACATAAATAATTTAATTTATACTTGATTTTACTGTAAGTCAAAATACCGCAACCTTCATTTATGTTCCACTTTCCGCAAACCTCTCCAAAGGCTCGTTGTCCAATGTCAAGCAGGTTTTCTTACTAATATAGAGGTTTGAAATCTTGAGATATGCGATGGCTTACACTAATAACTGTCTAATATTATTCCAAGCAGCTAGTCCCAGTTGTAGTGTCCATTGTCAGCCCAGCAACACAGTTCAATAAATCCACTTCAGAAACGTTGTTGAAATAAAAGATGAAAATCTCCGGTTTTATTCCTTGGTTTCAAATTTACAAAAAAGAAAATGTGAGCTGACTAATACACTTATTCTATAGTCGCTAATGAAATAAAAGATTACTAATAAAAGTAACTAGAAGTTAGCAGTTAGCAGGTAAGAAAACCATTCGCTTCCACAGCTCTCAAGATCTGAATAACATAATGAGAATCAACGTAATATAGTTGGCCTTTTCTTAAAGAGGTAGTACACTATTTTACCAATATGTACCCAAAACCTATAAAACACATGAATTCTAAGATGCTTTTAACCTTTTTAAGTAGTATTTAACATTTTACCCATTACATGAACTTCTAAATTAAATTATTTACCTTTTTAACATTATACTATGAATTGTACTTTGGCCTCTACAATGCTGTATTAACCCAATTTCACGTGTTCGCACATACATAAGTTCTTGCATAATTCTTTTTAGTTATTGCCTTGATAATAGAAAATATGAGCTAGGCATCATGTATGACAGTTGCCAAAGTGAGATATGAGCTACAAAATTACCAGATCCTGCCATGAGCTATATAGGAGCCATATCTTGTTTGTATAGGGCTTATATGTGGATATAAAGAAGCAATACAGGAGACCTATATGGCCTGTATATGCACATATATGCACCTCAATTTTGCCTATATATGGCATATATATGCATATATATTATCATATATGTGCATATAAACTGCATATAGGTTTCATATATGCGCATATATCCTCATATAGGTTCTTTCCATGTGGGCTTGTTCTTCATGGCATATTTTTAAAGGTCAGAATTTAATTTTGATCAGTTATGTCAGAAGGCTGCTAGAATTAAAAGGGGACTTGATCTTGAAGCTCCTAGTGATGATCTTGAAGAAGCTGCCAGGGAAGCTGAAGTCCTTCAAAGGTTCAGCTCTTCACAGGTAATGATGGAGACATTTAGTTATAACTGATTTGCTTTAATGAATGCATCCTTGTTTTATGTGTTAATAATTACTTTCCTTATAGTCCTTCCTCTCAAATATTTTGGTCACAGATCATTTCTAACACACTCTTAACATGGATATATTAAAACTATAAAACAACATTTTCTTATTCTTTAAGATTACTTACAACAGCAACGCATTGTATGGACAACCATTTGGTGAACCTAGGAGAGGAGGTAATTCTGACTCTGAATCAGCTACTGTAAGTATGTTTTGTTATTAGTTTAATATTTGCTTTTGACTGTTCAAATGCGGAGTTTTGCACATTGTGTGTGTGTGTGTGTGTGTGTGTGTGTGTGTATGTGTGTGTGTGAGAGAGAGAGACAGGGACTGTCACGTGACTCTGTTCCCTTTCGGGCTTGAACTGATGGTAAAACTAAGGAAATTGTTAACTGTCTTTACATTGATTATGAAAGATGAAGCTCGCGATTATCCGACGAGTGCTTGCGGTGTTCAGCCAATCACAATGCACTTGGTCAGTTGGCCAATCAGAGCAGACTGTGCTTGTCAGAAGGAGGGACTTTGTAGAAAACGATGCGTTTGAGAGAGGCGGGGCATAGAGGACCTACAATAATATACAGTATTTGATAATGTGTTTTTTTGAACATTAAAGCATGTCAACATATTCTGTTACACCAAATACACAAAATAATGATCTTTTCAAAATCTTCATATGACCTCTTTAAGCTTTGGTTTATACACCCCACGGCCCCATCAGGAAGAACCCTCAACAAGGTGTTACGTTAAAGTACTAATAATTCATATAGTTTCAACAAATTCATATGATATTGTAAAAGCTAACTTGTGCATAATTCTATGAATTTTACTCTTACTGCTGTCATTGGCCATTGTCTCACCTCTTATGCAGATTGTGCCCATTGTAAATAGTCGTAGAAAGACTATTTTAAAGGTTTATTTTTGGTAAATGAAACCATCATTTACTGACACCTTGAGATTGAAATAACATGATAATCGATGATGGACTCATGAAGCAGTGGATGTTCATTCATTATTTCTGTGATGTTGATGACGTGATGATGGTTTGTTTATGTTCATTATGTTTGAACTGAACTAACAGACATGATCACAGATCCAGCAGAAACTGAAGCCAGTAGGACTGCTGGATCATTATTCAGAGGAACCACACTCTTTACATTATTCATCGTTTTATATATTTCATTTCATTCCCAGTTTCACAGATTGAGTCCGTAACGATCTACACTAATGAGAGCTCAGTCAATGCTTTTGTGTTGAATGATTTTGCAGCAAGAAAGAACAACCAGCACCACCCAGAGGAAATAAATATTAATATAATATTACAATAAAATACGGCAAGTTTTGATAAAATATGCAACAATATTTAAAATAGCAAAATGAAAGAGGATTGTTTATTGTTTTTTTCCTTCTCAGAAAACAGAAAAGAACATGAAAAGCACGCAGGATAAATACACCAAATTTACATTATTTATTTATTTGTTTGATTTTTTTTTTTTTTTATCTTTTACAAATATCAGTCAAGATTAATATTCATTTATATGGATATATGTTTTCAAGGTAATTTTCTTGTGGTTCACATATAAAATACTTTGAATATAAAAAAAAACAACATTATATTAGTTTTATTAAATTAGTTTTTAAGTCTTGATTTTGTAATGGAACCTACCTGAATAACATCATGTAAATTCTACTAAATTGAATCTATGGCACAAGAAATGTAATATTATAAGTGAAATGTGTTCAGTTTTAAGTTTTTTTTTAAGTTGAATTGTCAAAAAGTCTGTAATTTTGGGCAAGGCCTGTTTGTATTTAACTTTGAGTTATCTTGTACAATTAGAGGATGATATACAGCTAGACAGCTGAAGTAAGAAAATGCTTGTTACTTTACTAGTATTAGCAAAGTTACTGCTGACTGAACAAAGCATCATGCCTTATAGTGTTACATGTAGTTCTCCACAACCTTACCATAGGCTCTATTCTCTCACAACGGTAACAATAGAAACTTCAACATAACAGAAACTCTTTCAAGTGTCAAACAAAGGCAAGGCAAGTTTATTTATATAGCACATTTCGTACACAATGGTAATTCAAAGTGCTTTACATAAAAGTAATTAAAATAATCAAAAAATCACAATAATAAAACAAGGAATTACATTTTAAAATGATTTAAAAAAATTGATTTAGAAATGAAATTAAAACGGTTAAGAATAGAAAATGATGATACATAAAATACAGTGCAATCAGTTTGGACATAGCACAGTGCTCATTCAGTGAAAGCACAACTAAACAGATGTGTTTTGAGTCTAGATTTAAATATGGCTACTGATTTAGCACATCTGATCTCTTCTGGAAGCTGGTTCCAACTGCAGTGGCATAATAACTAAAAGCAGACTGCCCTTGTTTTGTGTGAACCCTTGGTATTTCTAACTGACTCGATCCTAATGATCTGAGTGCTCTGTTAGGTTTATATTCAGTGAGCATATCTGCAATGTATTTAGGTCATAGGTCATTGAATGATTTATAAACAAGTAAAAGTACTATAAAATCAATCCTAAATATAACTGGAAGCCAGTGTAAGGACCTGAGGACTGGTGTGATCAGATTTTCTGGTTCTAGTCAGAATCCTGGCAGCAGCGTTCTGGTTGAGCTGCAGCTGTCTAATGGTCTTCTTGGGAAGGACGGTGAGGAGACCATTACAGTAGTCCACCCTGCTGGTGATAAAGGCATGAACAAGTTTCCCCAAGTCTTGAGTGGAAACAAAACATCTAATTCCTGCAATATTTTTTAGATGATAGTATGCTGATTTAGTTACTGCTTTGACATGACTACTGAAACTAAGGTCTGTCTCCAGAATCACACCAAGATTCCTGACTTGATTTTTAGTTGTTAGACCCCTAGAGTCAAGGTATGCATTCACCTTGAGAACTTCATCTTTGTTTCCAAATGCAATAACTTCAGTTTTCTCTTTGTTTAACCGAAGGCATTTCTGCCACATCCAACTATTAATTTCATCAATGCATTGGCAGAGGAAGTCAATGGGGCTGTAATCATTTGGCGACAAGGCTAGGTAAATCTGGGTATCATCAGCATAGCTGTGAAAGGCAGTTTGGGTTTTTCTTATTATTTGACTTAGTGGGAGTATATACAGGCTAAACAAGAGCGGTGCAAGAATTGAGCCTTGTGGAACTCCGCACATCATGGACATCCACTTAGATTTATGATCTTCTATACTCACATGATAACCTCCCAGAAAACGCGTTTTCAGTTTTCCAGTCTCTCTATCCATTTGGTACCCATTTGAGTTTAAGTAATTGTTCAGCTGATTTAAAACAACTTTTTCAATAATCTTGTCTATAAAAGGAAGATTTGTTATTGGTCTATAGTTGCTCAAAATGGTGTTTTTCAGGAGGGGCTTAACAACTGCAGTTTTCAGGGAATTTGGAAAAGTCCCAGAGAGAAGTGAGGCACTCACCAATTCTAAGAGATCTGCTTCTAAACAGTTCAGCACACTTTTGGGGAAAAAAAAAAATATATATTTATATATGTGGGATAGCACATGTTGTTTCAAGATAGCAGGTTGACGATATAAGGTGCTGCACTATTTCTAAATTGTGCATATCAATTGCTTCAAAAACAGACAGTAATTTCTTTTTTGAGATTGTGGTCAAAATCTGTCTGACTTCTGCATAATTAGAGGATGTATTAATCGCTTTTCTAATATTATTGATCTTAAGAAAATAGGGAAGCAAGCTCATTGTCAGAGAGCATTTCACTGGCAGTCTTACTTGGGGTGTCAGTCTCTCAACAGTAGCAAAAAGAGTGTGAGTGTTATTTAAGTTACTGCTTATAATAATATAGGTTTGAGAAGAAGGTCTGTCTAGCTGTGGCTAGTTCCACATAGAAAGCATGAAGGCTGTCTTTATAGATGCTATAGTGAATTTCGTAATCCAAGTTGTTTGTGGTTATTAAGTCATTGATCAGAAATTATATAATTTCAAGTGAGCAAATGTTTAAAAATGATAACTTAATGGCATTACTTTTTGTCCCCATAGCAATCTTAGTTTGCCTCATAATACACAACTGAACATTAACAAATGTTTCCCTTCATTCAAAAACACATAAAATAGCACTTAATTCAAATACTTATTCTTCATGTCCACCTATAGTCAAAGCATGCTGGGAACTAACAATCACCATCAAAATAAAACTGCATAATTGAGCTAATTATCTTAAAGTAAATAGGAAGCCTTCTTTTCTAATTTTATCATCTTAATCAGTTCCTCAATTCAAGCCTCAAAATGAATTGTTCCCTTAAAAAAAAATTATAATAATAAGAAAACATCTCTTGGTTTTATTAGTGAAATGTTCTCAATATTTTACATTTAGTCATTTAGCAGATGCTTTTATCCAAACCGACTTACAAATGAAGACGATAGAAGCAACCAAAACAAACAAAAGAGCAATGATATAAAAGTGCTAAAACAAACGAACTGAAGAAAGAGACAACAGGGTATGCCGGTAAGTAGAGGTTTATTTGAGATATGGAGACAGAAGATGGTATCACACAGTCTTGCAGAGGAATTGGAGCAGAGTGGGGTGTTAAGTGGATGACTTGAGGATACTTGCTGTACAGACGAAGGGTGGACACAGGAGGAACTGACAGGACACGGATGACAGATGATGGTAGATAAGCAGGATGATCAGACATTCAGGTATTCAGATGATTCCTAGGGTAGCACAGAGAGTAGAGTCAGTGAATCTCTGACGAGACCAGACAGAGAGTGTTCTTCTTCATCTTTTTAATGTTTAACGGCGGTTGGCATCCAGCATAATTGGTGCATTACCGCCACCCTCTACAACAGGTTCACCAATTCCAATTAATTCACCCCATTACCTGCTACTCCCATATAAATCCCATATCAATCCACTCCCTTCACCATTATGCTACTCTATTATAATAATAAAAAAATAAAAAAAAAAAAAAAAACTTGATATATAATGATAATTACAATAATAACAGTTATACCCTTCCTCACAACTCCTATGACTCTTCACACTCTATTATAAACCCCTGTGTCCCTTAAGAAACCCATAAGAATTCTAGTCTGAGCCCTATGTTGCGTGCTCAATAGCCCTTTTAATGTCATGTCCTGAACCTCTATCTCTCTCAACTTATTCCTCATCAGCTCTCTCTGAACATCATACCTGCTGCACCTAAAGACCACATGCTCCACTGACTCCTCTTCCTTGCACACCTCACACAATCCTGTGTCATGTTTTCCTATTAACTTTTTTTTTGTTTAATAAACAATGTCCCAATCTTAACCTAGAGATAACTGTTTCCTCTCTGCTATTTCCACTTCCAATCACTGTACACTTAACATCCCTCTGGATTTGATATAAATGCCTTCCTTTTCCCTCTCTATCCCACCTCTCTTGCCACATTTGATTTATTGTCTTCCATATCACACTTTTAACCTCTGCTTTACTGATACTTACTTGCATTTCTATGTTTTCTTTTGTTAACGCTGTTTTGGCTAATTTATCTGCCATTTCATTTCCCTTTATCCCTACATGTCCTGGTAACTATAAAAATTGTATCTGCCTTCCTTGATTAAATATTCTTGTAACTGACTGTAGAACTTCATACAGTATGTCTTGCCGACTTTTTGAATAAAATGACCTTATACTTGCTAACACTGAAGATGAATCTGAACAAACTAATACTTTATGCTGCCCTGACTTTTCCACCCACCGTACAGCGATTAATATTGCCAGCATTTCCACTGTATAAACCCCTAACATATTAGAGGTTCTTCTATTAATTCCAATTCCTTTACTTGGAACCACCACACTCAATCCTGTTACTTCAGTCTCTGGTTCCTTAGCGCCATCTGTATAAACCTGCGTGTAATCATTATACTTTTCTGCTATCCGATTGTTGAACACCATTTTTAGATTTATACCTCCCTTTGCCCTCCTTTTTTCCTCCAACACATACCAATCTACCTCAGACCAAACTAACTTCCAGGGAGCCATCTCTGGATAAACAACTGTGCAACTTACCCTCAAATTAAAAAACTCCTAATTCTTTAGCTGTGTCATTTCCAATCCTACCAAAGTTTTCCTTTTTCCTTTTCCCATATTCCCAGCTCTCCTGTAACATTGCCTTAGTAGGATGAGAATCATTATGCCCCTGTAATCCTGCCCAATAATTTGCCATCAACTGCTTCCTTCTTATCTCTAAAGGACATTCTCCTATTTCTACCTGTAATGCTGATACTGGGGTAGTTTTAAAAGCTCCACAACACAGCCTCAAGGCCTGTGCCTGGATAACATCAAGCTTTTTTAACAGAGATTGAGCTGCAGAACCAAAAACCACACATCCATAATCTAACACTGATCGGATTAGGGCCACATATATTTTCTTCATTGCTAATCTACTTGCACCCCATTCTTTTCCCCTCAAACACCTCATTACATTTATTACTCTTTTACACTTTTCTTCAATTCTCCTGATATGTTCTGCAAATGTCATACGTGAATCCAAATTAATTCCAAGAAATTTAAAAGTTCCAACTTTCTCCAAATCTCTCCCATACATTCTTAACTTCAGTCCTTCCTGAATTATTTTTCTTGTAAAAAAGACTGACTGAGTTTTCTCTATAGAAAACCTAAACCCCCAATTATATCCCCACTCCACCACTATATCAATTGCTTCCTGTATTTTCCTAGTAATATATTCCTTCCTTTCTTCCATAACGCACCATCATCTGCGAACAAAGACCTTCCTATATCTTCTGGAACTGTTCCCAAATACGTCATTAATCATAATAATGAAAAGTAATGGACTTATCACACTGCCTTGAGGTGTGCCATTATCAACTATGTATTGATCTGATAAATCTGCCCCAATCCTTATTTGTATTTTCCTTCCAAACAGAAAATCTCTTATCCAATTAAACACTCTTCCTTCAACCCCTATCTTACTTAATTTGATTAATAACCCCTCCTTCCACATCATATCGTAGGCTTTTTCTATATCAAAAAATACTGCAATTACTGACTCTCTATTTGCTTGTGCCTTTCTTATTTCAGACTCCAATCTCACCACTGAATCTGTTGTGCTTCTTCCCTTCCTAAAGCCACTTTGACATTTAGCCAGTAATCCTCTTTTTTTCAAGGACATAAGTCAGTCTATCCGCTATCATCCTTTCCATGACTTTACACAGATTGGATGTGAGCGCTATTGGTCTGTAACTAATAGGATTAGTTGGATCCTTACCCAGTTTTCTTATTGGTATCACTATCGCTTCCTTCCATATACCTGGTAACTTCCCCTCTTTCCATATTTTATTATACATCTCCAGAAGCTTCAACAATGATTCTTCCCCTAACTGTTTTAACATTAAATAACACACTTGATCTTTCCCTGGGGATGTATGTTTTGCCCTCTTTATTGCTCTAATCAATTCAGCCAAAGTAAATGGCTCATCTAACTTACTTCCAGTTTCTTCCTTCCTACTCACTTCATTAAGATGTTGATTTAAAGTTATAGATCTCCTCCTCCTCTCAACTTCTGACAGATTTTCTGAACTATGAACCCTTGTAAATGATTTGGCCATCATCTCAGCCTTCTCCTTATTAGACACTGCAGTTTCTTCTTCAAATACCATAACTGGATATTCCCACTGCCTCCTATCTCCCCCCATTCTTTTAATCATTCCCCAAACTTCCCCCACTGGTGTAGTTCTACCTATTTCATCACAGAAATTTCTCCAACTACTCCTCTTTGCTTGGCGTACTTTCCTTCTAACTATTGCTTGTTCCTTCTTGTATTGCATTAGATGTTGCACATTATGTGTTCTTTTAAGCTTCCTGAAAGCTTTATTTCTGTCCCTTACTGCCTGTTGACATTCTTCATTCCACCAAGGTACCAATTTTCGATTTGCCCTGCTTCTCGTCTTAGGTATAGCTTCCTCTGCTGCCATAATCATTGCAGAGGTTATCTGATTGTTAACATCATCTATACTTCCTGACACCTGCATCATCACACGAATTCTTAAACCTTTCCCAATCAGCTTTACCAAAATTCCACCTAGAAATTGTATCTTCTGTTCCCACTTCCAATTTCTCACCCACTGAGCACAAGACAGGGTAGTGATCACTTCCCACTGTTGTTCCTGTCAACACTTCCCATTTAGTATTTCCAGCCAACACACTAGATACTAATGTTATGTCTAATACAGACTCTTTCCCTGTTGAAACATTTATTCTAGTTCCTCTTCCATCATTTAAGCACACCAATTCTCTTTCTTCCATCAATTCTTCAATTATTTTTTATATTAGTATCTGTATGTACACTTCCCCATACCGAGCTGTAAGCATTAAAATCTGCACACCAGATTATTTTTTGTCTATCTTGCCCTGGTAATCTTAGAAGCTTGTCCAGCTCCAACCTCTTACATGGGTTATAGTAATTAATAATACTAACTACCCCCCCCCCTTTCCCACACCTCCACCACTATATACTCTTGATCATCCCCTTTGTCCAGTAATCTATATGATACACCCACCTTAATAAATATAACACACCCCCCCCCCCCCCCTCCCCAGAATTCCTATCTCTTCTAATTATTGTATACCCATGAATCACAAAGTCTAGATGTGGCTTCAACCAGGATTCTTGAATACAAATTACATCTGGTTTCTCATTCAACTCATTCAAAAAAATGTTTAAATTCTTGTCCATTAGCCAGTAAGCTCCTGGCATTCCATTGTAAAATAATAACCATTAATATTGTTAACCAACCCATGATGACTCTTGACTTGACTGATTAGTAAGGGTCTCCCTCACTTCTTCCCATGTCAGTCCAGTTAATCCCAGGTGATTGACTGCTGCTTTAACCACCAACTGAATTTTGTCATTTTTAGATTTTACTTCTGCTGTGCTATTTATCACTCCTGCTATGAATGTAACTAAATCAGTTTTTTTCACAAACACTCCTTCAAAGCTACTTTGCCTGCTCTCTAGTGTCTCCACATCTACCTCTTCATTCCGCTTGTTATCTTTTTCCCCTGAAACCTTGACAGCTTCTGCATATGTTATTCTTTTTTGCATTCTCACCTTTTGAATGTTAATCTCCCTTCTCATAACTTCACATCCACTAAATGCCACATTGTGGTTTCCTCCACAATTACAACACTTTGGTGGTATCCCTGAGCCACATTTTCCATAATCATGGTCCCCTCCACATCTAGCACATCTTCTCTGCCTATTACAGTTCATTGCAGTGTGACCAAACCTTTGACATTTATAACACCTCAATAGTTTTTGGAATAAACATCCTCACTGGATAACTCATGAATCCTAAGTATATTTTTTTTGGCAGTATTTCTTCCTTATATTCTATTGAAACTGTTTCTGTGTCCTTTACCTCTCCATCTCTTGATGTTTTCATCCTTTGGACATTCACAACTTTTGCTCCCTTGATATTCTTCATTAATTCCCCCATTGTAACACTCAATGGCACCCCTGTTATCACCCCTACCCTTCCATCTTTTTTCCTCATTCCCACCCTTCCTGTGTTTTCCACCTTACACTTTGCTATATCCTTGATGTTTAGGGCTTTTTTCATTTGCCCATCATCAGCACATCTTACCAATAAATTCCCATCATTAAGGATTTTTTGCAAACTCAATCTCCCCTATCTTGTTTGCTAGTGTTGTTGTTAGCACAAACGGGCTAACCTTCTTCATAATCCCCTGATTCTTTTCATTAAACGGTATTACAACATCATAAATCTCTCTCCTCCTTTCTTGAGAAGTTTCCTGGTTTTCTTCATCCCATTCAGAATCCTCAACACTATCACTCCTTATCCTTTTATTTCTCTTATCATGTTTATCACTCTCCTGTCCCCTCCCCAACCCTCCCCTTTCTTCCCCTCTCCCTTCCATATTATCCATTTCCCCCCCACCTACCTCTGATCCATTCACGGAACAGTCGTGCCCCACCGCCTTAAGATCCCAATAAATATAATAATCCGTTTTCCAAATTTCCCACCGATCGTCGATTCTCACTTTGCGTCTGCACCAAACCACCAACCCTCCGGTGTCTCGCTGAGAGATATCGAAATTAAACGCCGCCTCGCTGACACTGCGAAGACTCATTAACATAAAGTTCTACCCAGACAGAGAGTGAAAGGAAGTGTGGGCTTAAGAAGTGGCAGTGATGATCGGGTGCAGGTGTGGTGACTTCAGTAATCTGGTGATAATGAGCGGATGGGCGGAGTCGGGTGATTGGACTCTGATGGTGTGGCAGGTGTAACTGGTGACTCCGTGACACAGTTAGCGTAACGCAGTACACGTAGCAAGGTTTTTTTTATAATATAATAAATAAAAAAGAAAATGGGTAGAATAGGAAAAGAATAGAGCAAGCTAGTGTTAGCTGTTTTTTTTATTTTGCTTTCATTAACTGTATAATAAAAAGAAAACAGAATACAAAAAGATTAGAAAGCTAGTGTTAAGTTTTTTGTTTGTTTTTTTTTTTTTTTTTGAAAGCAAGCAGCAAATGAATATAAATTAGAATAGAATTAGAATATAGAGTGCTAGAGTTAGAGGGTCAAATTAAGATGGAAGAGATGTGTTTTTAGCCGATTCTTGAAGATGGCTAAGGACTCAGTGTCACGCCCCTGGACTCATTATGTTGTGTTTTCCCTCAACATGTGTTCATTGCCCCTGTTAATTAGTTACTCCATGCACCTGTGTTTCCCCAATTATCCTATCTTTATAAGCCCTAGTCAATTCAGTTTGTGTTTGTTGGTTCTTGAATGTCTTCCATGTACTCTATGTTCCCCATTTGGATTATTAAAAACTCTTGTTTTGTGAATTCCTCATCTCCTCGTTCCTGGCTTCCTTGACTCCTTGTGTGGTGTGATTGAAGAACCAACTGAAACGTTTATTGCGTGTTTCCCCTCCATTTTGTTTCAATTTTCTCCCAGTGTTTTTCTTTCTGTTGTGCCCCATGGATCCACTCCTCCGCCCCGAATTGATCCTCCCCCTGCTGGAGTGGGAAAAAATTTGCTCGAGGGTCATACCAGATTGTTTCTGGCTGTGGTCCATCTCACCAACTGTCCGGACGACGCACTCTGCATGTTCTGTGATGCCAGCCTCGACACTGCGTGCAGAGCGCCGTCGTCCGAAGATGGCCCTTGAGCAGAATTCACTGCCTTTGTGGAGTGGACATTGGCGAGAAATGGATCTCCATTCCCCGCCGGTTCCCAGGAATTAATTGCCAGTGCCACTCCCGACCCAAAGCCCAGCCCACCATCTCCCCACTGTGCGGAGCTTAAGCCCAAAGCCCACCGGATCTAACAGACTGAGGTTCTGAAATGGAGATCGAACTGCCCCCTCTCCTCTCTCTGTCATCTCCACTGGTTCTGTCCAGCCCTCCTTCATCCTTGGTTCCCTCGTCCAGCCCTGAGGTGGCTTCCGGTCCTCCAGTACCTGCTCCTCGAAAATGCCCTCCAGTGCCTGCTCCTCAAAAATGCCTGCCCTCCCACCCGCACCAGCCTCCTTCACCACTGTCGTCTGGCAGCCCCTCTGTTCACTCTCAGCACACCATCATTGCGGTGCGAGCCCTGCGGGACTGCCATCGTCCAACGTTGCCGGGGTTGGAGTATCCCTCACCTCCGATTACAGCCTCAGAGGCCCGGACTCTGCCCGGCCCGTAGACCCAGCGGCTCCACCTTGTCTCCTAGCTCCTTTTCCTCCACCGTCATCCATCAATCCATCAGCTCCACAGGGCTCCCTCGTCCCTCTGGCTCCACCTTGGTCGGGCATTGACCCGCTATCGCTTGTGGACTCCTCTCCACTAGCTGCGCCTCGTCGCTCCGCACCTTGGTCCTAAGTTGCACCTTGGTCCTCAGTCGGCCCCCTGGATCCTCGGTGTCCCCCTGGCTCGTTGGCTCGCCATCTCTGCCTTGGGCTCCTCCTCCACCAGCTCCGCCGCCGTTGGTAGGCCCCCTGGAGTCATTTCTCCTCCGTAGCTTCTCCCTCCATCGGCTCCACCGTGGATCGACATCATGGCTGTGGCCTGGGTCCAGGTGGACTCCTCCTGCTCCAAGCTCCTCCTATCTCCTCCCTGGCTCCTCCCTCTGTTGTCTCCTCCCTGGACTTGTATGCCGGCCCCCTCCTGGATATCCATCCTCCTCCTGAGCCTCCTCCCAAGTTCCCACCCACTCCCCTCCCCATGGTGTTCCTACGGTGCGAGTACGCACCTTCCGGGAGGGGGGAGTAATGTCACGCCCCTGGAATCATTGTTGTGTTTGCCCTCCACATGTGTTCCGTGTCACTGTTAATTATTCCATGCACCTGTTTTTCCCCAATTTATCCTGTCTTTATAAGCCCTAGTCCATTTAGTTTGTGTTTGTCAGTTCTTGAATGTCTTCCATGTGCTCTATGTTCCCCATTTGGATTATTAAAGACTCTCGTTTCGAGAATATCTCGTCTCCTCGTTCCTGGCTTCCTTTTTTTTTTTTGATCAAATTTTTATTTATTTTTTATACACACAACATCAACACTTCCATTCAGGAAAAAAAAAAAAAAAAAACACACATCCTGTATATAGTCCAGTACTTTAGAAAAAGAACACTGTCAAACATCAACAGCACCCGGCTCGCCCCCATCAATTTGGGCCGCTGTACAGTAATGAGACATAAACTTGGCTTAACCATATAATTAGTTTGTAGTAACAAGGATAATACTGAAAGGAGTGAAATTATTTCCTTATGAAATTAATTCTTGGTGAAGCCAAACACTCAGGAACTCTCGCAATGCAAATGCCATGCCACAAAACAATGGGCTTTGATCAGATAGGAAGATCTGTAAGAAAGACCATTTGCTCTTTGGTCCTTTCACCCATCCTTCCCCCCTGGGCACATGGTCCAGGCAACTAAAAGTTGCTATGCTCATATAAAACATTTACTATATCTTCAGGATTCATGATCGTAAGCTTTTCATGTTTGGTGTCATTTTAAAGGTCTTTGTGTGATTGGTGAATTGATCTCAATTTCACAGTAGTCACTTGTATTATGAGAAATATTGAAAACTTTTGTAGAATTGTGTTCTGCTGAGGAGGGGGTGTCCAAGCCAGGTGTGACCCTGGGGCCACGAGAACCTAACACACCAAAAGGTCTTCATGTTTTTACAACTGATTTGAATGTTTCTTTGTTGTCTGATCTAAGTATATAAGGAAACTGACAAAAGATTGCGTGGCGATTCTATTTATTTCCCAGGTCAGCCATGAATCTAATACTCCATCTAGATCTAACTTAAATAGGCAAAGTCAGGAATGCATCCTTTAATTTTAGATTTATCTTTGAGGATTTGATGTCTTTTAATTGACTATGTAATTCACATAATACATATTTACCTGACTGATAATTAATTGTTATATTTTATGTATTCTGATCTCTTCTGAAATCATTTTTCAAGTAGATTCATGCGTAGTGGTATTTCCGCAAATCTGTGTTCAGGACAGATCATACTGTAGCAACAATGGATGAACCATGGGGAACACCATTAGGGGCTTCAGATTTCTGACTGTCGCTGACTTAACACGATGTAGCTCTGTGGTTATAGAGAGAAATACACTTTTTTGTTATGAGCATGCAGGGTGTAGCTCACTTAAAGGTATTATAACCACTCTGCATTCTCTGAGTAAGTTCAGAACTGATGAGTTTGTGTCCATATGTTCACTATCAGCCGAAGTGTAATTCTTGTGTGGTACCTGGTCCCTAATGAACAAATAATTGAAAGTATGGGATTTCCAGAATACTCAAATATCTAAATTAATAAACAATCGATATCTGTGATCAGCTTTTGATAGAAATATTGCCCAAATTTAATGATCACGTGAAACTGGAGTCAGATTGAACATGAAGCTAGACTAAAATTCAAACAAACTCCTGATAAGTTCGGAAGCACAAGTAAAAGACTGAATATGCATTAACACAGGATATAAACTGTTTGTTGCTGCCGTATGCCTCTAGTTTGAGCTCCGTCACGTTATTTCTCTATCGTCTAATTTTTATTATTGAAATCTATTTTATACACCATCATTTTCGTTTCTATAACATGTGAATATATCCTCGTATTATTTATATATATCCTCGAATATATATCGTATTCTACAACAAAAACAATCAAAGCGCCTTGTTATCACTAGTTTTATTTTGATTTCCCGAGTCCGCTAGTAGCTTATAGCCCATTAGCATCACCAGCGTGGTTGTCGCTAAATCCGCGTGCATTGCTAATACTATATTCACACACATTACAACTGCTTTACTCACTGTTACTTGATTTAATGGTGGATGTTTGTCTACCTTTGAGTGCAGGTGATGACACGTTCAAGCTGCATTCGGTGCAGCTCGAGCTGGAGGCCGTGGAGAAGCAGATTCGGGTCCTGGAGCAGAGGCAGGCCCAGCTGAGAGAGCGGAGAGCCACGAGGGAATCCTCCCGGGCTGACGCTCACAAGTCCAGGGTAAGTATGCAGTGTGCTACTAACAGTCCCACCACCTCCACGCCGTGTGTTTCTCTGCACAGGCCCGGTGCACCCAGGACGCGATCTGCCCAGATGTCCTTCACTCCGGCGTTGGGACACCAGGGACCCTGGGTGCATCCGCAGCGGAGGACGTGAGCCAGGCCCCGTGGGACAACTTCTCCCCCTCCGGTCTTCTAGATCTCCACACGGAACCGCTTTTCTCCCCTCCGCGAGACGGAACGTGATGCTGTGATTGTCGGAGACTCCATCGTCCGACACGTCCGTGCTACGTTAGCCAAAGGTAAAGTGCACACTCACTGTTTCCCTGGTGCTCGTGTTCTCGATGTTTCTGCACAGAGACCTGCGATCCTGAAGGCTGACGAGAGCCCCAGAGCGGTCGTGCTTCACGCCGGGGTTAACGACACCATGCAGCGGCAGACGGAGACGCTGAAGAGGGACTTCAAGAGCCTGATCGAGACGGTTCGCAGCACGACGTCCGCGGCGACGATCATCATGTCAGGACCACTGCCCACGTATCGACGAGGACACGAAAGGTTCAGTAGACTTTTTGCTCTAAATGAATGGTTATTGTCATGGTGTAAAGAACAGAAACTGCTCTTTGTTAATAATTGGAATCTTTTCTGGGAGTGTCCTAGGCTTTTTTTTTTTTAGCGCTGATGGCCTGCACCCCAGCAGAGTCGGAGCAGAACTCCTGTCGGACAACATCTCCAGGACTCTACGCTCCATTTGACTAGTAAGCCAATTCTCAAATAACTGCTATGATGGCTTTTGTTCTACCCGCTTAAAAGTTAGAAGTACGTGCGCTGTACAATCTATTAAGACTGTGTCTGTTCCCCGAATAGTGAGGTCAAAATATAAATTTAATGTAGGATCTAGAAAAAATCTTATCGTGATTAAACCAGATAAATGTAAAATAATTGAACAAAACAATTTCTAAAGTTTGATAAGATCACTCACACCCAAAGCAGTTATTGTAAATGAAATGATCATAGATAATAGTTTTGATGTACTCTGCTTGACTGAAACCTGGCTCAAACCAAATGATTATATTGGTCTAAATGAGTCTACTCCACCAAACTACTGTTATAAACATGAGCCCCGTCAGACTGGTCGTGGGGGAGGTGTTGCAACAATATATAGTGATATTCTCAATGTTACCCAGAAAACAGGATACAGGTTTAAATCATTCGAAATGCTTATGCTTAATGTTACACTGTCAGATACGCAAAAGAAATCTCTCATATCTCTTGCTCTGGCTACTGTGTATAGACCACCAGGGCCATATACAGAATTCCTAAAAGAATTTGGAGATTTCCTCTCAGACCTGTTGGTTACCGGTGATAAAGCACTAATTTTCAGAGATTTTAACATTCACGTTGATAATACAAATGATGCATTAGGACTTGCGTTTACTAACTTATTAAACTGTTTTGGAGTAAAGCAAAATGTCACTGGGCCCACTCGCTAGATTTAATTATATCGCATGGAATCGATCTTACTGACATAGATATCGTGCCTCAAAGTGATGATGTTACTGACCATTTTCTTGTATCGAGCATTCTGCGTATTGATGATAATAACTATATAGGTTCGCGTTATCGTCCAGGCAGAACTATTGTTCCAGCCACCAAAGACAGATTCGCAAATAACCTGCCTGATTAATCTCAACTGCAAACTGTTGCCCCCAATACGAATGAACTAGACAAAATGACTGGCAACATGGGCACTATCTTCTCTAATACATTAGAAGCTGTTGCCCCCATCAAATTGAAAAAGGTTAGAGAAAAACGTACTGTGCCATGGTACAAAAGTAATACCAACTCTCAAGAAAGAAACTCGTAGTCTTGAGCGCAAATGGAGAAAAACTAACTTGGAAGTTTTTAGAATTGCGTGGAAAAACTATGTCCAGCTATAGACAGGCTCTAAAAACTGCCAGGGCCGAGCATATCAAACTCATAGAAAACAACCAAAACAATCCAAGGTTTTTATTTAGCACAGTGGCTAGATTAACAAATTACCAGACGCCACCCGATCTAAATATTCCCTCACAGTTAAATAGTAACGACTTTATGAATTTCTTCACTGATAAAATAGATAACATCAGAAATACAATAGCAAATGTAGATTCTACAGCGTCTAATACTTTAGTTTTATCCATCGCACCCAAAGATAAACTGCAGTGCTTTACAACTATAGGACAGGTAGAGCTAAATAAACTTATCACTGCATCTAATCCAACAACATGTTTATTAGATCCTGTACCCACTAAATTACTGAAAGAGTTGTTATCTGTAGCAGAAAAACCGCTTCTCAATATTATTAACTTTACTTTAGGTCACATCCCAAAACCATTCAAGCTGGCGGTTATTAAGCCTCTTATTAAGAAACCACAACTAGATCCTAGTGAACTGGCAAATTACAGACCTATTTCAAATCTTCCATTTATGTCTAAAATTTTATAAAAAGTTGTGTCTGCTCAATTGTGCTCCTACCTGCAAAAAAATTATCTCTATGAAGAATGTTTAGTCGGGTTTCAGGCCCCATCATAGCACAGAAACTGCACTTGTTAAAATTACAAATGACTTGCTTCTTGCATCAGACCAAGGCTGCATCTCATTGCTAGTTTTATTTGATCTCAGTGCTGCTTTCGACACCATAGATCACGACATACTCATAGATCGATTACAAACCTATACAGGTATTCAAGGGCAGGCTTTAAGCTGGTTTAGATCCTACCTGTCTGATCGCTCTTTGTAATGATTTGTATCGTAAAAAGAGTACTGTATACCTGTAAACTTGCTTTGTAATGATTTGTATCGTAAAAAGCGTCCTCTGCTATTTTCAATATACATGTTGCCCCTTTGTAATATCATTAGAAAATACGGGATTAGTTTCCACTGTTATGCTGATGAAACTCAACTATATATCTCAACAAGACAAAGTGAAACTTCTAAATTATCTAAGCTAACAGAGTGTGTTAAAAATGTAAAAGATTGGATGACCAATAATTTTCTCCTATTAAATTCAGATAAGACAGAGATATTACTTATTGGACCAAAAAACATTACACAGGATCTCATAGATTACAATTTGCAATTAGACAGTTGTACTGTTACTTCCTCTACTGTCAAAAATCTGGGTGTTATATTAGACAATAACTTGTCTTTTGAAAATCATATTTCCCATGTTACAAAAACAGCATTCTTCCATCTTAGAAACATTGCCAAGCTACGAAACATGTTACCTGTTTCTGATGCAGAAAAGCTAGTTTATGCATTCATGACCTCTAGACTGGACTATTGTAATGCACTGCTAGGTGGTTGTCCTGCGTCCTCAATAAACAAGCTACAGGTAGTACAAAATGCAGCAGCTAGAGTCCTTGCCAGGTCAAGAAAATATGATCATATTACCCCAATACTACAGTCTCTGCACTGGCTACCTATTAAGTTCCGTATCAGTTACAAAATATTATTACTTACTTATAAGGCCCTTAATGGTTTAGCTCCTGTGTACCTAACTAGTCTTCTACCATGCTACAACCCATCACACTCCCTAAGGTCACAAAACGCTGGACTTTTGATAGTACCTAGGATAGCAAAGTCCACTAAAGGAGGTAGAGTTTTTTCACATTTGGCTCCCAAACTGTCAGAGCAAGCCACCCAACTTCTTGTCCAAGCTCTTGTTCTCTCCAGACTGGACTATTGTAATGCTCTCCTGGCGGGCCTTCCTGCATGTACTATCAAGCCTCTACAACTGATCCAGAATGCAGCAGCCAGGGTTGTCTTCAATGAGCCAAAAACAGCTCATGTTACTCCTCTCCTCATCAGGTTACACTGGCTACCAGTAGCCGCTCGCATTAAATTCAAGGTACTGATGCTTGCCTACAAGACGACCACTGGCACAGCGCCAACATACCTAAACTCATTAGTTCAATCTTATGCGCCCTCCAGAAGTTTGTGCTCTACAAGTGAACGACGCCTTGTGGTGCCATCCCTAAGAGATTCAAAATCACTCTCACAGACTTTTTCCTGGACTGTGCCCAGCTTGTGGAATGACCTGCCGATCTCAATTTGAACAGCTGAGTCTTTACTCATTTTCAAAAAACATCTAAAGACTCATCTTTTTTCGCCTGTACTTAACCAACTAATACTAGTACTTACCTTTTCTTTTTCTTGTCCATCATATTCATTTAAAAAAAAAAAAAAAAAACCCTGGCTACGTGTTCTGTACTAGACTAACTGAGACTTGTCATAGCACTTGTATACCGTTGTTGTTCTCTTGTTGATCTGATTGTTTCTACTGTTCTCATTTGTAAGTCGCTTTGGATAAAAGCGTCTGCTAAATGATTAAGTAATCTTAAAGATTCCTACTCTGGAATAGCCTTCCTGATAATGTTCGGGGTTCAGACACACTTCCTCTGTTTAAGCCTAGATTAAAAACACACCTCTTTGCTTGCGCTTCCGCTAGTGACATCACTAAATTTGAGAAGGGTCTGGCTGCAGACTTGCACTTGCATTCTCAGACTTGCACTCTCAGACACTCAAGCTTCCGCTAGTGACATCACTAACAGTCTTTTTTTATTTTGTTCTATTTGTTGATTACTTTTTGTTTGAATCTCTCAACATTTTACAACAGTAGCCAGGTGTTGAAGACAAGAAAAAAAGAAACTAAATTACGAAGTCACTTGCAATCGCCACTTGCACTCTTAGCTACCTGCGACGTCACTTGCAGTCGACACAAATCATGCGTGTTGCCAATGGAGACAAGACGCTGTGGTGATTAAACAATTAAAACTAATTTAGTACCGTAACGTACAGCCTCCTGCAAGAAAAAGACAAGACCCGCAAATCTGCGGCCACAGAACAGCAGAATATGAATGCAGTGCGCAAAGTCTCTCGCTGAGCGTTTTCCTCCCGTAGAAAAAACAAACACTTAATATGGCTTAATGTATTAAGATAGGCCTACATAAAGTGAAATTAAAAGATCAAATTCAATATATAGTTATTATTTAATTTACTACAAGGCAAGCAGATGGCCATAAACACAATCCGCAAACTTTCACTTGTCCTCCAATACAGCAAAACGCTTAATGTGGCGTTATTTTATTTTTTTCACTTTTAGAATAATGAAGAGGAGCATATTGAGTTTGGTCTTTATCATCTTAGTCTATTATTATGCCACATTATGCCATGTTTTGCGCATGTTTTGCCATGTTTTATAAATTATTCATTATATTAATAAACTATATTGAATTTGATATTTTATTTTAATAGCATCTTAATACATTAAGCCATATTAAGTGTTTGTTTTTTCTACGGGAGGAAAACACTCAGCGAGAGACTTTGCGCACTGCATTCATATTCTGCTGTTCTGTGGCTGCGGATTTGTGGGTCTTGTCTTTTTCTTGCAGAAGGCTGTATTACTCGTAATTTAGTTTCTTTTTTCTGTTTAATCACCACAGCGTCTTGTCTCCATTGGCAACACGCATGATTTGTGTCGACTGCAAGTGACGTCGCAGGTAGCTGAGAGTGCAAGTGGCGATTGCAAGTGACTTCGTAATTTAGTTTATTTTTTCTTGTCTTCAACACCTGGCTGCTGTTGTAAAATGTTGAGAGATTCAAACAAAAAATAATAATTAAATAGAACAAAAATATAAAATAAAGACTGCAAGTGATGTCACTAGCGGAAGTGCAAGTCTGAGAGTGCAAGTGCAATCTGCAGCCAGACCCTCTTGCATAATTTTGGACTGCATTTATATCTGATCAAATGCGCATTATTATTCTTTAGCTTGGGTTAAACTAATTAATTTTACTTGTCTGGAACAGCAGCTACGCTAATTATGTCTCTATTTTTTTCTCTGTTTTGCCACAAGATTTACATCCCTTGGTAACTAGGATTTACACAAGCTCCAGTCTGGATCCAGAACACCTGAGACGAGATGATGCCAACCCCTCAGAGGACCTCAGATGATGCTAACCCAGAGACAACATACAGAACTACCACATTTTGCTATAAGTTTATAAATCGTCTGTTTGTTTACGTCTTTTATTGATTTTTCTGAACATTTCTGTCATATGCACATAAACTGACAGTCATCACTGACAAGCTACTACTAAATATTGTAGAAACTTAATTTTCTGTAAAGTTGCTTTGCAATGATTTGTATTGTAACCTGAACACTTAATCCCCCGTCTAGCTTGTACTAATCTGAACAAGCCTTCGACCAGGCCACTGGATTGCGTTTTTTGGGCTGGCAGGTGGATTCTTACAGTTGGTGACCATCTCTCTGTTATCTCCCATCTCCTGTTGGCCAGGGTCTTTTCAGCTTAACATTCAAAAATCTCCGGAAAGAGGTTTGAGCTTCTCCTTCCCTTTTCTCCAGCTGCTGCAGTAAGTCAATTCTTATTTGCCTTTTTGAAATGTTGAGGGAAAGCTTAGATGCACCCCATATAGACATACGTTTGTAGAATGAGTCATCTTAGACCGGAGACTGCAGAATACTCATCTTAGACCGGAGACTGCAGAAATCCGGTGGGGCTTAAGAATTAAACGAAACCACATGAATTGACAGGGACATGATAGCGGCAGAGTAAATAAGGAACAATGTCTCTTGACAATGTTCCTTATCTACAAAATTAAAATTGGAATAACATCAACCAAATTTTATTCTGGTGCTCAACAGAGGGCTTTAAATTGCAACCTAAATTCAAATTCTGATAATTTCCTGTCACTATTGTCTATTGGCTTTACAACTACAACTTTGCAACATTTGAAAAGAAAACATTTATGTGCAAAGAAACTAAGAAATTTGTGATGTGATTGGATTAACCTCTTAATACCCAAGAAAAAAGTTTTAGGAAAAAAATAGTTTTTTCCATGTCTTTACATTGTTTAGAGCAGCTGTTCTCAATTCCAGTCCTCGCGCCCCCCAGCTATGCATATTTTGCATCTCTCTCTTTATTAGCACACCTAATTCAGATAATCAGCTCGTTAGAAGTGAGCTCCGTGCATGAACTGTGTTCCCATTGACATGGTCCCTACACAGTGTTCATTGCTCCTTACTCCCTGAGCAGGGAAGTCTGTTGAAGTTTACTTCACTTAAGAACATTCATTCATGGATTTGCACTGCACAACATCTTTACACATGGACAAGTGTGGCATCATACACCTCTGTAAGTAAATACGATTTAAATTTACATCTCTCACACTTCAATGCACTTTGAATGGAACATATACAGGTGCTGGTCATATAATTAGAATATCATCAAAAAGATGATTTATTTCACTTATTCCATTCAAAAAGTGAAACTTGTATATTATATTCATTCATTACACACAGACTGATATATTACAAATGTTTATTTCTTTTAATTTTGATGATAATAACTGACAACTAAGGAAAATCCCAAATTCATTATCTCAGAAAATTTGAATATTGTGAAAAGATTCAATATTGAAGACACCTGGTGCCACACTATAATCAGTTAATTAACTCAAAACACCTGCAAAGGCCTTTAAATGTTCTCTCAGTCTAGTTCTGTAGGCTACACAATCATGGGGAAGACTGCTGACTTGACAGTTGTCCAAAAGACAACCATTGACACCTTGCACAAGGGGGCAAGACACAAAAGGTAATTGCAAAAGAGACTGGCTGTTCACAGAGCTCTGTGTCCAAGCACATTAATAGAGAGGTGAAGGGAAGGACAAGATGTGGTAGAAAAAAGTGTACAAGCAATAGGGATAACCGCACCCTGGAGAGGATTGTGAAACAAAACCCATTCAAAAATGTGGGGGAGATTCACAAAGAGTGGACTGCAGCTGGAGTCAGTGCTTCAAGAACCACTACGCACAGACGTATGCAAGACATGGGTTTCAGCTGTCGCATTCCTTGTGTCAAGACACTCTTGAACAACAGACAGCGTCAGAAGCCTCTTGCTTTAAAAAGGACTGGACTGCTGCTGAGTGGTCCAAAGTTATGTTCTCTGATGAAAGTAAATTTTGCATTTCCTTTGGAAACCAGGGTCCCAGAGTATGGAGGAAGAGAGAAGAGGCACACAATTCATGTTGCTTGAGGTCCAGTGTAAAGTTTCCACAGTCAGTGATGGTTTGGTGTGCCATGTCATCTGCTGGTGTTGGTCCACTGTGTTTTCTGAGGTCCAAGGTCAACGCAGCCGTATACCAGGAAGTTTTAGAGCCACTTCATGTTTCCTGCTGCTGACCAACTTTATGGAGATGCAGATTTCATTTTCCAAACAGGACTTGGCACCTGCACACAGTGCCAAAGCTACCAATACCTGGTTTAAGGACCATGGTATCCCTGTTCTTAATTGGCCAGCAAACTCACCTGACCTTAACCCCATTAAAAATCTATGGGGTATTGTGAAGAGGAAGATGCGATATGCCAGACCCAAGAATGCAGAAGAGCTGAAGGCCACTATCAGAGCAACCTGGGCTCTCATAACACCAGAGCAGTGCCACAGACTGATCGACTCCATGCCACACCGTATTGCTGCAGTAATTCAGGCAAAAGGAGCCCCAACTAAGTATTGAGTGCTGTACATGCTCAAACTTTTGGCCAAGATTTCTAAAAATCCTTTGTATTGGTCTTAAGTAATATTCTAATTTTCTGACATACTGAATTTGGGATTTTCTTTAGTTGTCAGTTATAATCATCAAAAATAAAAAGAAATAAACATTTGTAATATATCAGTCTGTGTGTAATGAATGAATATAATATACAAGTTTCACTTTTTTAACGGAATAAGTGAAATAAATCAACTTTTTGATTATATTCTAATTATATGACCAGCACCTGTATGTTCACTTCGAGCTGGAATTATGGCGGAATATTCTGTGATGTCCACTTCGCAGGGCACTTACGTTCGAATAGAACAAACATCTGAAGCGATAGGAGAAACATACAAAATGTGCAGAGCAGGGGGCGCAAGGACTTGAATTGAGAACCATTGGCTTAGAGGATTAAAAAATAATGTAAAAAAAAAGACGTTTCATTCATAATATGCTATGTCCTCGTTAGAGGACATCGGGACTCAATTTCTTAAAATAAATAAATAAAAAGACATGAATGAACATGCAAAGGCAAAAACAATAGATTTTTTAAATCACCAATACATTTTTAGTTTTCAAGATTATTATTATTATTATTATTATTATTATATTATTATTATTATTATTATTTATTTTATTTTTTTACCAAACTTTGTATAACGATTATTCTCAACTATGTTATAACGGAATGTTTTCATATACCATTTTCCTTTCTATGTGTAAAATGGTCATCAATGGGTTTTCTCATTACATGTATCTATAAACTAAAACTAATTTGCATATTAATGTGTTTTTGTGGCAACATGTAATGAAAAAATAATATCTCCAATTGACAAGATTTTCATAATAATATATAATATTTCATAGAATATTGAAATATAATTTCTTTCCCTATTCATTTATATCTCCCAAAATGCGTAATAAACATGCTTTTAGTCCCAGTGTCCTCATTTGAAGACATGTATGAAATCAACGTCCTGTTTCATAACAGAAAGTCATATTTTGATTTGAAACCCCATAACATTTTCCTGAGATATTGATTTATGACACACAATTTAAAAATTAGACAGATTTAAATGATAATTACAAAATATGATCATACTGTATTTCCATAAGACTGTCACCAAATTAATTTCAGATATTTTTGATGACCAAGGAGAGGAAGTGGTCATGAAAAATATAATGTAACCATATTAGGCTGCAGGGTTTTAAGAGGTTAACTGTACAAGACATCCAGACTTAAAACTGTGGCATGTACACTCTCAGAGAAATTCACAAAAATATAATGTAACCATATTAGGCAACAGGAATTAAAGGAATGAAAAGAATATACAATTAGATTAGATTAGATTCAACTTTATTGTCACTGCACATGTAAGGTACAAGGCAACGAAATGCAGTTAGCATCTAACCAGAAGTGCAATAAGCAGTAAGTACAGAATATACAGGTCTACAATATGTACAATAACTATACAGATAAGTATTATGGACAAAATTTACAGATTTTAAATACTATCAGCATGATATACAGATAGGTGTACTATGAACATATTATACAGATGAAATATGTGAAGTGTTATGTACACTATAGGCAGAACTATGAACATATGAACAATTTACACTATTGCAATGGAAAGTAAAGTGCATAGAAAATATTTCAGTGTGCAAATGGGTTATTCGGTGTTCCCTGGATGAACAGACAGTAGTGCAAGTAATAGCAGGTTTGCTGTTTTTGCTTGTTGTAAATAAATAAATAAATAAATCAGTCAGATGTAGTGATGAAGTGGGGGAGGAGTCTGTGTGCATGGTGTGGGGGGTGTCAGAGGGCAGAGTTCAGTAAGGAGACAGCTGTAGGGAAAAAGCTGTTCCTGGATCTGCTGGTCCTTGTCCGGAGGCTCCTGAAGCGCCACCCGGAGGGCAGGAGGTTAAACAGTCCATGGTCAGGGTGAGAGGAGTCCTTAAGAATGCTGCGAGCTCGACGTAGACAGCGTTTCCTCTGGATGTCCTCAATAGCAGGAAGTGGTGTCCCTGTGATGCGTTGGGCAGTTTTCACCACCCTCTGCAGTGCTTTGCGGTCAGCCACCGAGCAGTTCCCATATCAGAATGTGATGCAGCTGGTCAGGATGCTCTCGATCGCACACCGGTAAAAGTTCACCACTATGGCTGAAGACAGCTGGTTCTTCTTCAGTGTCCTGAGGAAGAAGAGGCGTTGGTGAGCCTTCTTGACCAGGCTGGAGGTGTTTGTGGTCCAGGACAGGTCCTCCGTGATGGTGGTTCCCAGGAACTTGAAGCTGGAGACACGTTCAACAACCAACCCGTTAATGTGGATGGGGTCATGCGTGCTTCCTTTCTTCTTCCTGAAGTCCACAATGAGCTCCTTTGTTTTACTGGTGTTAAGAAGCAGGTTATTGTCAGCGCACCATGTGGCCAGGTGCTGAACCTCCTCCCTGTAGGCAGTCTCATCGTTGTCACTGATGAGGCCAATCACCGTGGTGTCATCTGCAAACTTAATGATGGAGTTTGATCCATGCACAGGCTTGCAGTCGTGGGTGTAGAGGGGAGTAGAGGAATGGCTCAGCACACAGCCCATTGATCAATTTCTGATCAATGGTCAATTTCTCACTAGAAGCTTTCGTATATGAAAGTGAAGTTTGGACAAAACAGTGCAATGAAATGAAAAATTAAAGAATCTCAAAGGAATCTCTAATCTGGAGAAAATTATGTCTCAGCCCATGAAACTATTGCTGCCATGCAGAAGTCCCAGTGACTGTGAATAAAAAGAGGATAAATTAGAAATTCACAATCTAAAACTGTTATGTAAATAATAATAATTCTGACGCTATTGAGAGGCTTGTAACCCAAGCCTGAGGGTTAAACCCATTCAGAGGACATTTGCAACTTCTGAACAGTCAAATTAGTCAAATTAATCAAATTAAATTATTTAATTAAATTAAATCACTCAATAGTAGTAAAATCTCTTATTTCACAATATTTGGCTCAACAACACTGCTCAAAGTTCAGTCTTAAGGGATACTCCATCCCAAAATGAAAAATTTTGTCATATTCACTTACCCCAATGTCGTTCCAAACCTGTAAAAGCTTTGTTCGTCTTCGGAACACAGTTTAAGATATTTTGGATAAAAAACAGGGAGGCTTGAGACTGACACTGTTATTATTTGGCAGTCTATGGGGACAAAGTCCAGGAAAAGTAGCATCGTCAGAATAGTCCATCTGCCATCAGTGATTCAACAGTAACTTTATGAAGCGACGAGAATACTGTTTTTACACAAGAAACAAAAAATAATGACTTTATTTCTTTATTCCTCTCCTCTGTGTCTCTCCAAATCTGACTAGTACGCAGATGGCGTATGCTCTTCTGTGTCAGCCACATCACAAGTATACTTACGTTTATTACATGTATTTTACGCTTTGGTTTGAAAGAAAACAGCGCATCGACGCAGCACGGCTGACACAGAAGAGCGTACTCCCATCTGCGTACTAGTCAGATTTACATTGATTTGGAGAGACACAGAGGAGAGGAATTGTTGAATAAATTTATTTTTGTTTTCTTCGTGTACAAAAAGTATTCTCGTCGCTTCATAACGTTAGGGTTGAATCACTGATGGCAGATGGAGTATTCCTACGATGCTTTTCATACTTTCCTGGACCTTGTCACTGTTATTTATTTGGCAGTCTATGGGACAGTCTCAAGCCTCAATTTTCATCAAAAATATCTTAAATTGTGTTCCGAAGACAATCAAAGCTTTTACGGGTTTGGAACGACATGGGGTTAAGTGATTAATGACTAAATTTAAAAAATGAAAGTCATGACATTTGCCAAGTATAGTAACCCATACTCGGATTGGTGCTCTACATTTAACCCATCCAAGTGCACAGGACACAAGCAGTGAGAAGTGAAACACACCATGAACACACACCTGGAGCATGGGCAGCTATATCCTGTGCCCGGGGAGCAACTGGGGGTCAGTGCCTTGCTCAAGGGCACTTCAGCCATGGGTATTGAGGGTGGAAGAGAGCGCTGTTTATTATGAACTTAACACGATGTAGCTCTGTGGGTAATAGACAGAAATACACTTTTTGTTGAACTGACGAGTTTGTGTCCGTGGGTTTCACTATCGGCCAAAGTGCAATTCCTGGTGTGGTACCTGGTCCCTAAAGAACAAATAATTTAAAGTATGGGATTTCGATATCTGTGATGAGCTTTTGATAGAAATATTGCCCAAATTTACCTTTTCATGCCGGTTAGGCCTCGTATCGTGATGCTTCGTTCTATTAATATATAGGTTGCCCACTCTGGCATTATTCTTTGATAACACATTGGTAGAATACCAGTTAAGCACCCTCTGCGCATAGTTTGTAAGCTATTGCGGTGATATTCGCCTTCAATCCAAAAAGTTAATCGGTTTATAGGGCACGCACCTCCCGCATGTACACTGGTCGTCACATGACACCTCTCGGAGTGGCCTGGTGTAGTTTATTTATGTGACCAGCAGAGGGAGCCATTGTATTGCGAATGTAATTTTCTCATGAAACATATGATAAGGAAGAAGAAAGGTCTTTTTGAAAAGCATGAAAAACATGCAAATGCCTTGCAAAAGGCATCAATAAAATAAATATAAATTATTGAACTGTCAAAAGATTTGTGAGCTACTTAGAGCACAGAAGATCTTGGTCATATAAAGATTTATTAAGGAAAGTTTCTTCTGTCAAAACAAATGAACTGTATTGTAATGGCAGGTGTAAAAAAGCCACAGCTGAGCAGCAGACAGGTGTTTGAAGCTACTGGAAGTCTCATGATCCTCTCCATGCAGACTGGCAGTGTGTTAACCAAACAGTCACTGCTAACCAAACCGCACAAAGAGAAACCTGCACAGGTTCTCTTTTACACACAACAGCAAGCTTTACACACAACTCTCAGTCTGCATGGAGAGGATCTTAGACTCCAGTAGCTTCAAACACCTGTCTGCTGCTGAGCAAGTGCTCTAAGTCACTCACAAATCTTTTTACAGTTCAATAATTTCTATTTGCTTTTTGTTAAATATTGTTGTTTTGATGCCTTTTGCAAGCTATTGCATTTGTTCATGCTTTTTCATCTCAGAAATATCTTTCTTCCTCACCATATTTCATGAGAACTGTGACTTGAAAAACTTTCACTTTAAAGTAGGGTTTCCATTTACCTAAGAAGACCTGGTAAACTATGAAGACCTGGCAAACTACTAACAAATCTGTCTGAGATTGATACCAGTTATCTAAAAAGATCTGAAAAACCACACAATTACAACACAACAAAAATTTGACTATTTATTGTACCGAAATCCATATGATATATCAATTGATTATAATTTGGGAACGCATTGTAGACTACAAATTCAAACAAACTCCTGATAATTCGGAAGTGCAAGTAAAAGACCGAATACACATGAAACACCTTTGACCAGATCCGCTTTTTGGGCGGGTGGGATTTCTTACAAAACAAAGTTACAGTGTAACATGTGTCCATAGTCACCACACCCTGGACTCAGCACTCATAGTGTTTGTTTTGCCCCCTGTGACCCAGTTTCTGTCTCCCTTGTTTGGTTGAATTAGTTCCCAGGTGTGTCTAGTTTCTTCCCCATGTGGTTCCCTGTCCCTTGTTAAGTTAGTTATTCCACTCACCTGTGGTTTCCTTAATTATCTGTCTTTAAAGATCCTAGTCTGTTCAGTCTGTGTTTGTCGGGTCTACAGTTACATACGTGTGTCTTTCTCCTGTTTCCAATGTTGGATTTACCCCTGTGTTGGATTTATCCGTGTTGGATTAATAAATACTCTCTCTCCCGGTTTATACTCGACTCCGTGTTCCTTCCGGCAGCGTATCGTGACAGAAGACCCGACCACAAAAGTTAAAATAGCGCGTTTGTCTACCCTCTGTTTGTTTTCCGGTTTTCCCTCAGTCCCTTTTTGTTTCCATAGTGTTGACCATGAATGCCCTCCTTCGCCTCAAATTCCAACTTCTCCTGCTGGGTGCCTGGAGGCACGATCTCTCGAGGACAGATGAGGCAGTTCCTGTTGCTAGCACATCTCACCACCTACCCGTCCGAAGATGTTCTTCGGGAGGAATTCGCCTTGCTTTGTGGAGTGGACGCTGGTGAGAAGGTCGCCGCTTAACCCTCTGGAGTCTAAGGTGTATTTTTGGGGGGCCTGGAGAAGTTTTGTCATGCCCTGACATTTGTGCTTTTTTTTTTTTTTATTGTTTCTAATAATGATCTAAATGGCTAAAGTCTAATCTCACTGTAATCAGCACAAACTGGGCTATAATAATATGTGAGCAGAATGTATGTACATGATTGTGTTTTTGAGAAAAAAAAAAAAAAAAGTTATGCGTGGTTAGTGAAAAACTAAAAATGTTAAATCACTTGAATAAGGCAATAACACACATACAAACACTGGTTCCCGGGACTTTTGAGAACTGGAGATTGTAGCCTAGATTTTTTTTTTTTCTAAATGATGTGAAAATCATCTTGTTTACTCACTTACAGAAAAACAATATATTGATTTAAATTTTCTAAGACCACTTTTTGTCTGGTAAAAAGTCATATGCGAGTAGGCGTCATCAACTATCCATGAATTCACACCTGAGAAGACAAAGGCCTGCATAATGAGCTGCCATGATGAGCCATTCAGTCAGCTGTGTCACTGAGAGGGTTGATGAGTTACAAAGAAAAAGAATGTGAGGACAAAAATAAATGTATATAATTTTATGTTTGTAGTTTATTTGAGAATATAATTATTAATCCCACAAAACATAATTTAATATTTACTTTGTGAGTGCAGTTAAACAGGTTTATTAGGAACAATCAAGCTGACTTTCAAACGGAATTTTTTTGCATCATTACTTACCTCCAGTCACACAATCCTTCAGAAATCCTTTTAACAATCTTATTTTCTCAACACAACAAATTTTAAAAATATTGTTTATTATTATTATTATTTATTATTATTATTATTTAAGGTTGAAAAGAGCTGAGAATATTTTTTTCCGGTTTTTTAGGGGGGATAAATTGAAAGAACAGCATTGTTTGTTACAATTTGTTAGTTACATTTATTGGTACATTTATATTATTACATCAAAGCTTTTGAATGGTATAGTAGTGTATATTGTTATTGAACTTCATAATATTTCACTTGATTTATCACATTTAGTCAGGAATATAGTTTTGAAAAATTCTTTGGAACTAGTCTAAGTAAATGTTTACACAGTTATGTGAAAACTAGTACAAGGATATAAATAAATAAAAAGAGACTTACTCATGGGGTTTATGATCTGCGCTGAATAAAGTGCTTCATTCTGTTTTTTTTTGTTTTCTGATGCGGAAATCCAAATCTCAAATCCTCAACCACATCACATCTTTTTGGGGCGAATTATGTCCTTATTCCTCTCATCGCGAAGCAAACAGTAAATAAAAAAAACTTGAAGAACAGTCTCGCTGCGTTGTCTTCTGTTTTGGTGGGCGTATTCACAGCCGCACTCTTCAGTGAAACATTAATCATCCTCAAAAGCGCGTTCAGCGCGGGGCGTGGTCCGCTATAAGATAATGACGGGAGAACATGAAAAACGGACATCGCGTTGTTTTCATATGGATTACTTTATCACATAATATTTTATTTCGGCAGCACTTGCTTAGTTTAAAAGTAGATCATGGTCCAGGCTTTCTAAGATATCTCTCTCATGTCTCTTCGTTGAATATTCACTGAGTTACAGTTCATTTTAATGACGCGTTTGTAAATGAAGATCAGCGTAGACAAAGGCTGCAGATAGCACGCCCTTTGTTTTGGTTATCTTTATTTTATAAGTGCACAAAGTTTTGGGTGTTTATTATGTGCTGTATACAAAAAAAGGAGAACTCCTTTACAGATTCAGATTGATGTATTGCTCTTAATCGGTACGAGCAGGGAAACTGTGAAGTGTAATTTGAAGCTCTTTCTGGTTTAGCATGATAAATAACCCAAAATGCGTATACCGCGTTAATCAGCTCCAGAGGGGTTAACCATCTGCTCTGTGGAGGACTTTGTGCCAGAGCCCAGCCCACCATCTCCCCACGGTACAGAGCATAAGCCGCCCCGATCCCCCAAATGATGTAGAGCACAGAGCGCAAGTCGCTCAGACCCCAGGTGCAAGAGCCGGGGACATGTTGCCCACCACGATGGGAGCAAGCCGTGGAAGGTTGTATGTGTCGGAGTGGAGCTACTGCCCCCTGCATCGCGCTGCTGAGGGTGGCCAAAATATTGGAACCGTGTCCAAAAGTGGCCAAAATGGAGGAGCTGGATTTGTATAGACTGGGGACTCTGAACTGTGAGGATGACCTTGCTCCCCCTCTCCCGCACTCGCGATGCATCCTCCGCTGTTCCCATCCAGCCCTACCCTCCTTCATCCGTGGTTTCCTCGTACCAGTCCGAAGCCCGCTGAGGGGGCTTCCAATTCCCCCAGTGCCTGATTCCCCAACACGTTAAGGCCCAGGAGGTTCTCCTGATCCCCATTAAGCCCAGTGGTCGGTCTCCAGCCGTTTCCCCCCAAAGCTCGTACGCTCCATTGCCGCTCCTAGAAGGTGTCCTCCATTGCCGGCTCCTAGAAGGTGTCCTCCTGTGGCTGAATCCTCCAAAACACCTGCCCTCCCACCCGCTCCGCCCCGTGCCTCCTCCACCGTCTGTCGTCTGGTTCCCCCTCTGCTCGCCCCTCAGCCCGCCAACCATTGCGGTGCAAACTTCCATGGGACTACCGCCATCCTCCAAGCGTCAGCCGTGACAAGCCGTCTCCCTCACCGCTCCACCTTACAGCCTGGACTCCGCCTCGCCCCGTTGGCCCCTCAGCTCTCCACTATGGCCTCCATAGCTCCCAAAGCCTCTCCCAACTGTGTCCCGCCGGCCAGTCCACAGCTCCGCCTGGCTCCCTTGTCCCTCTGGCTCACCTTGGGTCTGGCGTTGACCATTCCTACGCCCCAGGACTGCCACTCCTCTGGCTTCCGCCTTGTCCTCCTGGCTCCGTCAGGCTCCTTCATCCCCTTTGGCTCCACCTCAGCTCCTCTCTGTCCGCTCATCCTTCCGCCTAGGAACTCTGGATCCTCCCCGTCACCTGGCTCTTCAGCTCTCTGCCCCGCCGCCCCCTCTGGCTCTTCCTCCACCTGCTCTGCCCGCCGTTGCTCAGCCCCCTGGAGTCGGTAGACCATTCCACCTCCATGTCTCCTCCCACTGTCGGCTCTTGGACTGTTTATGGCTGTGGCCAGGGGTTTCTTCCCCAAGGGTTTCATGTTACTGTTAAGTTAGTTATTATCTGTGGCTCACCCTGTGTTTCCCCAATTATCCTGTCTTTAAAGGTCCAAGTCTCTCAGAGGTCTGTGTCCGTCGGGTCTACAAGGTTACATACGTTGTCTTTCCTCCTGTTTCGCATGTTGGATTTGCCCCTGTGTTAGATTTACGCCTCTGTGTTGGATTAATAAATACTCGGCGTCGTGCGCTCGTAACCGCACCACCTAGATTATTAACAGAACAGTGACACTCTCCAACATATGAAGAAAGTTACCTGCTGACTCCAATATTACAGAAATGGCAGTTTGTAATTTGGTTGTAGTTTCACTTTGAATCTTTTGCAAGGAAATATTATACAATGCTTTATGAATAACTTTGAAATATATACAGACAATGAGCCAAGTTTTAGAGGTTACACTGAGGTTAGACCACACTGCCTTTCTCCCCAAGTCGACAGATAAATTAAGGTCAGATAATTCTCGATTCCAACAGATTTTACAGAAAAAGGCATTGTAATGCAATCAACCCATTGCCACCACACACCAAGGAATTAGATGGTCGGAGCCAGAAAGATGGTGCAAATCCAATCCCTGCACAGAATGAGATCTTCTTAAGTAACTCTATATGCCATACCACCCAAGTGTGCAATCCTTTTAAAATTCAAGATGTAATAAATATAGTGATTGCCCTTTGTATGAAATACAAAGTAGCACAAATAAAAGGAATGACAAACAACTTTTGAACAAACCAAACAGACCGCACATTACTGAGAAAACTAGGTTCTGCCTAAAAAAAAAAAAAAACCAAAAAAAACAGAGAAATAGTTTGGATACTGAGCTGATCCTTTCCATGCAAAAAAAATGCCCTCAAAAGCCCACAGTGTCCAAGAACTAGTAATCAACACCTTCCCTCTCCATTAACTTATCCAAAGAAAATATTTTCAAAGTTTTAATACAGTCACTAGACAATTATGCAGGTAAGAAGATCACAGCAGAAACTTAAGTGTCCATGTGTCCCATGTTAATTCTTCTCTCCCCCCTGGGGGCCCCCTAGTTAAGATGCCGTCTTCTGTTGCCAGGTGAACTGAGAACATCCTTGTGAAAGAACATGAACGATAAGAGTATACGCGGCCGTTCTGAGTTACTTTTTCTTGCCGGCATAGACAACGATGAGCCCGCTCAATCTCAAGTATTGCATCCTTTCAGTGGCAGGAATCCACATTGGAAAGGTTAGCTCTGAGTGACATGCCATCTGCATCTGAGCCTTCCACCCCCTCTGGCAACCCCAGCAGCCCGACATTATTTTCTCCTTCTCCTGTCCTCCATTGTTCGTCTGTCCCGTAGGCCACAACCTAATACAAAGTACTTTGCTGCTCTTTAAGAGTGTTAGCTTGATTCTATTAGCAAAGGGGGGGGGGGCGCAGTTGCACTCCCTTATGATGTGAGACGACAAGGGGTCATTCAGAGAGTAGAAAGAAGGTGAGCTTTGACCTGCTACCAGTGATCCCGAATTTAACATTACAAGGAATCTGGAGGATGCATTAAGGTGTTCACTAAATGAATGGGCTGTATAAGAAGAGGAGAATGAGCATCAGGCCGGCACTCACATCTCACTCCCTCATCTTATTGTCACTTCCAGCTAGAAAAAATACTCGTTATTTGTCTCATGGCTACACTACTGAGTGGAACGCGAAGAAAGGAATGGAGAGAGAAGAGGAAGTACTAAATCCAGAGCAGTTTTAATGTTAACAAGGAAGACTCACATAGAAAAACATGTTGACAACCATACCCATACCACTAGACTGAACACAAGGAAAACTGATATATCCAGGACAGGGTGATGGAAGACTTGACACACCTGGGATCACATGGGGGCGACACCATCGCACACCTGGGATTAAATGCAATGCCGCGGGAGGCCGAAACTGGGTAACTGAGAATAAACCAACCACAAAACATGGAACTAGAGTCTAACATGTCTCCCCCCCCTCGCCCGGAAGGTGCGACCGGGTTGCGCACCACAACATCAAATGGGAGGGGGTGGGCACTCTGGATGGTCCCTCAGGACAGAGTGGTAACCGTTTCGGGGCACCATGCACGTATCAGGAACCTTCGGGCCGCCCATGGTGGATCAGGGGACTTGGGTGCGGCTATTGTGGATCGGGGACCCGGGAGGCCATGGCGGAGCATGTAGTTCAGGCAGGTCATGGCGAGTATACTGGTCATCCCAAAAAATTTTCTTGGGGAAAACTAGGCATCTTGATGAAACAGTGCACTTGAGTGGCGCTTTGGAGGAATGGGCCACGTGAGCGAGCTCCTGGGCTAGAGCCAACACTGGGGCTGACACTGGAGCGTAACTGGAGATCTTTTGCCCATCCTTGGAATGGCCCACTAACTGGGGATCTGAAGCCCTCCCTGGGCTTAAGCGGGGAATCGGAGCCCTCCCTGAGCTTAAAGGGGAATCAGGAGCCCTCCCTGGGCTTAATGGGGAATTAGGAGCCCACCCTGGGCTTAACTCGGGGATCGGGAAGCTCTCTCTCCTAGGCTGCAACTGGGGATCGGCGCCCTCCGTGTGCTATACATCGGGAACGGGAGCCCACCTCCTGGGGCTGAACCTGGGATTCAGGAGCCCATCCTTCCTGGATTAACCGCGGGAACAGGAGGCCCATCCTGTGGCTGATTTGGAGATCAGGAACCCCTTTCCTGGGCTTTGCTCTGGTGCTAGGCTAACACCCTATTCCCTCACCCCTAGTTTCCTCTTCTGGATTGGGGTGGAAAAGGTCATGTTTCTGGGCCAACACTGGAGCAAACTCTGTGGGCCTGGGCTTGACAACTGGAGCAAACTCGGAATTGCGCTTTCAAGGAGCAGGCACTGGATGAGCTTTGGGGCTGGGGCAGGCTTGCTACATTAGTGTTCGTTAGGCTGGCCATATACATTGTTTGTGTTCGGCTTGCCATATGAAGCAGGCGGAAAGTTAACTTGAGTGAAGCCGTGGATGGTGGCATGGCGTGGTGTAGTCACCGGACCGGCCGACTTGACGTGGACCAGTCAAAAAATAAACTTGGGAAATGGGGGGTTTGCCGCCTTACTTTGTGTTTTTGGGTCACGGTATTCCTGTCACATGGTGCACCTTTGAGTGTAGCCCGGCGCAAGGAACAGAGGAAGATGAGGAGTACATCAATCCAGAAGCGTTTAATGTTAGACTGAACCTTAGGGAGAACTAGTATATACAAGACAGGGTTGATTGAGAATACTTGACACAGCCTGGGCCTTAATGTAACACATAGGAAAACCCCTGGGATTTAATCAATAATGTGGGTGACGCGAAACTGGGGAATAGGGAGAAAAACCAACAGCAAAAACCATACACATTTAGTCTGGGCGATATAGCGAATGATATGATTCATGCCACATCTAAGTCAGTAAAGCCGTGTTATCCCTGATTACCGCTAAATTCGGCATCGCAGATGAATCGCACTTCGATAATGAACGCGATATTGTGTTAGCTTGTCATGATCTACGGCTCTGTCTACTAAATGCCCTGCTCCATTTGCAAGGCAGGTGATGGCGATTTGAGACGGTAATAAGGGAACCGGCTTTACTGATGAAAAATGGCGCGTGGACCCAATCGCCGTGAGCGACATTATCTTCGCCTCATCCCTAGACAGAGTCTAACAATTTGTTGAGATATTTACCCTGCCACTGCTGCTTTTTTCAGGGCACCTGTTGGACTTTGCATCTTCCTTGGTGAAACTCATTCAAAGTGGCTGTTTGTAGGGAACTATCATTATGCAGGCACATGAAATCATAAACTGGAGACTAGGGCAGTCACATTAGTTAAGAAACAGAAATACAAACACAAAGCTCAGTGCCAAGTATTCCATTTGATGTCCCACCAACACAGTCGCCTCCGTTTATGTAAAAGACTTCAGTAAATTGTAATTTCACATTGTCCCATGTTTTTCTCAGAAGCACGAATTCGTCAGATTTGGCGAAAAGGTCTAGGAGCGGAGAACTTTGTGATGAGTTGTGTAGTATGACAAACCAAAAAGTTCAGGTCCAAAGGGACTTAATAGGGACCTGAACATACAGCATGGAGGGTGACCCTACTCAGGAATTCGTGCCTGCTTTAACCCCTCCAAAGTGCCACACACACACACATTGCAACCACAACCCGTCGCATGGGGCAGCCTTTATTCTGTGGTGCCCGGGAGTCAGTTGGGGGTCCATGAGACTTGCTCAAGGCCCCTCAGAACGTTGGGTAGTGCTGGCCCCGAGACTCTCAAACCCACAACCTTAGGGTGAGAGTCAAAAACTCTACCCAATTAGTCAGGACCTTGAATAGAGACATAATTCTCTGGTACCAGCCACAGTTAAACTAGAAGATGGACGTTTAAACACTGAGCTCTGAAGCCTGTTTTATATTCTGATGAGAAGACTGGTTCGAAGACTGGGTCTTGTATCAATAAGCTAATCCTGTGATCCTGTAACAAACGAGCATTTAAGTGACCTTCCACTGTCATTACAGAGGGAGGTACCCTGTCATCGTGCTGTTAGAGTGTCCAAACATTTCCCGAAAACCGGTCCCTATGCTGCAGCACACATTAGCAGAGGCCAAAGACACTCTTCAGCAGAATGGGAAATCAGAGACAAAGGGAGGAGTCTGGGTCGCAGAACGCCATAGACATCATATAGGTATACACGCCCATATTATCCCGCTGGGCGTGAGATTTTGCGGCCGCCATTTTGAACCGTCGTACTCATCGTTTCCGTTGCGTACAGCATTAAGATGGCCAATCACTGTGCAAGCATTTTCCTGTTCCAATCTGCGGACCCTCGCAAGTAGGGCTCGGGGGGTTACTTAAGGGACTGTTTCACAAGTAGAATAACCCTACTATCGTACTCTGGGTTGTATTTGTCCTTAATATCCGAGAATTGAGAATGCACAAGCATCTTGAAGTACCTAGTCTGAAATACGTAAGGACTAGCTGAACGTTAGCTAGGCTTGTATCTCCCTCAACACGCCAGTGTTTTTCCCCACATACTTACTATTCAGTTCAGAAAGAAGTTCGAAAGCACTTTTTTAGATGCACGAAACTTACTTTTAGCTTTAGGTAACGTTAAGTCCCCTTTACCAAAAACAATCCAATCTGAAGTTAATACATACATTGTTCGACCGGACATAAATAACGTTGTTTGTGTTTGCGCACATGATACAGGAAGCATTTTATACACACATGACGGCAAAGCGCAAAACGAGTTACCCCTCCCACTTCTGCTAGTATCACTGAGATATCTTAGTCCCGTGCGAAATTTGGACATTAAACTACAGACGTCTGTGTATAAAATTTTCATTTACTTCCATCTACTCATGTAAAGTTAATGCCGCCCGAATAGGGCTTTAGATTACAATTGACCCCAGAATGCTATGTAGAAATTTAAAACAATATTTTTGGTATAACATTGGCCCGCGAACTTATTTTGTGTTAGCTTCACTATTTACTGAATCAAGTAAGTTTTTTAGTAGTCCCATTTTAAAATGGAGTTTTTTGTTGAAGAAGGTTCTAAGAAATGTGAAGAAAGAAAGTGTGAGTGTGTATGTTGTGTGAGAGAGAGAGAGAGAGAGAGTGTATGTCACAATCATTTTAAATTGTTTCTTTTATTAAAATATTTTACTGCAACGACTGTTTTTCTGTTCTCTTTTTATCATTTTATAGTGTGTGATTTATAAATTACCTTTATCCACATCACAAATTTTTATTTTGGGACGTCTGGTCATTATATCTTACATCAGAATATTATATAAATGGTTTAAGGGCCCACTATGAATATTAAAAATACGTGAACCATGTATCCTGTATCAAACATGCGTCAAAATCAGTTAGTATTCAGTGAGAATGATTAATTAAATGCGCTGACAGCTCATTGCACCTGGCAAACAAGTTACACTGAGTGGAGCTGGGGGACCGATCCAAAATGGCGGGTCCACGGCTCGACCGTGCCCAAAAGGCAATAGCGTTCGATAGGGCGTCACCTATATGAATGTCTATGGCAGACGCAGACCAATGACATTTCCAACTCCTTAATGTGCGCCACAAAACTTTTTTGGCCCAATTTAATCTGGTTTTTTAAAAAGTCACTTCACGAACATCAACCTTGATGACATTCCGGCCTGGGTTTACAAGAATTGTGGCCCATTTCAAATCAGCACCACGCAAAAGGGAAGCTGTCGAAATACAGTGACAGAGGGGGAAAACCAGCATAAACTTCTGCAAGAGGTTGAATCCACGGAAAAACACTTCACGATGCTTCAAGGCGTACAACCAAGGGAGCCCTAGGGTGCCCCCCACCACTGAACACCCCCCTCCCCCTTTCCTGAAAATATGATACAAAAATCGTTCTCCTTCATTCCCCACCCCCACTGAGGAGATGCTACAAAAAAGGGGGCTCGGTAAAAGTCTCCCTATTGTAAAGATGCGAAGCACCTTGCTCCACATGTGCTCTTACACATCCAAGCATAGCCTAGATGTTTTTTTTTTATCTTTTTATCCTTTTGAAGGAAAAGCTGCTTCCCGGATGGGGGACCCATTAAAATTTGCTCCTTAAATGGCCTACAAATGCCCCTCCACCCACCATCATCCCCCAGGGAAGGATTTTTTTAAAAAGGCTGGTGAAATCATCTCCCCAGAGAAAAGCTTTTTAAGTCAACAAAATTTTGCCATTTTGTTCTTGAATAAATCTGTAAAAAAAAAAAAAAAGTTTCATTTTTTTTTACACTGGGGCCCCAAAAAGTCCTTCTTTTCCTTCACCAAAAAATACTTCCACAGTGTTTGAATTTTAATTTTTTATATTATGCATTCTTCCTCTCTTCCTTGCATCGCTGCTCGCAAATAAAACTGTTGCAGTATTTTTCGAACATCGAAATCCCTCTAAATAAGTGAATGCTTTTTTTAACTTTCGCTTTATATTTGGTTTTTTTAACATCTTTTTTGCATCATTGCAGGACGAAATTTAAGCATTTTTGCAGCAGCTTTACACATCTGTGTTTAACACTTTGGAAAAATACGCGCCTAGAGCTGTACGCCTGGGATACCTGAAAAGTCCGGGAAACCCGGTTTAAATTAAACAACATTCTCTGTGGCGTTCACTGGGGTTTGCTGTATTTTTGCGGCGCAATCTCAAAGTCACGGATGTTTATTTCTAAAGTTGATGTTACATTAGCTTGAGTGTGCGGTGGATTTAGATCACCAGCATCAAACACCTTTAAACGCGATGCTCTATACTGGCCTTAGAACGTGATACAAACCCTTTCATTTACCTTTTTTTTGTATTCCGATTAAAAATTCTTTTCTGTTTACTGAGACGTTTCTAATCTGAACGGTGTTTACATGTGCCCATGCTTTGATTTTGGGACTGCTAAATGCCTTGATACTCAAAAAAAAACCAGAGGGAAAAAAACCCGCATTTGCACTAATATTTTTAATAACTGCTTGCCCTTTTCTTTGGAAAAAAAAAATATTTGAACCCCTAGGTTCCCGTGCGCACATCATTGGCCAGAAAACTTCCATACCCTACCGCCTCTTATCGCCGCACTAGAAATAATAACTCTCGCATTTTATAATTTACAAAAATATGGCCCTATTTTTAAAGTTAAGCTAGGGGAAAAAACCTACTAATAAAACCCCTTAAAGCGCTCGAAAGAATTTTATTTTGATAAAAAAAAAAACTGACTAAAAGGAAAAAAAAAATTTCTCACAAAGTTTTCTGAAATGAAACAAAGGAGCTTGTTTTAGAACCAGAGAGGGTCGCAACAAGCTATCACCAGCATTTCCAAATGGGTTTTTTTTATGAATCTGTAATAATTTTTAAAAAATGACAAAAAAAATTTTGGGCAAATTGTTTTTTTTAAAGAGCTATTCCTATCACCGTGTTGCTTTCCCCCTGAAAGCAAAATTGTGCTTAATTTAACCTCAGCTTTCTGCACCGGTCATGAGAGGAATATGACTGTTCATAAAAACGCAATTTTCCCATTCTAATGTTGTTAAATTGTAAATTGAAATTTCTTTCACCACATTACCCATCTCTACGGTACGTTTGGGCTAAAATCACAGAAGTACATGTGCCGACATCACATTCCCTTTTGAGACCACATTTTGATGTGATTTAAAAGAACAAAGTAATCGGGTTTTTTTGGGGTTTACATGGGGGAAAATTTTTTTTTTGTGCGGTTTTTTTAAAGGTTACCCACTCCTCTCAACCAATTTCCATTTCGGTTTTGGGGGAATTTTATTTTGCTGGGTGTTTAATGAACTTTTTATTTGATTGGACTGTCATTCTAATTTTTTTCCCAGGGTGTTGCTTTTCCCCTCTGGACTACCCCCCAAATTTTGCAATTTTTCGCTTAAAGCATATTCATGCTCCCTTTCCGCAGCAAGGGGGCGTTCTTCCCCCTTTACAATCACACATTTGCTTTAACTTTTAACCATGCTTGTTGCACATCCTCGATTCTTAAATTGGGTCCACCCCCTTAAGGATTTTACAGCATGTTAGACACTTAAAATTGGATAATATACAAACTGCCGTCGTTTTAGACTGCTGCTGCTAGGTTGTATGCTTCCCCCTGTACATTCAAATATTTGCATAAACAGCTTAAGCAACATGCTTGTTGTATGCTCCCTTTCTGAGTTGGGGTGATGCTTCCCCCATAAATATAGTATTAAGCCAACATTTCCCATCGCTGGCCATTCAGTTGTGTTGGGGAGTTTTGGCATATGGTTGTTTAGGGAGTTTGTCTTGCTGCTCTGCCCGCTCTGTCCAAGCATGGCTGAGTGTTGCCCAGAACATAACCATACTGCCAACACCTAACTGTATGCAATATAATTGTCATAAATATAATTGACGGAAGTGGTCCTGATTGAACTGTCATATCAATCTAGATCATGTTTAAAGTATTTATAAGTAGTAACAGAAAAACATTTTGTTAGTAAATTGACATTTCAAAATGTTGTAACACTTTCATGTGTGGACAATGATTATCAGAATGAAGATACAGCTGCTATGTCTTTTGTGTTAAAACTGGAATCAACAAGATGTGTGAATCATTTGAAAGTGGCTAATTGCAGCTGACCACTAGATGTCATTGTAGGGTCTGCCTTTGAAGCTTTTTTGGTACATCAGGAAAAAGCCTCAAAAGTGTCACAAGACTTCATCTGCTCATCTCTAGGTTCCGGATCAAAATAGAATATTTAATAACAGCCACAGGTTATACCAAGTACACAAGAGTGAAGCAACACATCATAACCATAGATTAGACAAACTGAACTGAAACAAGGGGAACTTAAACACATGGAGCAAACAAGGTTAATTAATGACGAACACCTGAACAGAATGACAGAATCATCTCAGTAACCATGACAAGTACAGACTGGCAGCAACTAGAACAAAGGAAAATGGAACTTGAATAGAAACAAAGTCAATGAAAATGAAACTAAATGAAACAGGACTGACAATTCTTGACAACAGGAGATGGCATCAAGTGTATTTATTGCATTCCTGTTTGCTCAAATAGAGAAAAAAACTTGGCAGTATAACAGCAATCAGAAGAGAGAAGGATGTCAAATTTACTGTCACTCTCACAGTCGCTGTATTAGAAACAGTGGTGTAATGTAACGAAGTAATAACAGTATTTAAGTATTTTTTGGGAGTACTGTACTTTAGTTTTTATATTTTAGTCAACTTTTACTTTTACTCCACTACATTTCCTAATTAAAATGTATACTTTTACTCTGATACATTTCCCCAAAGCATATTCGTTACTTACTACAAAATAGTCAGAAGTCAGAAGAACACAGACTGCAGGAAAGCAGGTTTGACGAATCAGTGGTCTGTCATCTGCAAGTTAGACTTCTAAAAACACCTGTGCAAACAGGTGCGCGCACAGCCGCGGATGATTTCATTTCCCACTCAAGGTTGCGGGTTCGGGTCTCGTATCGGCAGGGATTGTAGGTGGGGGGGGAGTGAATGTACAGCTCTACATGTTGCCCTTGAATAGCATCAGGAAACACGGTGTTAGCTTTCACTGTGTATTGCTGGAACTCACTCTAATTTCTTCACGCCCGGTGAACATACCATTTGAAAAACTAACGGAATGCCACATAGTACCGATATAAACTGATGACAAGTAATTTCTTACTGCTAAAATTCTGAAAAAGACAGAGGTGTTAATTATATGACTTAAAAGCTCTGCATGTATACCGATAACGTTTTGTCTAAAGCCTTGGAAAAATGGCTGCTCTTTCATTTTCGTCATCAGGGTTATGAACCTAGTTGTGCTTATTTGAATAGCAACCTTTCCCTTAGAAAGCCACGTTTCTAGCATTTGTAAAAACTGCATTTTTTCCATCTCAAAAATATATCTAACTGAACGGCCCTATGCTCTCATGTCAAAAAATGCGAAATTGTTAATTCCATGTGTTTATTACCTCAAGGTTATGACTAGTGTAATGCTCTATTGGGTGGTGTTCGACACGCTTAGTAAACAAACGCCAGTTAGGTCCAAAATTCAGGCAGCTAGGAGTTTTCTTACTAGAACCAGGAAGTAGATCATATTAGCCCGTCCCTGTCAACACTGCACTGGCTCCCTATCAACGCATATAGATTTTAAACTCTTGCTTATTCTTATAAAGCCCTGAATGGTTAGCACCTCATATTGAACGAGCGCTTGTTACATTATGTACTCCACGCGCTTCCGTTCTCAAACTCGGGGCACTTTGATAAAACCTAGATATCAAGTCAAACTGCGGTGGCAGATCCTTCTCCCTATTTGCGCCCAACTCTGGAATACCTCCCGAACATTGTCGGGAGGCAGACACACTCCTGCAGTTTAACAATCTAGATTAAAAAAACCGATTCTCTTAAACCTGGCTTCACAGACATACTAATACATTCTAATGCCAAATCCGTTAAAGGATTTTTAGGGCTGCATTAATTAGTAAACCGGAACCGGGACAGTTTTCGCATAACACGCCAGATGTACTGCTACAATTAAATCGCTAGAAGAAAATTGCGTCTACGCTCATATTAGTCCTGGTTTCTCTCTTATTCCGAGGTCACCGTACCCCCGATCCATTCTGTTCCCGTCAGAGGGTCACGCAGTCACCCGGATTCCATACGTATCCACCCAGATGGTGGATCAGCCACCTAGAAAGGCCCTCTACAGCCCTGAAAGACGCGGAGACCAGGAACTAGAGCCCCAGGAGACAGATCCCCTGTAAGACCTTGGTCTCAGACGACCCCGGACAATACCACGGAAACAGATGATTCGTCTGCCCAATCTGAACTTTGCTGCAGCCTTGGAAGTGAACGCTGGTTTCGTCTGGTCATAGGATAACTGGCCCCGACCTGAGCCTGGTATTCTCCCGAGGTTTTTTTCTCCATTCTGTCACTGCTGGAGTTTCGGTTTCCTTGCCTCTGTCCTGGGCCCCCTCTGGCTTGCTTAGTTTTGGGACACTTCATTTTACAGCGATATCGTTGACTTGATTGCAATTAATTGGTACAGATACTATTTGTACCTGAACGACTGCATGTATGGACATCACCGAATTCAATGATGACTGCCTTTACGGTCCAATTTGCATTATTGACACACGTGTTCCTAATTTATTGTTTGTCAGGGGGTGTGCTTGACCAATCTTTTTGTTTAAAGCGCTATTAAATAAAGATACATTGACTGACTCTCTCTCCCCACCTTCAATACACAACTGAGGTGCCCTTGCGCAAGCCCCGAACCCCCATGCTCCCCCGGGGCGCGCAGCATAAATGGTTTGCCCACGCTCCAGGTGTGTGTTCATGGTGTGTGTGTGTTCCACTGCGGTGTGTGTGCACTTTGGATGGTTAATGCAGAGCATGAATTCTGGTATGGGTCACCATACTTGCTGTTGTCACGTCACTTCACTTAAAACAGCAGCTGATGCCACAACTTTCCTGAGCCGACAGCACACGATACCAGCAGTCACGTCCCTCTTTACGACCGCTCGTGTGCAGCGACTGCTTGTTGTATCAAGATTAACTGATGCTACTCATTTCTGAACCTTACACGTGTTGTTGAATCATTTACAAATGAGTCATAATGGAACGGGTTTTATAACTCATTCACAAATCATTTTAATGATGTTATTTCTAGATTTTAACGGCATGCAGGAAACTGCTCAAGAAAAAGTAAACTATCAACGTGAAACACCGGTGCAGAAGGAAAAGAATACTTATAAACTGTGTTTCAGAGCAGAAATGTGTGTTTGACAGAATGCACTTTTATCACACGGAAGAACATGTTCCGACACAATGTACGCTTCATTGCACAGAGCATATAGTGCGCTCTAGCAGTCCTAAACACTCGTCAGGGTCAGATCAGAGGAGTTAAAACCACGAGGAGGAGCTGAGCATTATTTAAAGAAGAGTGAGAGTCAAATAAGAAGAGAAAGACGAGAAAGAGAAAAATGTCTGAGGGGCACTCTGTGTCTGTGGGCTGATCGCTCTCCAAACTCTTCACTTCGCACAGGTCAAGAACTTGTTTTTCTCTTCAAGACATTCATGGACTCAGTCTGAGAAGAGTTCATCTGAACACATCATTTTTTCTGTGTTTGATACAGGAACGAACTGCATATTCCTGAACGCACTAAACTAGACGTTCACTCTCAACATCTCTGAATTATTTCTCATATGAAGAGTGTGTTTGTGATTATCGTCTCTGATGAAGAACAAGAGTTTATTCTGGAGAGTGTGTTGTAATCACTGGAGAAACAAGACTGTGATCTGACCTTCTTCTTTTTAATCTGATGGTGTGTTTATGTTTTCATTTATGAATATATAACAATGATACACTTCAGATGTTCTTTGTGTTTCAGGTACCAGTGGAGTAGAGATCTCATGTGTTCATCAGTTTCTGGACAGGAAATGTTCCGTCTGCCCTTATACACTCTCAGACTGCAGATCAACTACAGGGATTTATAACAGATTCAGAGATTCAGCAGGCAGTTTGAACTGATTGGTTTAGGGATAAAGAGAAAGACACCCCAGGCATGAGAGGACTGATCCTGGGGTCGTGACTGCTCTCTGAACTCAACAACATCTCAACAGAAATTATGGATCTACATGTGCAGACAATATGTGACCACAAACATCAAAGGAACTGATGCTCGTTGTTATCTGCATGTTTCTTCATGGTAATGTATTATTATTTGGTCCATTCTAAAAACATAATTAAAAGCTATCTTCATTTAAACTCTCCGGGTTGAATAGTGTGTGATGTGTGTGCTGTGTGTGTTTTGGTGTGTTTCGGTCTCACAACTGGATCAGTGCAGGTCTCTCTGTGACTCTCTCCTGTCCGTCTGTATTCATATCCTCGAGTTCCTGTGTTGATTCGGTCAAGTTCTGTGAGAATTGGCTGTTCGGGTGAATCATGTGTGTTAAACTGACCGAGATCAGATCCTATCGATATCATCCTCAATCAGACACTGTGTCCACGTCTGAATACACCACTTCCTGAATGAAGATCACAACAGAGAGTGGAGATGACGTTCCTCAAAGATCAAGTCAAGATCTCAGTCACATACACGTCAAGAGTTCCAGTGAGAAAACAAGCTCATTAATCAGTGTTGACCCTTATACACTGTGATAACATTAATGACTGTTACAGTGTCACTGAAGCAGAAAAAACTGAGGAACAACACTTCTTTCAGTCTGAACAGACGAGACGCAAAAAGCACTGATGCAAACTAATGAACAACAGTCCAGAAAACTGCTTGCAGGGAAAGCGGAAATGAAAACTTGCCAGCAAAAATGTAAAACTTTTTAATGTAATGTGATCAAAGTTAAAAATGATTTGTGTATGATAATATGATTGTCCAAGTTAAATCTAATTTTTAGAGCGGGACAAACCTTTCATCCCTGATAATTATACCGAGTTTGAGACCTAAAGTTAATGTAGTGGATTGTTGAACTAATGCCTTGTTTTTATTGATACAACGGTTCCCACATTATATTATATGTATTCTCCAGACAGAATCTCCACATGTCAAACCTTGGTGTGTTGATAGAAAAACAAACAAACAACAACAAAACAGAATACAGTTTCCAATCAACCCTCCGTGAAGTTTGGCCCCCTCACCCAACGCAAAACGCAGCAAATTTCTCAATCAGTTGGGCTCCATTTGTGCTGTCAAATTTTTCATTTGTGACGCTTTTGTTTTATGATATTCAAATAATATTTATAGGGTCAATACTAACATCACCCCAAATAGACCTGTGTGTTGTGCTGGTTTGTGCCAGTCAAAGTTCATTTGTGCTGCCTTTGGTTTTTAAAATATTAAACATTGAAGACTATAGGTGATGACATCCCTCATAGTCCCCACATATTTCAAATTCACCCATATAGTCCTGGTTTGTGTGTGCTTCAGTTGTGCTGGTTTGGTGCCTGTAATATTTTTGTTTGTGCTGCTTTGGTTTTTAGATATTAAAATAATATTTAATAGGGCATTCTGAGGTCACTCAGCCTCCCACATACTCCAAATTCACCCCAGATAGACTATACTCGTTTGTGTTGTGCTTTGGTTTGTGCTTGTTTGTGAAAGTAATAGTTTCGTTTGTGACTGCTCTCGGTTTTTTTATAAAAAAATTTAGACAGTGAATTATAGGCGATGACGTCACTCAGCCCATATACATGCGGCCAAGTCAACGAAAGTTGGTTCCTTTGTTTGTTTGTGCTTTGTTGTGCTGGTTTGTGCCGCATTAAAAAAAATTTGTTTGTGCTGCTTAGGTTTGTAACTATATAAATGAATGTTTAGTGGTCATTTTCTGATGTCACTCAGCACCCCACATTCTCCAAATTTAACCAAAATGTTTTCGTTTGTTTGGCTCCGTTTGTGCTGGTTTGTGCAGGTTATTAAAGTTTCATTTGTGCTGTTTCGGTTTTTTCAAATATTAGATAATGAATTATAGGCAATGACGTCACGTCAACCCCCCTCATGCTTGCTCAATTCACCCAAAATAAATCTTCTTTGTGGTTTGTTCCATTTTTGTGGGGAAGTCGTGGCCATAGTGGTTTAGAGAGTTTTACTCCTAACCCTAAAAATTGTCGGTTCCGTCCCTAGGGACGGAAAGTACCACAACTTGAGGTGACCTTGAGGAAGGTCTAGGAAACACCCAACTGATCCCCGGTCAGTGGATCCCACCTGATCATTGCCGCAGGGAGCTCATTGCTCAGCGAAAAAGTAGACTCGGTTGAGTGTGGAATATAAACTGAAGCATTTTATAACTTGTATTGGCATTAAGATAAAGAGTAACGAGAGGAGCTTGACCACATCCCCCCCCAGTAACCGAAATTAAAGTAAATGTTTTTTGTTGTTCACTGAAAAGCCGATCTCTATCTCTTGCACAGTAGGTAAAAGTACCCAGTCTTAAATATATCCGAAAGAGAAAGTATCAGTTACCCAAATAATGTACTCAAGAAATGTAACGAAGTTAACTGTAAACTGTTACTACCAATATCGGACGCCATGTTTTGTGGTAACTAACTCTCCAACGTGAACCATGAGGAACGCCTATTTTTCACAATTCCTATATTTCAAACCAAGCAGGTCAAGATGAAAAGTGAACTGGTTTCGTAGGTCTCTTAAGTTGTCCAAACTTATTTAGTTTAGAATTAGTATTTTCAACTTTAATTGGCACTGAACATGTAAGGTTACAAGGCAACGAAATGCAGGTAGCACTCCTAACCAGAAGTGCAATAGCCGTAAGTACAGAATATACAAGGTCTAAACTATGTTACAAATGTACAATAAATAAACAGTCCATTAAGGCAGTCTTATGGACATAGTTTACAGATTGTTAACTACTAATCAGCATTGAAGGGTGTTACTATAAACGAACTATATACAGTGGATTATGGTAAAAAAAAGTGTAGTACACTATAAGCAGAAACTTATGACCATATGAACTTCATTTACACTATTACAATGGAACAGTTAAGTGCACCATAGAAATTATTTACAGTGGGCAAACTGGTATTACTCAGTATTCCATTGGATGAACAGACCAGTAGTGCCAAGTACTAAGTTTACTGGTGTTTGCTTGTTGTAAATAAATATATCAGATGTCTGATGAAGGAGGGGTGAGGAGGCTGTGTGTTGGTGTCTATTTGTGGGGGGCATTGGGGGGTTGTTCAGAGGGCCAGAGAGTTCAGTAAAGAAGAAAAGCTGTAGGGAAAAGGTGTTCCTGAATTTGTTGGTCCTTGTCTGGTAGACTCCTGAAGCACCTCCCTCGGGGCAGGTGGATAAACATTTTGTGTTCAGTGGTGAGAGGAGTCCTTAATAATGCTGCGAGCTCAACACTAGACAGCGTTTTCCTCTGGATGTCCTCAATAGCAGGAAGTAAGTGGGGCTCCTGTGATGTTGTGTTGGGCATGTTTGTTTTCACACACCCCTCTGCAGTGCTTTGCGGTCAGCCACAGAGTAGTTCCCATATACCAGACTGTAATACAACTGGTCAGGATGCTCTCGATCGATCGCACCGGTAAAAGTTTACCGGAATGGCTGAATGACAGCTGGTACCTTCTTACAGTGTCCTGAGGAAGAAGAGGTGCTGGTGAGCCTTCTTGACCAGGCTGGAGGTGTTTGTAGTCCAGGACAGGTCGTCTCCGAGATGGTGAGTTCCCAGAAACTTGAAGCTGGAGACACATTCAAACAACCCAATCCCCGTTAATGTGGATGGGGACGTCCCACAATGGAGTTCCTTTTGTCTTGCTGGTGTTTAAGGAGCACGGTATTGTCAGCACACCATGCGGCCAGGTGCCTGTACCTCCTTCCCTGTAGGCAGTCTCGTTGTCTCTGATGAGGCAATCACCGTGGTGTCCGTCTGCAAACATATGATGGTGTTTTGATACCATGCACAGGCTTGCAGTCGTGGGTGTACAGGGAGTAGAGGAATGGGCTCAGCACACAGCCCTGTGGTACGCGCAGTGTTGAGTGTGATGGTGGTTGGAGCAGGTGTGGCCTGACCTAACATGCTGAGGTCTGTTGGTCAGAAAGTCCATAATACAGTTGCAGAGGGACGGTGTTAATGATCCAGGTCTCCAAGTTATTGTGTTCAGCTGGAGGGATGACGGTGTTAAATACTGAGCTTATAGTCAACAAACACACATCCGTACATATGTGTTGTTATTGTCAAAGTTGTAGTGAGTGCAGAGTGCCAGCACTGTGCATATCTGCATCCTCTGTGCTATCTTTTTACGGTATGGGCAAATTGGTGTGGGTCCAGTGTGGGTGGGAGGCAGTCCTTGAGGTGTGCTAAAACCAGTCGCTCTGAAGCCACTTCATAATGATGGGTGTGAGTGCTATGGGAGTGGAAGTCATTTAAGCACATCAGGGAGGAGTGTTTCTGGCTTATGTGCACTATGGATGTGGACTGTAAAACATGTTGGCCACAGTTGCTTGGGTGAGGGACAGATTGAAAATGTACTGTGAAGACCCCTGCAAGCTGCTCAGCCACATGCCCTAAGCACACGACCAGGAATGCCGTCCGGGCCCGTTAGCAGCCTTGCGTGCGATGCAGTGTGGACATCTGTGGAGGTGAGTTTGAAGGGGTTTGCTGGTTTGCTGATGATAGTGATTTTGGTGGCGGGCACCTCCTTGCTGTCGCTTGTTAGAAGTGAGCTTAGAAGTCATTTAGTCTGTTTTTCTGTTGTCACCACACTGTCAATGGTGGTGTTGGTATATAACCAGTACCGAGGAGGTACAGAGCTAGCAATGGCTGGTCCGGTGAGTACAGCCCACAGGCAGCCTGAGAAGCAAACATTACTCCAGTAATCCGTATATTGAAAATCTGTCCCTGAAGTAAGAGAGTCATGACATCCAGTTTTTGGACATTACTTTGATGGTCCTCACTGATGGCTTCACACGGGTTTTGAATGAGGGGTGAATACTTAGGGGTTGAGAAACAAAGAAAGGTGACAGGACTGTCCGAGATGGGGGAGGGGGGTAACGATGCTAGCTCCATCAATGTTTGTTGTAAACATGATCCAAAGTTTTGTCTCCTCTGGTGTGGCAGGAAACATGCTGATGGAATTTGGGGAACACTGTCTTTAATTTGGATTGATTTAAAATCACCCGCGACACATAAAAGCAGCCTTTGGGTGAGCAGTCTGTTGTTTACTAATGCACACATGAAGTTTCGTTCAAAGCAATCTTGGCATTAGCATCCGGTGGAATATAGACTGCAGTTATAATGGTGGAAGTGAACTCCCACGGCAGATAAAAAAGGTCTACATTTAACCCCATGAGAAACTCTAGGTTAGGCTGAGGCAGTGTTCCCAACAATACAGTGTTTTGTACACCAAGCTTTGTGGCACAATCCACGACCACTTGTTTTGCCGGAGTCATCTGCCGTTATATCTGCCCGGAGCGTGTAGTGTCCAGCTAGCTCAATAGCATTATTGGGTACGTCGCTGTGTAGCCATGTTTCTGTGAAAACCATGACATTGCAATCCAAAAGTTTCTTACTCGAGGGTGATGCGAAGTCGTAACGGTCCATTTTGTTCACCAGTGACCGCACATTAGCGAGGAAATGCTGGATAAAGAGCAGCTGGAGCGACTATTAGCGGTAGCTTAGAGCTCTTAGACCTCCGCGTTTTTCCCCCCCCTTTCGTGTTTACGATCTCGATGCCGCCTGCGAGCACCTTCCGCCTGGCTGTGTAGAGTGTGTAGCCTTGGGTGTTCTGGAGATCTCCGGGATGAGTCGAGGATTGGTGATGAGTCAAAGAATTAGTGATAAGATGAATGGATAATGGTGGTCCACACCAATATCCAAAAGCTCCTGTCGGGCGTATGATGTTAAAGCAAAGCTGTTTCAGTACGAACAGGAACCCGAGATGAGCAGGAAAAATACTGCAAAAATTGCAAAAACTGGAGAGATGCCGAGCTCTCGTGATGTGTACGCGCCTCCACCATCTTGGTCCAAAGATGCAGCTATACACGCCATTATAAAATAAAGTCACTATAAAAAATAAAAAAATAAAAAAATAGATAATTAAATAAATAAAAAAAAAATAAAAAAAAAAAAAACTGATCTCAGATCGGGAGGACATCTGAATTCATGAATCATGAAGACCGAAGTTGTATGATATTATTTACATTGTTCTACAACAGAGCACTGAAGATTTGTAGCCAAACAGAATCTGACATATCAAACCCAACTATCTTGTCTTCACCGTTGATCCCAAAACCCTCAGCGAATACTACTATCACACAGGACATGAGAAATATAGCTTTAATAAAACCTGGTCTCATAAAAATCTGTACCTCTGTGTACTTTTTCTGCAAACACCATTTTTTACGTACCTTACTGCACCTTTCGCTGCAGTTTGACAGAGAAATGTCCCTCTGAGTGGCGCTAAAACGAGGTTTCAATACGTTTTATTATTACATTGATATAGGTCACTTCCGGTTTGAGCGAACGCTGGGCGTGTCTGACAGCCGCTGCTCTCTGGACGTTACTCACCGAGCTCTGGATTTTTACCGCTTCTGGACTTGACTTTGTTTTTGAGCATTTTTTATTTGTTTCTTACTTTTGTGTGTGTGCAAAACATCAAAGACCTACAAACGGACTTGGTCGTGCTGTATCACCTGCCAAACACGAGCTCTCGCCACCATTCAGCGCCGCGGGCTGTTCTCCCGTCTTCCGTAAGTTAGTTAACACTTTCTTTCGGTTTATTGGTTGTCAGTCGTACGCTAGTTTGGCGGAGGTGGTCTTCGAAAGGGCTGCCTTTTCCATAGACATGCGTCATAAAGTGGCTTAGTTGTCTGGTGTGCTGGCTAACGTGGTTTTAAAATCTGGCTGAGTATACGCGGCTGTAGGATGTTTTGCCTTTTGATGCTCGTTGTGGGTTTTTTATACGTTTTTACTGATTTTTGCGCAGCATCCCAGGTCTTTTTTATTGCCTTCTGGCGTGTGGAATTCTAATATGCTCTTTTTACTCGTCCCTGGCTCTTCATAATCTAAAACCCAAAGTGCGGTTACATCTGCCAGTCAGTCTCTACAATCACTGTGTTGCTCTTGGAATTGCTCGCCGGCCTCGCTATATACACCGGGGTTCTCGTCGCAATCAGTGTATAAACAACGCTTCTACAACTTCATCTGATGGATGTACTATACCGGTCGTCTGGTCTTCTTCTCGCCGACTGCGTACTAATAATACACGTCATGACGATAGAAACGCTCATGTAGTGAATCTCCGTCATCCGAAATATGTCTCACCAGGTGTTACGCCAGGCATTACCTCACCCTCAACGACAGTTAAAATGACTCTAGTAAATGCTAGATCATTGTCTAATAAATCTTTATCCTAAATTACTTTTTTACCTCTCATTCCTTGGATTTTTTATTCGTGACTGAAACATGGTTAAAGAATGGAGAACTCTCAGCTCTTGGTGAACTGTCCCCTTCAGACTGCTCTTTCTACAGTACACCTAGGCCAAGTGGACATGGTGGCGGCTTAGCAACGATTTTTAGGAACTCATTTAAATGCAGACTTCTGCCTGTAGATGCCTTTTCTAGCTTTGAGGCACAGCTCTTAAAAATTGATCTAAATGGCCCTATACTCTGTGTATTGGTGTATAGACCTCCTAAAGTCAATTCAACTTTTATTCACGAGTTTTCTGAGTTTCTGTCCAATCAAGTGTCTCGCTATGACAGGCAAATGGTGTTGGGTGATTTTTTAACATCCATGTCTGTTGTCCATCAAAACCTTTGGTCAAAAATTTTATGAGCCTTATGGACTCACTCAGTTTTATACAGTCAGTCTCTAGTCCTACACATTCCTTAGGCCATACACTCGATCTTGTTTTGACTCGTGGTTTTTCTGTGCACCATCTGTGAAGTAGCTGATGCTGGCATTTCTGACCATTTCCCTGTAGTGTTTGAGCCTGTTATTTCAATTGTAAAGCCTTCAAATTCTCTGCCTGTACATTATTCACGTGCGTTTCATTCTACGACTGCATTTGAATTTTCTGAGTCTTACTCCAAGCTCATTTCAAACTCTACTGTCAATTCTTTATCAGTCTGTACGGATATTGAACAACTGGTTGAAATTTTCAACTCCGCCTGTTGTACTGCTCTCAATACAGTTGCTCCACTTAAACGTAAAAACCGTAAGGCTATAACTAGTCCTCAGCCCTGGTTAAATGCAGCTACTCGTACTCTCAGACAAGAGTGCAGAAGGGCTGAGCGCAGGTGGAAAAAGGATGGCCTCCAAGTCTCTTACCAAATTTTAAAAGACCGCTTAGTTGCCTATCAAAAATCTGTTCATGAGGCAAAATCTAACTACTTCTCACACATAATTGCAAAAAATGCAAATAGGCCAAAAGTACTCTTTAAAACCATAAATTCAGTTCTAAATCCTGTTGCTTTTTCAGTTCCTGTTGTCAATCCTGAGACATGCACACAATTTTCAGAATTTTTCATTCAGAAGATACAGGATATTAGATCGCATCTCCCTTCACCTGACATAGACAAAGACAACTTTCAATTGGTCCTTCCATCTAGTAGCTTTACTACTTTTGAACCAGTTTCCTTAGCTGAATTACGTAAAATAATTTCTCAGATGAAACTTACATTCTGTCAATCAGATGTTCTGCCTGCTCGTCTGTTTAGAGAGGTTTTAGATACAATCCAGCCCCACCCTCTTAACTATAATAAACAGCTCCTTAATAAAAACGCTGTATTTCCAGAAAGCTTTAAACATGCTATCGTACAGCCTTCATTGAAAGGATCTCATCTAGACCCTACCGTGCATAACAACTACAGGCCTATCTCTAAAGTCTGCTTCATCTCAAAGTTTTGGAAAAAAGTTGCTCTTTTACAGTTTGGGCTCCTATCTGGATACTTTTAATATTCTAGACCCATTTCAGTCCGGTTTTTAGAGCATTGCACAGCACTGAATCAGCATTGCTGAAGGTCTCGAATGACATTCTGCTGTCTATCGATTCTGGGTCTTCTGCCATCCTGATTCTTTTAGATTTGAGTGCCGCATTTGACACTATCGACCACGACATTCTTTTAAATCGTCTTCAGTGCGTTGTTGGAGTCCAGGGCCAAGCTTTGCAGTGGTTCACCTCATACCTAAAGGGGAGAACTTTCTCTGTGAATATCGGGTCATTCACTTCTCCCGCCATGCCTATTCAATGCGGTGTTCCGCAGGGATCCATTCTTGGCCCTCTTTTATTCTCCCTCTACATGCTCCCTTTAGGCTCAATATTCCGGAAATATAATATAAATTATCACTGTTACGCTGACGACCTTCAATTATATCTTCCAATCAAATATGCCAACGACCTTTCCTTAGACCGTCTGTTCTCATGTCTAAATGAAGTTAAATCCTGGATGTCAAATAACTCACTGCAACTAAATGAAAATAAAACCGAAGTGCTTCTACTAGGTCCTGCTGCTACCAACAACTCTGTCAAAACACAGTTAGGTTTTTTAAGTAATAATTTGCACAATCATGCCAAAAATCTTGGTGTCTACCTTTGACCCTCTTTTTCAGTTTGACAAGCACATAAATGCAGTTGTGAAGAGTAGCTTTTTCCAACTTAGATCTGTAGCAAAAGTAAAACACTTTCTTTCTAGAAAAGACCTTGAAGTAGTGATTCATGCACTAATTTCCTCTCGACTAGACTACTGCAATTCGCTCTATATTGGCCTACCTCAATCTACACTTTCCCGTTTACAGATGGTTCAAAACTCGGCAGCTAGATTGCTGACAGGAACTACAAAAAGAGACCATATCTCCCCTGTCCTTGCCTCATTGCATTGGCTTCCCATAAAATTTAGAATAGATTTTAAGATTCTTCTTTTTGCATACAAAGCATTGCATAACTCGGCCCCGGATTACATTTCTGATCTTGTAAAACCTTACACAGCTGTTAGGCAATTAAGATCTGGAGATCAGTTACTTTTATCGGTTCCTCGTTCTCGCTGCAAATCAAAAGGTGATCGAGCTTTCTCTGTAGCTGCCCCAAAGCTCTGGAATGGTCTACCCTTGAGTATTAGTGCTTCTCCATCACTGGATGTTTTTTAAAACTAGCTTAAAGACATATTTTTATACCTTAGCTTTTGAGTGATACTGTTTATGTATTTATATTATTTTATTCTTTTTATGTATATATAGTTGGTGTTTTTTTTTATATTTGTCTGTTGTATATGATATTTTGCTTATATCTCCACTCTTTTCTATTTTAAATCATGTTTTACTGTAAAGCACTTTGGATCAGCTACAGTTGTGTTAAATTAAAGCCCATTTTAGGACTTAACTCAATTTTGACCAGATGTTGATATAGGTATGTAGTGCTGTGTTTTTATTACGCAGCTTCAGGTACATATTGCAGTGGTTCAGAATTCAGATATCTGGGGACTGTCGCTTAAAGTTAATGCTCTATCGTGTTGGGAATATATGCCATACACCAAACCCAACCCTAAACCTACCCGATAGTGTTAACAAATGCAAAAATGATATAAAAACACATTTGTTGATGCAACCATGCCATTTGAACTTCCTTATATGCAGATTTGAACTGTTTTGTCGGACCGTGGTTACACGGGATTCTCACCCGAGCTCCTTGCCTCTCAAGTCCATCTCCGGACTCTGTGAGCTACCGAACAAACCTATCATCTATGAAAACACATAAGATATTAAGCTGGATATGTGCGATTCTAACATTCAAAAGCATCAGTTTTCAAATCTCCCAACATTTAAAAAATTGTTTTGAAGTCATAACGTAATATTTTTTAAAGTAAATTGTGTGAAAATTTCACTTTATTAATCGAAAATCTGTAAATTTGTGTGAAAAGGAATAAAAGTTTAGTGAGATGTACTTATTGGTACGTATTTTGATTGGTTGTCAACCTGTTAATTGATCGTTAGTTTGAGTATTTAAGTGTGTTCTGAGTTATTTGGGGTAGGCACTCCTGGAGGGATAGTTCTCTCAGGAGTGTCTCTTTCTGATTCTTTTCTGGTTTGTTTCTTTTGGCATTTCTTATATTATGTGGTTAACGTTTTGTTGTTATATTAATTTAATTGTTTCCATTAATACCCCTAGATTATTGTTTGTTGTTAATTGTTGTTGTAATAGTTTAATGTAATAAAAAAAAATTGTTTTGATTAGACTTTGTTGTTGTCTGATCCCTTTTTTTATGTTGGAACCTTAAACAAGCAGATCATAAACACTTGTCTTTCTCTTCGACTATGATAGTGTTAACAAAGGCAAAACTGATATAAAAACATATTTGTTGATGCAACCATTCCATTTGAACGTCCTTATATGCAGATTTGACTTTGTTCCTGACTATGACTGTCTCTTCTTCAGTGCCAGTGATTTCTTCAGTGATAGTGATTTCTGCTGCTGCTGCGTCCGCTGTTTTCCTGGCTGCTGTTCTCTGGCTGATCTGCAGAAAAAGAGCTGGTGAGTTTCAGATTTACTCCTTTATAACAAATTAAAAACCGTTCAGATCTCACTGTAATGATCAGCAAACAAGCACATCATGATCAGATTGTGTGTATCACAGAAACATGTGGATTATGTGACTCTGAGATTCTCAAACACACACTTTATTCCTGTAATGTCAATCTCAAAGAGTTATCAAGTCAAACAAAACATTGTTTCATTCAATTCATTGCTTCTTGCCTCAACATCATTAGCTTTGTTAACTTTCTGTGATTGTATGTGTCTTTTATTATAAATAATTATTTGAGGCACGTTTTTTTTTTCAGATAATAAAAGACAGACGGATGAATCGGTGGTGAGTTCAGTAATAACAGTGATTTAGATCTGATTTCTGTCTTTAAAGCTCAATAAAGTGTGATTCATCAGTTTTAACTGTTTGTGGTCTGAAGGTCAAAGATGAGAATGAAGATAAAGTGACGTATGAGACGATCAACATGTCCACTCCTGCTGCTGCGAGAGACAACGTGAGTCAAAGAAACCATTAGACATTCAGTTCTGTTCTATAATGTCATATTATTTGAAAATATAACAGTGACAAACATTTCTGTTCTGTGTGTTAAATGTTTAGGAGCAGACAGATGATGTGACTTACTCTGAAGTCTCTTGTTCCAGTAAAAAGCCAGTAAAATCACTCAAAGTGAGTAGACAGCAGCTCATTCTCTTGTTCTTCATCACTGACTGCTGTTCAGAGAAAAGCAGAGCAGCTTCTCTCGTCTATACACTGCTGAGATGTAGTTCTGAATCTGAATCTCAGATAAATTAAGCTTCCCTATCAAGGGAACTTCGAACTGCGTCCTCTAGGGGTCGCTATGGGGAACACCTCGTCGTGACCCGTGTCTGAAGCATACATTGAAAAAACACCAACGAGTTGGCCGGCTACAGCCTCTGACGTCACTACCGGCGCGACTATAAATAAGCGCCAGGACAATACGTCATTCTCTTCTTCATCTTCATTGACTGTTTTTGTTTGAAGCATGCATCTGAGAAATGACCGTGAAAACGGCTATGAGAGGATGCCCCTATAGAAGAGACGCTGGCTAGCTATCTCTCTGTGGGGGAAACATCCTCTCTTAAAACTCCCTCTTTGCCATCTAAGCCCCTACAGGATACATCCTGCTTAAATGGCAGAGCATACGCAGCAGCAGGTCAGGCTGTGGCTTCGTTGCACACGATGGCAGTGCTTCAGGCTTATAAAGCTGATCTGCTGAAGGACCTGAATAAAGGCGAGGGCCTTTCAGATGACCAGGAGGCCGAGCTGCGCCGCACCACAGACCTCTCTCTCCGTGCTACCAAGCAGGCCGCCTCCGCCATGGGTAGGTCTATGGTGGTAACAGAGAGACATCTGTGGGTGAACCTGGCAGACATCGGGAGGAAAGAAAGGGGCTTTCTTCTCGATTACCCCCATCGAGACAGTGGTATCGAGACAACCTCCGTCAAGATGGTGGTCGAGAAGTTCAGGGATGCAAGGGTGCACTCAGCTGCCTTTAAATCCTTCATTCCATGAAGGTCCGGGTCCGAGCCCGAACAACATAGGGGTCCTGGCCCGTCTCGATCTGAGGATCAAAGACAGGCGCAGAAGGCTAGTGTCGCGGCTCTCGCTCCTCCCCCGCCTGCGGGCAGGGTTAAGAGGAATCGTGGGTTATGAGGAGATAAGCAGGACCTGAGTTATGTGATTCAGACGACGCAGCGTTCTCGCGGAATGTGGAGCGATACCTAGGTAGCTACTCATTCCCTTTGGGTGTTTTTTAACTTCTGCTTTATCCTCCCCTGCCTAATTCCCCTGTAACCACCAGCTCTCCACTTGATCGAGGTTAGGTGAAAAAAAAATTCTTGCATAACCAGTCTCCTATGCTGGACCTATGATGTTTTTGGCTGGTTCTATGTTCATAGCAACCACCTTACTGATGGTCCGGACTAAAGGAGGCTTCCCTTGAGCGGGGCTCCATTGCAGGAGGGTGGGTAAGAGTATGTAACACTTTCTGTATATATTTATGTGTATTAAATTGCTGGTGGTTATGTGTCTACTAATAAACTCTGTGAGTTTCCTTTGCAGTGCTCAGTTTACTAAACACTCGTCAGCACCGGCCTCGTGCTCTGGTACTAGGCGGCCGAGATCACAGGCTTCTGCGAGAGCCTCGCTGATCATCAGACCTGGCACAGCACTGCAGGGAATTTCATGGATGTCTGGCCAGGTCACCCTGAGGGGCCAGCGGGAAGTGGAGGTGGTAGTTACGGAAGTCTTCCAGGTGATGCTCCCCTCGCCAGAGGTTTGCAAAATTTGAGCTTGCCTCTCCTGTGCGGTTCAGCGCCTCTGCGATGCTTAGGAACCTATAAGTACACACGCTAAGCTCTGTGCACTTTCTAAAATCCACGTAAGTGGTAAGTGTGCACGCAAGACTCTGCACACTTTTCTGAAATCCTGTACGGTAAGGGTTACGCGCTCAGTTTCGTTCCCTTTTCGAGATGGTTAGACCTTGGTACCTTGGGCTCCATTCAGCCAGCGTGTATTTGTTTATACACTTCATCGCTTCCCTCAACGGGAGGGGCTATCTGGGCGCCTATGAGTGCGCTACTCTGAATCCGGAGTTCTCCTCTCATATGAGACTGAGTTCTCTGTTTTTTCCCCAGTACGCTCCAGCATTATTTCCACTGATCGAGTGTGATGACTCTCAAACATAATGTTTGAGATGCACCATTCCATCTATGAGCTGCTCAATCAGAGTGGCACGAGAGCCCCTCCTTAGAACAGTATTTTAAAATCCATGTTATGATAAGTGTGCACGTGAAGTCTTTGCGCACTTTCTGAAATCCACACTGTGGTAAGTTATTTATAGTGGCGCCGGTAATCCCCATAACAGCTGTAGCCGGCCAACTCGTTGGTGTTTTTTCAATGTGTGCTTCAGACACAGGTCACGACGAGGTGTTCCCCATAGCGACCCCTAGAGGACGCAGTGTCTCGTTCCCTACTCAAGGAACCATGGTTACATTCGTAACCTGAGACGTTTATCAACATGTGGCTGTGGTTCAAAACACTGACGGAGAAACTCTGTGCTGTTCTTTCAGGATCAAGATGATTCAGTGACTTACGCTGCCATCAGATGAACATAAAATGAGCCGCTGGGTGAACTTTACACCTCTGAACAAGAACAAGAGCTGCACAAATCCAGATTCATGATACAGATCACTGCATGAGCTCCTCGTTTCAGCAGCAGATGCGACATTTCCATGACTGCTTAGATTAATGATATATTTAGACAAATTATATAAAACGTATGTCAGATATTTCTTGAACTGAAAAGCAAAATGCTGTAAAAAAAAAAAAAAATTCCCAATTTTTAACCAAATGCAGACAAAACTACTCTTGCTTTAGTATTTAAAGACTGTTTCTTATAGACAGTAGTGTGAGAATTACATCAGTGTCTGTTTAAATTATATTCTATATGTCACAAAATTAAATATCAGTTATTTCTTTTTTCCACGTGACGATAAAGAGTCATGGGTTCAAACAAAAGTACTTGTGTCTTCTGTTCCAGTCAGATGATTGTTTTGTTTTCATTATGTTCATTCAAAAACTGTGTGTGAATACTGTGTCTCTAGTCAAATACAAAAAAAATATATATATCATGAGTGTTTCTCTCTGTTTTGCTTCTAATGTCAGGTTACTCTTGTGACAACCTACCCCATAAATTGTGATGACAAGGAACTCACTTTTTTTTTTTTTCTGGGCAATAATGGAAGGAAGTGTTCAGTTGCTGTTTTGTTTTGCTTTGCTTTTGGCAAGACTTTAGGATATGTGAATTGGCTTGACTAAAATATTCATCAGTCACTCCATAAAACATCCACCGCATCACATGACACCAAATGTTGATCAAAGCCATGATCAGATCTTTATTCCACAAACATGTGAAAACAGCTTTATAGACACTTCATTTCTAAAGACTTCTAAGCCAAACTGGCCCTGAGTGAAGAATCAGATATTTATGCTCTTCTGTGACCGACTCACTGTTTCTGAACAAATCTTTAAAGTGAATGAATTGTTCTCGTTCACTGACTCTCTTTGTAAGGAAAATAACAGATCTGCTTTGTTGCTGTTTGTGTTGAAAATGCTTATATTTCTCACCATTGCTGGTAATATTGTGCTTATATGGTAACACTAAAACTATTTCTGGAGGTGAGCAGCAATGTTTTTCTGTGTAGTCTCACTCTCGTCTCTGCAGTTACAGGAACAGAGAATCAAGGATGATCCTTTGCACGAGGAAGCCTTTCCTCCCTCTCTGTCCCGCAGCAGAGACGGGACTGAGAGCGCTGTGTTTGTGATCAGTGTCGTCTCATTTTGTCTTGTTTCTTCACAGACAGCATCAGATCACATCACATCTGTCCCTGCCGTGCAAAGGCTGGATGTTGAGGTTGTTTAAAATATTAAGACATTTCCACTTGACTAATTTAGTTCTTATAGTCCAGTGGTTTTCAATAGCAAAGTTCATGCACTGTAAATAAATAAATAAAAAGTTGTTTTTGGAGTTGTTAATCATCCTCTTCTGAGATCTTGAGAGGTTTAATTGATTTAATTTGCAGTTTATGTTTAAATGCATAAGATCAGTTATTATTTGCAAAAATAAATTTAAATGGGAATTTAACCTTCTTTCCTTTGTGTATCTAACATGCTGCTCTTCCATTATTGATAAATAGTCAATGTCTGGCCTAAATGTTTTATTTATCTTTTAGTTATTTCCCTGTGTGACATGTTGTTCTAGAAGCTGTTACAGCCGGATCCACCCTACTGCTCTCTAAAGAGAGAGATGTTAAAATTAACACACTGTGTCAATGTGAAACAGGCAGATGTAAAAATATTAACCGTTCCAAGGTGTGAGAACCACAAGTGCGTAAGTGATATTTCAGCAACTTTACAGGAGGGCCAAAACAAAAACTGACCATAGTTTGATCTGACTTTGATTTCAGTAATTTATAATAATTTGTACACACAGATGACAGTATATTCTTTGAACACTATTTTAACGTTTATTCAGAAAAAAAAAGGCACATGCACCTTTTTTGGCACTAATGTTTTATTTTATTTTGTGTATAAAAACACATCTAATGACAATATGAGCAAAGCATCAGCCTACATGAATGAGTTTAAAACAAATAAATCTATTGTGATAAAATAAATCACATAAATAGTCATTGTATCAAATTAGTTAATTGAATATGATAAATTTTACTAAAATGGTTATCCCAGTCACTTAACTATTTGGCCAAATGAGTGATTGAAAAGCCTTTACAGATTCCGTCCCTAGTGAAAATTAAATATATAATTTCATGCTAAGTACACTAACAATATATTTACTTACTATATATCACTTGTCATATGTGCCTTTGCTGAAGCAAAGAGACGTAGGAGGTTCCAGTTGACATAGAACTTCACTATTGAACAGAACACCAAGAAACCACACGTAGCACTGAGGTGAGACAAACAATACCAGACAAGAAACAAGCAGTTTGATATGTCAGTAAATGGGCAATAAATAAAGCAAATAAAATGTTAATAGATTTGAACTAGTATGAGATATATATAAACAAATACATATATATATATATATATATATAGTAATGATTCCACTGAAGGTGAGTGTAGTGAGAACCCAAGTGCAGTTTATTAACAGAAGTGAAATCCAAACATCCAAACATAATCCAAACAAGAAACGAAGACTTGACTAGTCTTGACTTGAACAGACTTGACAGAAACAGACTTGCCTTGGCATGAACAGACTAGACTCACCGAAGCAGGTTAATATGTAGGAGCCATTTTTGAGTTTAGGTTAATCTAATTTGTTGTGCTATTGGAGCATGGTATGTTTTGTTAGATTAGGGTCCTTTATTTGGTAGGGACTTTTAGTTTGATAGTCGGTGAGAACGTTTGAAGATAAAGATGGCCGCCTCTCACCTTTCTAAAACAAAAAGGAACATAGGAAGCCGTTGGTACACGGTTAAGAATAGGACACACTGGGGCTCAATTCTTCATTGAAGATAATAGGGAAACATCCAACAGGGAACTGCCAATATTGCAGTCATTTAGAAAACTGTAGAGCATATTTTATTTCAGTGCACAAAGTACAACCAAGAAAGAAACCAGCTTTTTTAAGTCTCTCAGAAGTGTCAATCAGAATAATTTTACAATGCAAGGTTTATTAGGGAAAGCATCCAGTAACATTCATCAATTTGTTATTAAGTTTCTTAGAGACACAGGCTTAGCCTGTAGGATTTAAATTTTTTTTTTTTTTTTTTTTTTTTTAAATAAAAGATCCAATATCTCCTGATTCACACTCCAGCCCAGTCGGTGGCGGTAATGCACCGTTAAGTTGGTTTGCCAACCGCCATAAAAAACAAAAGAAGAAGAAGAAGAAGTGGAAGAAGCCGTTGGAACGTATTAAGCATACAGTTCTTTACATCGCTATTGAATCGCTAAAGAATCTATACTGAATTAATTGAATCACTATTGAACACTATTTGGACATTATTTTTGATATTAAGTTGTGCCTTTTTTAAACACCATTTTTTTTTTCAACCACTTACCAATTGTTTGTTGGACTACTGGAGTCCATGCTTTGTCTGCTACTACCAACCTACTTACCTGCCTGCTGCCTGCCTTGCTCTGCTTACCTGCCCTGTTTATCTATTGACTGGAATCCCATCTCATCCACCTCAAAAAAAGGTACAATTTAAGTTTCTCTGTGTTGGATAGCTTGTCAAAGAGGCTAAGCAATACGTCCCAGCTTAGAGTGGTCCGCCAATACATTAAGTAAAGAACTATGCAACCGTTTACACTGCTTCATAATCGAATTGTTTGGAACCCATGGAAGCATTTGTTTAACTGTTAATGAAGCGTAAAAGTTTTTTTTTTTTTTTGACGAAGTTTTGGATCTTTTGAGAATTTCTGATCACTGAAACGGCCAGCGATTCACTGAACGTGTAAGGAAAACAGGTCAATTTAGCTCAAAGGGAATCATTTAAGATTTTAAAGGGAATTTGAACAGAATCACTGTTTCACGGCTGATCACTGAAACGGCCAGCGATTCACTGAACGAGCCGTTTAACATCAAATCTGCGCTGGATATTAATATCCAAAGTATAGTGAAAACACTATTAATTAACACAGTAACAAGATCGGCAGTTTAAGACATTAACTTGTGAGCACAAAACACAAGATACTTCTCTTTTCAATATAAATAAGGCTTTATTAGATAAATCTAAGACATATAAACTAATCTAACGCATAAGCACACGCACTCACACATTCACACAAGTTGCAGGAGGATAGAACGTTAGGAAAGAATTTAAGAGTTTAAGAGAATGAAAATGTGAAATCCCAAGTTTACAGCAATACGTGAAATTGCATAGACATGATGAACAACCATTTAATCACTTAATTAACCCTCGCACTGAGTTCCTCAATGAGGTTAAAATTTATATAAGATAACACCAGTACAGATGTGAGTCTGGAGGTTACTTGCGTTGCCTGTTTAACGGGGTTCCCTTTGTTGTTGCTGAAAAGGGGGTTTCCCGAAGTTGCTGATTGGCTGGAAGTTCAGTAGTCGTTGAAGTGACGTCTTGGGAAGCCCGTGGTTGGGCGTAGGCTGAAGATGCGGAGTTGTGGGCTGGCTGAAGTTTCAGACGGGCACTCGAGGTCAGACTCGGAGACACGGCGTTACAAAACTTAACTCAGAACACGAAACTCTCAAACGGAAAAGAAAAGAAACTAAAGTAATAGGACAGAAGTAAAGTTTGACGAGACTAGGTGGTGTTTCTTCTCATCGTGGCTAAGTAGCAACAGGCGTGCAGGCCGAAGCACGCTGGAACGGCGCTCGAAGAACGCTAAAAGTGATGACAAAGCATGACTAAAAGCTAAACTACAAGCAAAGCTAAAAGCAAAATTTGATGGTGTCCTGAGTATTTAAACTGGCCTTTTGGCCACACCTCAAATGTTGTCTTGACCAATTAGATACTGTCTTTTCTCAGGGTGTTGCATTGTCTGTCCCACCCATTCATAAATCATATGTTATCTTATCAAGCTCGTGGTCCGAATTTTCCCGCTCTTGCATGGTATAATTTGGACATGATTCATATAACAAGAATATGATACATTTGACAAATAACTAATGGTCAGAAACGTTTCAAGCAAGAATATTCGAACACACACATACTAAACATGAATATGATCCCTTAAGCTATTCAAGAGTTATTTAAAAAGACATACACAATAAGTGATTAGAAACATTAAAATCAAATGTGGGGGTTACATGTATGATATGGAGTTGAGCAATGGACTGATATCCATTTAGAAGTCTTTTTTGAGTTCATTTTGGTGCATATATGCATTGGAAGGCATTCTCTGTGCCATTCTGGGGAGTAAGGATATGTCCTGTGGAGACCAGAGGGGTTAACAGGTCTCCTTAGGAATTTCAGTCTTGTTCTGCTAGGTGGGGGGAAGTCAATCCAACGATCTTGTTTAATCTCATGGCTTTACATGTGAGGTTTAGACTGTCCATTTCTTCGATTACTTGCCCCAAATTAGACAATCTCTTCTTCGAATTGAAATTGTCAATAATTGTTCCAATGGTGTTAATGTTGAAAGCTGTTCTCTGAAAGAGTTGGTTGGTTATCAGATTGTGGTGCTGGGAGTTGATTTACAACATCCTGCCTTTGTGGAATTCGGCTCATGTTTCAACTCCTAAAAAATAATTGTTGAAAAATCAGTAGAAAATAAAATGATGTGTTTGTTACTGGATTTGCCACTGGAGCGGACCATGATTTTTTGTTCATGCATATACAGCTTAAATGAAGCCAGATGAGAATCAACTGAGTTGAAGATAACTGTGCTTTGTTTAATTTTTTGAAAAGAAAAAAGAAAATTTTTGTTGTTGTTGTTCTCAAAAAAGCTAAATATGGCTGATGACAAACTTAAAGAGCTTTGCGCAACGCGCAGAGGAAAACTTGGCATGTGTACACGTAGAATGAATGAATTAAAGGAATTATTTAAAGGAGGAGATATTGAAGCCGTTGACACAGGCATTGAACAGCTCCATGTGGCATTGGACGAATTTAAAGATGTGCATCAATCTGTGCAAGTGCTGTATGAGGAAGAGGAAAGGAAAAGTGACGATGATTGGTACCAACCAAAGATGCAAACCTTTGAAACATTTTTGAATATAAAGGTGGAAGAGTGCTCAAAGCTATGAATCCCAAATTGTGGTGTCTCCTCTTGACAGTATATCCATTGTGGCAGCACGTGCCAGTAAAGTAGAACCTTCACATTCTGGTGCCAGTGTTGCCTCAAAATCTTCGTCAGTGTCTTCCGCACGTTTAAAAGCTGAAGCTGAAAAGGCAGCTCTATTGCAACGTACTGAAGGACTGAAGAAAAAACACGCCTTGGAAATGGAAAAAATTAAAGTGCAAAATGCAATGGAAAGAGTTGAACTTGAAACAGAGTTGGCTGCAGCTAATGCAAAGGTGCGAGTGTTACAGAGCATTGATGCTGAATCTATGAACTCTAAAATCATATCGACAGAAGTTTCAGAATTGCCAGGAAATGGCATGAATGCGTATCTGGAGAGCAATTATGACAGAACCAAGGAACATGTTCATCCAGAACCCTCACCAGTGGAATACGCAAGAATTTCTACTGTTCCCAAAACACCATTGCAAAAGGTTTTAACACAGGATACAAGACCACGGAGGTCACAAAGGTTTTGTTCAGACCTTACAAATGAATCCGACCAGTCAAGCAGCTGCAGGTACTTCCTTTCCACATGCGCCTTTAAGCTCAGATACCAGTAACCTGGGTGCTGTTGCTGATCTTATTGCACAGCAACAGAAAATGACATTACTTCCAACTAGGCATCTACCCATGTTTAGCGGTGAACCTCTGAACTTCAGACCATTTATCCAGGCATTTGAACACTGTATTGAGAAAAACACCAGCAATAGCCAAGACAGACTGTATTACCTTGAGCAATACACCTCTGGCCAACCTAAGGAACTGGTCAGAAGTTGCCTTCATATGGATGCAGATAGAGGATATGCAGAGGCAAAACGGCAATTGGAACTTCAATTTGGAGATTAATTTAAAATTACTAATGCTTATATGGATAAAGCCTTAAATTGGAATAATATCCCATCAGACAATGGAGAAGCTCTGTACAGTTATGCTCTTTTCCTCCGTGGATGGCTGTAATGTAATGCGTACCTTAAGGTACATGGATGAGCTGAAGCTTTTAATCTCCAAGGTGCCTTACAAAGTGAAAGAAAAATGGAGATCACATGCCTTTGACATCAGGGAACGAACAGGAGCAAGAGCCACGTTTTCTGATCTTGTCCTCTACCTGGAAAGGCATGCCAGGATTCTACAAGACCCAGTCTTTGGTAACCTCCAAGACGGCTCCTCAAACAGAAGGTCACCAAAAACAGCCGCTAACAGTAGCAAGCCAATGAGTTCCATGCAGAAGAGCAGAGGCAACAGTATCAGTTGCACCAAAGAACAACCCAGAGAGCACAAATGCAAGTATCCAATGTGCCAAAAAACAGTTCATCAAAACTCTGTCCTGCCTGTAATGGTGAGCATGAGATTGTGTCATGTCAAGAGCTGATGAAGAAGTCTCACAACGCACGAGTTGAGCTGCTAAAGACTAAAGGTGTCTGCTTTGGATGTCTTGCTAAAGGACACATGAGTTTGACTTGCAAAAATAGACAAACCTGTTCAATTTGTTCAAAATTACATCCCACTATCTTGCATATACCTCAAAACACGTATCGAAAGAGCATAGTAATGCAGGTCCTTCAGACAAGAAGGCAGTGAGCAGCGGGTTGGTTTCACTGAAAACAGAGGCACTAGATTGTAGTGATAAACACTGTACACTTGCAATAATACCAGTTCAAGTCAAAATGAGTAATTCAAATCATGTAGTTCAGACATACGCTTTCCTTGACCCAGGGAGTTCCGCAACCTTTTGCACAGAGCGACTTAGGAGGAACTTGAATGCTAATGGGAAACATCAACAAATACTTCTGCGCACTATGGGGCAAAATAAACTTGTTAACAGCCTGGTAGTCAAGGGCCTGGAAGTGTGTAGCTTGGAAGGAAAGGAATTCATAAAATTACCCGAAGTTTACACTCAGCAAGAAATTCCAGTCAACAGGGAACATATCCCTAGACAAGAAGATATTCGAAAATGGCCTTATCTTCAGGATGTTGATATCCCAACATTAATGCTGGGATTGACCTTCTGATTGGGATTAATGCACCCAAATTGATGGAACCTTGGAGAATTATCAATAGCCAGGGTAATGGACCCTTTGCTGTTAAAACACTGCTAGGTTGGGTGGTGAATGGACTTCTCCACAATGAGGATGCATGCATCAACAAGAAAGGTCAGAAATATGTTCATGCACATCGGATTTCTGTTGATAACCTGAGTGAACTTTTGATTCAGCAATACAACCAAGATTTCCCAGAAAAGAGTTTTGAGGAGAAGAAACAAATGTCGGTAGAAGACCACAAATTCATGCAGATAATGGACAGCTCTGTTGAAATTTTGGATGGACATTATCAATTGCCTTTGCCATTCAAGAAGGATAATCCTATGATGCCAAACAAACCGTCACATGGCAGAGCAACGAGCATTGTCTTTAAAAAGAAAGTTGCAAAGGAATAGTGACTTTCATAATGAGTATAGGGCATTTATGGAAATGGTCCTATCATGTGGACATGCTGAACTTGTACCCCAAGACCAGTTGATGCAGGAAAATGGAAAAGTGTGGTACATTCCGCACCATGGTGTGTTTCACCCAAAGAAGGGGAGCTTGCGTGTGGTATTTGACTGCTCTGCAGCTTATCAGGGTGCCTCACTGAACACCGAACTCATTCAAGTTCCCAATCTTACAAACAGCTTAATTGGGGTCTTAGTCCGTTTTCGTCTTGACAACATCGCTATCATGGCTGATGTGGAGAAAATGTACCATCAAGTAAAGGTCCCATCTCATCATGTGAACTTCTTGCGCTTCCTTTGGTGGCCAAATGGGGAAGTTAGTCAGCCACTGAAAGAGTACAGGATGATCGTACATCTTTTTGGCGCAACATCATCAGCTAGCTGTGCAAGTTATGCTTTAAAGAGGACAGCTGAGGATAACAAGGGCTGCTTCTCAGCTGATGCAACTAGCACAGTCAAGAACAACTTCTATGTGGATGATTTGTTAAAGGCGGTGGACACAGAGGGCCATGCCATTAGACTTTGTAAAGAGCTGAAATCACTCTGTGCAACTAGAGGCTTTAAGTTGACCAAATGGATTAGTAACAACAGAGCTGTATTGGTCTCTATTCCAGAGCCTGAGAGGGCCAAGGACATAAAGAATCTTGACCTTGACATAGAAGATTTGCCAGTTGAAAGAGCTCTCGGTGTGCAATGGTGTGTTAAGGAAGACACCTTCACATTCCAGGTGACCATAAAGGAGTGTCCATGCACCAGACGTGGGATTCTGTCCATGGTCAGTTCTATATATGACCCACTTGGATTCATTGCACCTCTTTCACCTTTCCAGCAAAACACATCTTGCAAGAGTTATGCAAGCAGAACATTGGATGGGATGAAGAATTGCCAGAGGTCCATGCTCAAGCCTGGAAGCAATGGTGGCAAGATCTTCCAAGAGTGAGGGAGTTCAAGGTCAACCGATGTCTTGCACCAAACAACTTTGGAGATGTCAAAACAGCACAGATGCACCACTTCTGTGATGCGAGTGACCTTGGGTATGGAACAGTTACGTATCTTAGGTTGACTAGCAGCAACAAGGTCCACGTCACCTTTATAATGGGAAAGGCCCGAGTTGCTCCCTTAAAACTGATGACCACACCACGAATGGAGCTCACTGCTGCAGTTTTGGCCGTACGAATGGATAAGATGCTATCTGAGGAGTTGCATATGGAATTGGAAAGGTCTCTGTTTTGGACAGATAGCATGACTGTTCTAAGGTACATCCGGAATGAAAGCAGAAGATTCCTAACCTTTGTGGAAAACCGTGTAAATGTCATCAGAAATGCGTCAGATGTCTCCCAATGGAAGTATATAGGCACAAAACTCAATCCCGCTGATTACGCCTCCCGAGGACTACATGTCAACACATTCCTGAAAAGAACAACATGGATCAGTGGCCCAGACTTTCTGAAGGAACCATCTCATCGCTGGCCAGAGCTTCCATCCGAACCCATTCTCTCTCAAGATGACCCTGAATTAAGAAAAGGAGTTGTCACTGTCAATACTGCTGTGAAGGAAAACTGTGACGCCACTACTTACCTCATGAATTACTTCTCAACTTGGATGAGGCTCAAGAAAGCTGTGGCATGGTTCCTGAGGTTCAAGTCTGCTCTGTTGAAATTATTTAAGAATGGCAAGAAAGATCTAAACAGACATATCATGACCACAAGAAAAGGAAAACATGAAAGGACAGGTCCATATGTTCTATCAATCAGTGATCTAGAGGATGATGAGGTCGCAATCTTACGGTTTCGCCAAAGGCAGGGATTCCCACAAGAAATAGCCTGTTTGCAGAAAGGCATGCAAAATGTTAACAGAAACAGCTCCATCTACAGGTTAGATCCTCTGATGGCCAATGGCATCTTAAGGGTTGATGGGCGTCTGAGTAGTATGGCAATGCCCACTGAGCAGAAACATCCTGCTGTTCTCCCTAAGGACCATCACGTTTCCAAACTCTTACTTCAGCACATCCATCAAGAAGTTGGACACGGTGGAAGAAATTTCATGCTCTCCAAACTCAGACAAAGATATTGGATTCCATGCGCCAACACTCTGGCCAGAAAGGTAGTTTATGAATGCACCAAGTGCAGAAGAGTCAAGTTGAGTGCAGGTGAACAAAAAATGGCAGACTTGCCAGTTGACAGGTTGACCCCTGACCTTCCGCCCTTCACGCATGTAGGGGTTGATTATTTTGGGCCATTAGAGGTAAAACGAGGCCGCAGCATTGTAAAACGATATGGCGTGATTTTCACATGTCTTACCAGCCGTGCTATACACTTGGAGGTTGCACATTCTCTTGATACTGACTCTTGCATTCATGCATTCAGACGTTTCATTGCCAGAAGAGGACCAGTGTCTGAGTTGCGGTCAGATAATGGAACAAACTTTGTTGCCACTGAAAAGGAACTAAAAGAGTCTTTGAAATCTTGGAACATGCAACAAATTGAAAAAAGTCTGCTCCAAAAGGGAGTGAAATGGACATTTAATCCTCCCAATGGTGCCCATTATGGAGGGATATGGGAGAGGTTGATTCGCATGATCAAAACGACGTTGCGGTCAGTCACCAGCCAGCAGTATCTGGATGATGAAGGCCTTCAGACAGTAATGTGTGAGGTTGAGGCCATTCTCAATAGCCGTCCACTCACAACTGTATCTGATAACCCAAATGACTTGGAGCCGTTAACGCCTAATCATATACTGCAGCTTAAGGTGCAGCCTGTTCTACCTCCAGGTTTGTTCGTGAAAGGAGATCTTTACACCAGACATCGTTGGAGACATATCCAGTACATTGCCGACTTATTTTGGAAACGCTGGGTCCGAGAGTATCTCCCTCTTCTGCAAACACGGCAAAAATGGTCTCGTGTCAGACGCAACTTCTGTCCAGGAGACGTCGTGCTAGTAGCCGATAGCACGGCGCCAAGAGGATCATGGATGCTGGCTAGAGTCACTGAAGCCTTCCCTGACTCCAAAGGCTTGGTCCGCAGTGTACGGCTTCAAACCAAAACAAGCCAGCTTGAAAGACCTATCAGTAAGATCTGCTTGCTAGTAGAAGGCCAGCAATCTAAAGCTGAGTGAGATCTGAATGAACTTGCGCACGTGCACACATTGTCATACAGATGCATACACTGAATCTTTGCACTCATTTATTCTTGTGAATAATGCATAATGAGTTTAAGGGAATAATATATGGCTCCTGGGAAAATTACATTTAGTTATAGCTTGCTTCCTGCAATAGCTATAAGGGGCCGGCTATGTAGGAGCCATTTTTGAGTTTAGATTAATCTAATTTGTTGTGCTATTGGAGCATGGGTATGTTTTGTTAGATTAGGGTCCTTTATTTGGTAGGGACTTTTAGTTTGATAGTCGGTGAGAACGTTTGAAGATAAAGATGGCCGCCTCTCACCTTTCTAAAACAAAAAGGAACATAGGAAGCCGTTGGAACGTATTAAGCATACAGTTCTTTACATCGCTATTGAATCGCTAAAGAATCTATACTGAATTAATTGAATCACTATTGAACACTATTTGGACATTATTTTTGATATTAAGTTGTGCCTTTTTTAAACACCATTTTTTTTTCAACCACTTACCAATTGTTTGTTGGACTACTGGAGTCCATGCTTTGTCTGCTACTACCAACCTACTTACCTGCCTGCTGCCTGCCTTGCTCTGCTTACCTGCCCTGTTTATCTATTGACTGGAATCCCATCTCATCCACCTCAAAAAAGGTACAATTTAAGTTTCTCTGTGTTGGATAGCTTGTCAAAGAAGCTAAGCAATACGTCACAGAACTGATAATCACATGACAAGAACAACATTAATACATGACAGTGAACAAGGCAATGGGGAACAAAGCACATGAATAAAACAACCAATGAGTAAACAGAACTGATAATCACATGACAAGACAATAAACCAATCAGAACATGACACAATGAACAAGAGGAACCAATAGCAGGAATACAAGAGGGCAAGGGAAGCTCGACACAAACAGCAATCAAGCTACAAAATAAAAGACATGAAAACAAGAACATGAAACAAAACCCCAAAACAGACATTACATTATGTATACAGTGGGTATGGAAAGTATTCAGATCCCCTTAAATTTTCCACTATTTGTTATATTGCAGCCATTTGCTAAAATCATTTTTATTCTCATTAATGTACACACAGCACCCCATATTGACAGAAAAACACAGAATTGTTGACATTTTTGCAGATTTATTAAAAAAGAACTGACATTGAATGCTGGATATTTAAATTTTCTCTATCATCATCATCTAGCTCTTTGTTCTAAATAAACTTGATAATAAATCTTCAGTAGTTAAAAACGGCTGTTTTCTCATGGTTGACAATACCAGGTTTACTTGTTGTGTCAGTCATTTTGACTCATATGTTATCCACAGGCTTTACCCACAATACATTGCTCCATGCCAAAGTGGTGTAGGTGCAGTTATGTACTTTTGGCACCAACTGACTTAGCATTTTCAGTGTTTTTCAAGTCTTTTGGTTTCTAATGAATAACTCCAAAATTATTATGAATTCACTTGTGTCCTTTTGGCATTAGAAAGTGTATGGGTCACCCTTGGCTACACATCACGTCACTTTCACTTTTCACTTTCAGTTAATACACACACACACACACACACACACAGACAAATATATATATAGACACTTTAAAAATAGAGATGTGTTAAAAAGGAAATTAACACATGTAGTGCGTGTACTCACGGGCAACACATATAGTGCCAAATTTAACACACAACCTGTGTCATTTCTTAAAACATCAGCGATTATAAGGACTACATATTTTGTGTTACCTACTAATGTGTTATTTCTCTTAACACAGAAGTTTGTTGAAACATTTTACGAACGTGTTATAGTTACACAACAGTGTCAGATATGTGTTTTATGTTATTTTTGGTCAGTCTGAACAGAACATGGATCCATCAGATATTAAATCTTGGTTAAAATAAACAGCATAAAAATCAATTGATAATAAAAGACATTAAATATCTGAATTTCAGAGGATTAAACAACAAAAACAGCTGCACCAGCCTCACTTAACCAGAACGACTTTCAGGGGCATAGCAGCCATTTTAAAAGTGAGTGTTACAAATTATGTACATAATGTACAAAGTAAGTAAATTCTATATAGAGTTCTATATAAAATACCAATTGCTGTTTTTTCACCCTAGTGGCAATTTTGGGAACATGCGCATTGGCCCTTCAGGACAAGATTTGAGGAACTCCTGGTTTACAGGAAACAAGACAGCTTACTAGGGATGTGCGGTATACCAGTACTGGAAAAATACCAGTATCTATTATATTTCAAACGGTACGATATCATAATTTTGCTCAATTCGGTATTTCATGCGCTGCTGTTCCGAAGTTCACCTGTAGGTGCTTCCCAAATTGATGCAAAACTGGTAAACCTGAAGAACAACGCCATGGATCAAACAGATGAAACTCTGGCTGCATCCGAAAACCTAGGCAGATGACTTGCTGCCTCGCTTCCGTATCAGGCAATGACTTTGCAGGAAGCGTTTTTGCAAGAAGGCACCTCATGAAACTGATTTTGGTCAGGCTTCTGAGGCATAGTAATGGTTAAATTATCTACAGCAAAATATAGAGAGCTTTGGTTATAACTAATTGGATATTTAATTTCTCGCTAGAAATGACATCAAAAGTGGAAAACATTGATCAAAAACATACATTTACACACAAACTGACCACCGTCCGCAACTTTCAGACGCATCTTTATTTTTTGGTTTAACTGTCACAGAATGGAACGCAAAGGATTGTGGGATATCAAAGGCAGCGAAGGATACATCTATGCTGTCTTCAAAATTCGGCCAGATGAAGGCATCTCAGGAGACGGGAAATGAAGCTAACATCCCACCTAGAAATTTTTCATGTTCTGGGAATGTTTTCAGCGGCAAGTTTTATTTTAGTTCCCAGAATGTTCTGCTAAAAGGTAGGATAACATTCTCTAAAAACATTCTAAAAATGTCTATTGATAACATTGTTAGAAAATTATCCTCTAATATTCTAATAAACCTTCACATCACACTAGATATGGATTTACCTTGCTCAGAAGTCAAATGTTGGTTGAAAGTGAAAACCCAACCTTTGTTTGAAGTCAAACTCCAGCATAAATAACTCCAAAAACCAACATTACCAGCTTCACTTATTATAAACAAGATTTATTTCTGTCATAAATGTAAAAAAGTTCTTATTAAGATTAGCAGAGGTGTTGATGGTTTATTGAAAATAAGTCACCATTATGGTGATCAGTACTTAGGCAGTATGACTCTTTTCAATGTTACTTTTTGTTTAACTGCTGTAACTATATTTGTTACGGCGAAAACAGTGAGTGAAAAATGTCATCAGGTGACGTTGGTTACTTGGTGATGTTAAAAATTTCATAGTGTAAAGATCTGATCAACTGGTTTGCTTACTATAGCGAATGTGTTGCAACACACAAGATCCTGCAGATTTTTATCATATACATTTTTGTCTGTTATTTTGAAATTTTATTGTTCATTAACCACAGAGTGCTTAGACACACAGAGACCTCAAGAATTAGTGTATGAATCTCAACAATGGCAACATGCTTCATGCCGCAATGCATTCTGGGTGCCATGGATGAGTTTTGTATGATGTACCCAGAATACACTGCAGCATGAAGCATGTCACCATTATAGAGATTCATACACTGAATCTTGATGTTTGTGTGACAAAGAAAAGTATTTTTTTTTTTTCAAATTCCTGAAATTATCTGCTTAAGATTCAGCTGGGTCTCAGCCTGTTGCCCCATTGAGTCACTTTAATAAATTATATGCAAGTAGCACCACACATTAGATTGGGTGAAACCAGGTAACCAGACCACATATGTGGTGATGTTTTAATCATCAGCAAGTAACCAGCATCATCTAACCACATGTTCTCTTGCGGTTTTACCATAATAAAAATCATAGCAGCTAAAAAACAACACTGACAAGTCAAGTGTCAAATTACACAACTAAAGCCAACACTTACCACCATTATGGTGACATCAAACCAAACTATTACTTTTAAACCGACATCAACATTAAAACCTCTGCTTAAATCTTAATTAGAATGTTAGGGGATAATGTTCTAATAATGTTATTAATAAACAATTTTAGAATGTTTTTAGAGAACGTTATCCTATCTTTTGAGAGAACATTCTGGGAACAAAAATAAAACTACCCGCTAAAAACATTGTTAGAACAATCCATGGTAATGTTCTTAGAACATTTTTAAAACAAAAAAATTCTAGCTGGGATTGAATTGACGTGCCTTGATGCCTTCCTACCTTGGAATGCGTCCTCCGAAGGAAGCATTTTTCAGGTTTCGGATGCAGCCTCTATTAACACGCCCACAACTAATAAATCCAGAGAGCAGTAGAAGTGAAATATGGCATTACTTTACATACAAAACAGATGATAAAGGTGAACGAAGTGACCACAGGATTCAGCACACTAAATCTTGCTAACTTGCTCAACCGTGTGCTCATCCTGATTTTTCCTGAGAATTAAGAGATCGACAGGTTAGTGCATCATTCATAAATTCAGACTTAATTTGAACTTTTATTCACAACTGATCAACGCACAAACATAAGATGTGAAGCAGTAAACACGAAAGCTCAAACATGTGACGCTAGAACCAGTGACATTTTAGTCACATTTTGGCAGTTTTGCTATACTAACTAATTTTACTATAAATAATATATGAAGGGAATGTTTCTGCCACATTGTCGACCACTAACATGAAGCAGCCAAGAGAGAGAGAGATTTATATTTAAAGCTTTTTCTTTGCCTATCTGAGTCTGAAATCTAAAAAACATTCTGAGGGAGAGAGAAATAATAAAGTGATTTTGAATATTACTTTGACTGTTAGAATAACACTTGAAAAAAAAAAATGTTAGAACTCATCAACAGCATTACAGCACTTATATATCTAGGTCAATGATTATTTATAAAAGGTAAATGTAAGCTACTAATACATGTTTAGTATGTAAACATTACTTTATGCATTAAACACATACCTAACATTAACAAAGATTATTAAATACTATAAATGATGATAATTCACTTTTATTATCCTCCATTTTTATTTTATAAAATTTTTTTAGTTTTCAGTTCACTTATTTTTTGTGGCTGGTTATTTGTCACCTATGGTATCAATTTACAATCTATAGTGAGGTATTACATTCTGGTATCGTACCGAAGCCTAAATTATGGTATCGAGCCATCCCTACAGCTTACCGGGACCTATTTTTTTGTGAAAACCCCTAACTCTAATCCTGATTTAAAAATAACTGCAGGACTTGGGACTTTGAGATCACTGTGGACATCTGCACAATATTTCAGTTACACTACACTTAAACAATAACTTTTATCCTAATTCTTAACAGACAACCTAATTCGAAACACACTGCCTTTACCTATATAAACAATTTTATTTAACAATTTGAACATAAAATTCAAATAAAATATATTAATGTTTAATTCCTTAAAACATTGGCATGTAGTCCCAATAATAAAAACACTGCCTTAAAATAGACAATTTGATAAGATAAGTTTTTGGCGCAAAAAGACTTTGCTTTATTGGGAAAGGATAAGAACATAGCTGTAATGAATTAAAATACCAAAATATGATAAAGTATGATAAGATAAGTTTTTGGCGCAAAAAGACTTTGCTTTATTGGGAAAGGATAATTCTATTCCGGATGCGACAAAAAAAACAAAAATCAGTTATGCTGTCCATATTTACATTTACTTATTTAGCAGACGCTAAAAGCGACTTACAAGTAAGAGAGCATATAACACACACTAGATCCGGCGCAACATGCCTCATTCTTAACTTCTAATGATCACATATCGAATAATCGCATCACTCGCATCTGGTGTAGACACCCCTTTAGGTCAAATTATAACGTAGAAATCTGATTCCGTGATTCATGTCATCGCGACATAACACATACATACAGTGTACATACTTACATACTTCCTTCGAAAATGAAATTTACCCACCGTGTCCTCAGCGGACACTTGTAATGCCTCTTTGACGCTGATATTGTATCTCCAGCAGCTATAGCAAGAAAAGAGTAATGGCAGACTGCTGTTTCTTGCTCAGGGCAGAGTCTATGCTAATTGGGCAGAGAGCTTTAAAAATGGGCGGGACTTTTCCCGATGACATCAACGTAGGGAGAAATCTGGAACCACTCGTTTGAAGAGACTATTTATGATTTATTGGAATTATAAAAAATGTGTGGATGGATTTTTATCATTAAAGGCTGGTTGTTTTCACACACTGCAGCCACACAACTGTGTTCAAACACCTTATAAAATGGATTCTTCCGTAATAGGCCAGCTTTAAGGTGATGATACAAGAGGGAACTTTTTTTAAGCAGTGTTGCCGAGCGATGTTGCCCCATGTATCATCACCTTTAGTTAGAGTATTTAAGCAGCTTTTATAAAAATGTCTAGAAAAACACATTACTCATATGCATCTTGAGACAAAACAATGGCACTGACTTATTTTAAGATATGTCAGTGCAAGTTGTTTTCAGTTAAGACAGCTCAAACATGCAATTTAGTCTGGGACTAGACTCAAAACCCTGTAAAACTGGGTTTTTGTGTGAGAGAGTAAAATGTGAAAAATCTGTAAAAAAAAGCAAAAAAAAAAAAACATGATGATTTCATGCAGTTCCCCTTATGAAAATGAACCATGGTTTTATTATAGAAAAACAGATTATTACTATTATTTTTTTTTTTTGGGGGGGGGGGGGTGTATTGATTACCATTTGAACAACTATAAAAATTCAATAGTAAAACTATGGATTTTGTAGTAAAACCATGGTTCATTTTCGTAAGGGGCTTCTGTCAGGATTTAACGCAGTTGAAATAATGTAAAGGTCACCATCTTCTTGTAAAGCAATGAAATTGCTATGTTTATAGGACAGTCAGCGTATGAAATGCTTCACACCCATCCTGACTGGGCACCATCTTTGCTTTGGGCCATAATGAAGTGAAAGGTTTATACGTCGGTTAAGCAAACAAGAAAGGTCTGAAGTCCAGACAGGAAAGAAAGTAGATGACAAGAGAAGGCACAGGAAAATGAAGAGGCACAACTGAAATAGAAGATGCATGTTAATGTTTAAAAAGTAACATAGAATATGAACACGGCTTTTCCATATTGCCCTTTTTAAGGAATTTTATTTTTTTATTTTTCATTAGACTAAATGTTGTAACTCAAAACCCAATTTTGTTAAGTTCCAACAGGCTGTGACAGGATGTGCAGGAGAGGGAGCGGGTGCGACAGGAACAAACTCCTCATGACCACAGAGTTCAGGAATGTGATGAAATAACTCACCTACTTAAAACAGACAGCTAAATCAAGAAGTTGATAAACACAAAATCGGCAACACTGCTTAAAAAAAAGTTCCCTCTTGTATTATCACCTTAAAGCTGGAGAATTTTAAATAATTTTTATTTTATTTTATGTAATTATATATTTTAAAGAATGTTTATTTTGTTTGTTGTTATTGTATGTAGTGATTTATCTATCTATCTATCTATCTATCTATCTATCTATATATATATACACAATTTGACATTTATGTATGATGGAGATGTGATTGGAAAAGTGAATATTTCATAATAACCACATTATTCCCCACCATATTATGTAAACTGATAAAAAAAAAAAAATAAAAAAAAAACAAAAAAAAAAAAAAAAAACACCAGCCATGTTCTTCTTCTTATTTTTCCAACAGTGTAGACACTTCTAGGCTTATTACTGTTTGTCACTATATCCAAGTGTAACCCACTCATATAATTGAGTTGATAGATTGATGAATATTTGTCAATATTTCTGAGAGAATTAAATTTTTTTTTTTATGTATGTATTTTATTTTTCTTGTTTAATGCATAACATGTTCAGGCATGTAAAGTATAATTATTTTTGTATAATGTATTTAATTTTTGTTGCGAAACAGAATTAATTATTTAACATAGTGTGTCGATGGTTTGCTGACGTCACTTGCGCGCCAGCTCGTGGTGAGAGAGATGCGAGCCGCATTTCGGCTGCTGCTTAATCTTTTCCATCCTCGCCATTTCTTCTTTAAATGAATGCCTGAACTGTTTTGTTGCATTAGTGATCATTGGATGCTGTGTGTGCTTGATGAGATCGGACTGATTCCGATAGTATGTTCCTGCACAAACGGAGGCTGCAGTTTCAGGACCGCAGTTCTAGGACCCTAATTTTTCGTGACAGCGCCACCTACCGTACTGGATGATAAAGCGATGGCTGCAGTTTCAGGACCGCAGTTCTAGGACCCTGTTGGTTTAGTTTTGTAGTCATGTTTGTATATAGCATCAATATATTAATCTCAGTAGTATTTGTTTTTAAATGTGATTTTTGATTCAAAATGCATCAGAGGTTAACTACTAACTGTGCTTTGAGTCAAAATTTTAAATTTAAACATGAATTTACACAAAATATAAAATGAAAAATGTATATCAATTTTAAAACAATTGTAAAAAATGGAGAACATTAAAATCCTTAGTCTCTTGAATTAAACAGTATATTGATTAACCTCCTTAAGGTGAATTAGCTCATTATCAGGGAAGTTAAAGTTGGAATCAGCGTATGCAGACACTAAATTACAGCCGATATTTTAAAGATTGTTGAGAGACAAGACAAGACACAAGAATGATTCAAGAATGTTTATTTATATATACATTATATATATATATATATATATATATATATATATATATATATATACACACACACACACACATATATACACACACACACACATATATATATATATATATCTATATATATATATATATATATATATATATAATCTTGCAAAATGTTATTACAATATAAAATTTCAAAAGTCTGGGATCATAAGACTTGTAATGTTTTCTTCTGCTCATCAAAGCTGCATTTATTTGATACAGAAAGAAAAAAAAATGTAATCTTGCAAAATGTTATTACAATATAAAATAATGGTTTCTATTTTAATATCCTTTAAAATTGATGAATAAAAAGTTCAAATGGTTCTTTGATGAATAAAAAGTTCAACAGTATAAAAGTGTCACATAATCCTTCAGAAATCATTCTAATATGCTGATTTATTATTAGAATTATCAATGTTGGCAACAGCCAAAAATTTTTTTTGGAAGCTGTGATACTTTTTTTCAGGATTCTTTGATGAATAAAAAGTTAAAAAGAAGAGCATTTGTTTAAAATAGAAATCTTTTCTAACAATATACACTACAGTTTAAATGTTTGGGGTCAGTAAATTTCTATTTTCTTTTTTTGAAAGAAATTAAAACTTTTATTCAGCAAGGATGTGTTAAATTGTTAAGAAGTGATAGAAAAGATTTATATTGTTAGAAAAGATTCATATTTTGAATAAATGCTGTTCCTTTTAACTTTTTATTCATCAAAGAATCCTGAAAAAAGTATCACAGCTTCCAAAAAAATGTTTGGCAGCACAACGGTTGATAATTCTAATAATAAATCATCATATTAGAATGATTTCTAAAGGATCATGTGACACTTTATACTGGAGTAATGACTGATTTAAATTCAGCTTTGATCACAGAAATAAATTATATTTTAAAGGATATTAAAATAAAAACCATTATTTTATATTATAATAATATTTTGCAAGATTACTGTTTTTCTGTATTTTTGATTAAATAAATGCAGCCTTGATGAGCAGAAGACACTTCTTTAAATTTAAACATTACAAGTCTTACTGACCCCAGACTTCTTAAATATAGTGTGTGTGTGTGTGTGTGTGTGTATATATATATATATATATATATATAATATATAGACACACGTTTTTTTTTTTTTTTTTTGCGACAACATCACCAAAGCGAACCCCTTTTCCATCAGCAGCTACATGGATAGAATGGCTGTAGGCTTCAACTCTAGAGAAAGAGAGAGCGAGAGAGAGAGAGAGAGAGAGAGAGAGAGAGAGAGAGAGAGAGAGAGGGATAAATAAGAAACATTTGTTTAACATATTCAACTGAAATATATATATATGATTTAACACTTATGCACTGTTGGAGTTTTAGAGAGAGAGCCAAACAGAATATTCATGTTACTGACATCTAATTACAAACTTCAAATGTGTAAGTACATAAGAGCAATACCCACCAATTGAATGATCTCCCTTCTTTCCTCAATTGTTTGTCAATCTTTCTATTGAATTCTTCCACTTCACTGAAATAGTTATCATAGAACAATCACTTTTGTGATAACAGAAATATCAGTAGCAAAATGGTGCACTAGGCATTATGCAAAAATAATTCATATTGTACTCTGACCTGAAATGATAATCTGGACCAGAAAGGAGCACTTGTTAGAATGTTTTGAGATCATGAAAATATGCCTAGTGCCTTTTTTTTAATCATCTGTCCTACAATGAGCCTAACCAAATCCATAAAAAAACTTCATATTGGCCATGCAGAACATCACAGAAACTAACACATGATAACCATGGACTGTGTGTGTCGTAGGCCTGCAGATTAGGCTAAATTGTTACAGACTATTAAAACTGCCAAACGACTCATTCATGATTGCAAAACAATGCCCAAAACAACAGGCTAACACATAGTGCAACTAGGCAGTCAGTGCAGTTTAATTATGAAAGATATTTTTATACTTAAATATGGTAAAACAACGACGAGTATTAAGCCAGTATTCACACTAATACATTAAGCTGCGGGGTAAATCTTACAAACCTTACATCAACCATGCTCTTGTCATCTGATAAGTTTAATTAATGTGCTGGCTAGATTCACTTATAATACTTCGTCATTAAAACTCAACAAGGATTTATGAAATCATGGCCACGAATTATCGTCTAAGTAATTAATGAAACTAGCTCACGAATTCTTAATTTGGTGGGAATTAATTATTAATTCATAGTTGGCAGTTCTCACTATGTAAACTTTGCACCGTTTAAACGTTATAAAATAAAACTTAATTAAATATCGGTACTCACCGTCTGATTGCTGTCCACGTCGTCCATCTTTAATTAGTGTTGATCCAGTACAATAGGTGGCGCTGTCACAAAAAAACTAGGGTCCTAGAACTGCGGTCTTGAAACTGCAGCCTCCGGTTGTGCAGGAATACCCTTCTCGACTGATTCATCGCGTCGTGGTCGTTTTGGATTCGCGCCAGAAGGGGAGAAACGAGTTGGATTTCACTACGGATGGATTGTGCAATCAGAGGATTCGTTCGTAAGGAAGGAAAAGTTTTTCGTCATCATTCATTCCAGCAAGGATTCTGTAGGCACTCATACACACACATTGACTGAACTGAGCTAAAACATTTCCTACTTCATTCAGGACTTTGGTATTCATCTACATTTTTTGTTGTTGTTGTTGTTTTCATAGTATTCAGTGTTTCCCACAGCCTTACACTCTATTTGTGGCGGCACTCCCCCGCCCTCATAGATACATATATATGCAAATTCATTTTCTGCCAGCAGGAGGCGCTTTTAGAGCGGGAGAGATACAGGATTCTCCAGTAACGGCTGCGAAGCAGTGCTGAGCTCACAAACGCTGCCTTATCAAGCATTACATGCAAAATGAAATGAAAATGAAATCAAAAATTTTCTAAATACAGTCGGTTTCCTTCTGAAATACAGTGATATAAAAACAACCGCATCGGTTTTTGATTTTGAAACGTGCAGTGCTCATGTTTATTCAATGAAGTCAAAGCCTTTTGGAAAAATCTATTTGTGGCGGTCAGTTTTGATATTGTGGCGGCCCGCCACAAATAAATCAATGTGTGGGAAACCCTGGTATTATTATTATCTGTAATTTTTTTATCTTCAAACTTATTTTTTGACTGACAGCTTTACTGTTCAGTGACTGAATTGTGATCAACTAAAGATTTTGTTTTGTTTTGTTTTAGAAAAGGTTTTCAAGCATAATGCAGTGCAGTATAATAAAAAAAAGAGAAAGTTATTGAATACAAAAAGTGCAAACTGACTTCTGTGTATGTGCCTTATTCAAGCAGTTAGTGACTAAATTGAGATCTGAATTGAATGCAAGTGCTACGGAGCCCCTAAAGGGTCATTGTGGTGGAAAAAAATCAGAGTGAGTGAAAAAATTTGGGGTGGGAGGAAAAAATATATTTTTTAATTTTTTTGCGTTCTCTCGCAAAACTTTTGCGTTCCCTCGACAAACTTTTGCGTTCTCTCACAAAACCAACTGAGTTCGGACAAACACTTCCTGTTTACTTTAAAGCTTGTAGTGGTTTATACAGCTCCATAAGTTCACAATGGAGCGGTTCATAGAGTTTTGTTTTGAACTTGGAGAAATAGTCAGTGCATGCTTATTACGGCACGGTTTTGGGACATACTAAAACGCTTAATGTAAAACACTGTGTGAGAGCCGTGGGAACGGAGCGAGGCCGGTGGAGCACCTGCGCCATTCACCGTAACGAGTCCCGCGAAGGAGAACTGAAGGAGGGACTGATGACAGTGTTTAGCAGCAGAATAGCCCAGAATATGAACGTAACCTAAACTGCACTTTAAGCGTAGGCTATCCCTCATAGAAAGAAAGAGTTTTATTTTTAAACTTGGACTCAAGTTCAAATAGGCTACAGTCAGATTTGCCTATAGTTTTAAGACATAGTTTTAGGACATTCTAAAACACTTAATGTGGATGTAGCTACTATAACAGTGACATTGGAGGCCCAATTCGGTAAGGCCTAATAAATACTATTAATGCTAATAAAAATTGTAATATTAATAACCTTATTAATAGCTATAAGTAAAGCAAATAGCCATAATACAACGTTTCTCCCCCATTTAAAACCGTCAGGATATAGAAAGGATCCTTAAGGGAAGCTGGACAAAGGCTATATAGGCTAAATCCAAAATATGGTAAACAGTTTATTAATAAAATATAGCCTATTATGCACAGGAAAGCAGACAAGCCCAGAATAGCTAGAAACAAGCCAAAACCTAATGTAAAGCGAAACTGGGCTCACGTACAGCTCTCTTTCATCACAAATCCAAATGTTTCCATATTCGCAATGTATTTGAAGAAAAAATCATAATGAACAAAAATGTGCCACACCAGTGTTTCCAGCTATTCTGGGCTTGTCTGCTTTCCTGTGCATAATAGGCTATATTTTATTAATAAACTGTTTACCATATTTTGGATTTAGCCTATATAGCCTACTGTCTTTGTCCAGCTTCCCTTAAGGATCCTTTCTATATCCTGATGGTTTTAAATGGGGAGAAACGTTGTATTATGGCTATTCGCTTTACTGATAGCTATTAATAAGGTTTTAATATTACAATTTTTATTAGCATTAATAGTATTTATTAGGCCTTACCGAATTGGGCCTCCAATGCCACTGTTATAGTAGCTACATCCACATTAAGTGTTTTAGAATGTCCCAAAACCATGTCTTAAACTATAGGCAAGCTGACTGTAGCCTATTTGAACTTGAGTCCAAGTTTAAAATAAAACTCTTTCTTTCTATGAGGGATAGCCTACGCTTAAAGTGCAGTTTTTACCAGGTTACGTTCATATTCATATTATTTATGTATCCATTATTTTATTACATTCAACTACATGTAACATTTGTAGAATTAAACAAATTTAGGCAGGAACCGGCGAACATTCAAACAAAACTTTAATAATAAAGAACCGGCGAACATTCAAACAAAACTTTAATAATAAAATATACCTAAAAGACCACGACAGCCCCTACTCGTGGACGACTGTCGAACACAAATAGGACCAAAACACAAAATAAAGTCCGAGCCTGGTCCTCTATCGTCCAACACTGTCATAAGTCCCTCCTTCAGTTTCTCCTTCGCGGGACTCGTTACCGGTGAATGGCGCAGGTGCTCCACCGGCCTCGCTCCGTTCCCACGGCTCTCACACAGTGTTTTACATTAAGCGTTTTAGTATGTCCCAAAACCGTGCCGTAATAAGCATGCACTGACTATTTCTCCAAGTTCAAAACAAAACTCTATGAACCACTCCATTGTGAACTTATGGAGCTGTATAAACCACTACAAGCTGTAAAGTAAACAGGAAGTGTTTGTCCGAACTCAGCTGGTTTTGTGAGTGAACGCAAAAGTTTTGCGAGAGAACGCAAATAATTTTGCGAGAGAACGCAAAAGTTTTGCGAGGGAACGCAAATATCTTTGCGAGAGAACGCAAAAGTTTTGCGAGGGAACGCAAAGTTTCTCGAGGGAACACGTTTTTTTTTGCGAGAGAACGCAAAAAAATAAAAAATATATTTTTTCCTCCCACCCCAAATTTTTTCACTCACTCTGATTTTTTTCCACCACAATGACCCTTTAGGGGCTCCGTAAAGTGCAGACACATTTTATAAACACATTTTTTTTATTCTGTGTTAATTGTGAGATCCCGAACCCGAGACTCCAAATTACTGTAATAGAAATTTATATATATTTGGTGAGCTCAAACCCAGTAGATATTTTTCCTCCTTTTCATTGATATAAATCTGACATGCGGGTTACACAAGCAAAGATAAAATAGAAAATGCTCCAACTCCTAATTCTGTTGGTTTAACATAAAGTTATTTTCTTTCAGTACTATATTTTCTACATTCTAGGAAAACATGTCCTACTACTGTATCTCAGGATTCCCACATTCACACAATCCAGAGACATGTTTTCCTACTATACATAAAAAAAATAAAAATAATAATAATTTAACCCACAATGCCCCAACCTCAATCTACACATTTTAACTGAATCCCTACGAGACAGAGAAGTATATAACCATCTATTCCTCCCTTCAGGCTGTATAGAAAAGTAGTGCCTACCTCAGATTTCCTTTTCCCACCCCCTCTGCCATTCATTTATTAATCCCTCTTTAATTATTTCTCTCAGTTCCACTCTCCCCATTGATATATGGATACCTACTTCTCTTTTTAAGCTCTCCTTTGCGATGTGATCCACCTGTTCATTCCCTCTCACCCCAGCATGCACAGGAACACAACAACCATCACTATCACCAGCACACCCAATTCTAAAGATTACACTTAAGATATCATTTACAATGTCAGGATGAGCTTTAGATTTCCCTACTCTTAAAGTTTCTAAAGCAGCTGCAGAATCAGAACAGATAATAACTTCTTTAGGTTTAGCTTCCTCAATCCATCATAAAGCCCATAGAACTGCCATTAATTCAGTAGTAAAAACAGAACTTCCATTTGAAATACGCCGATCAATCTTCAACTTTAATTTCTCCACATACACGCCAAATCCAGCTAGATCCATCATATGCTAATCATACTATTCCCACTAATTGAGCTAATTGAGTTAAGATATTCCACTATTCTTGGTGTCACCTCCCTCTTATCTTTTTCCAAACTCAGTTTTCAATTCAGGAAACACCCAACAGGGCATATGCTCTACAATACCACCTTTATCCAAACCCATCTTCTTTACCCACTAATTTATCTTAACAAAGAAATATTATATTCATTCCTTTCGACAAGCCATGTTCAGCTGCTTGTGGTGTATTTAATGTTAAGCACATATCAAAAGTATGTTTTTGGGATTATTGAGTTTTATAAGGGCCATATGGTATAGATTGTTTTTAATGAAGACTGTAAGTATGACAATCTGTTATGTATGTGTTAATCAAAGAAGAACACTAGTGCCCCCTGCTGGTGGAGATTTATTTTTGAGTTGGCTAACTAGTTAATGTTTGGGTGCATAGCCACCAAGACGTTATTAAACTTTTGTCTTTCTCTTAATCGTGGCTTCAATGAGTCCTTAACAAACAAACTTTCTGCTTCTTCGAAATTCCAGGTGGCTGCTTGGCCACAACAATTTGGCGACGAGGATGGGATCTTAAGGGACCGGAGAAAAATAGTGGCTGTTTCTCCAAATCACGAGACCCAAATAAGCCATTTTGGGAATGAGAGACAAAATACATTTCTACTGAAGGAGTCAACGAGGGAGAGATCACGATGTGGTCAAGAAAGTAGATTACGCCCAATACTTCAAAGGATGAATGGAGCGCAGATCAGCTTGTATGACCACTGGACTCAGACTCCAGTGAGGATTTGAACCAGCCCTCCATGGAGGCTGAGTGGCAGCAGTCAGATATGGATAAGCACTGTGCACTGTTTGCATTAAAAAGGGAACAGTGAGTATGTAAAACCATACATGGTAATGATCCGATCTAATGGTGTTAAGGTAAAGATGGAGGTTGATACAGGAGCAGCCATGTCCATCATTTCAGAGACTTTGTACAGAAAAAGGTTAAAAAAATGTAAACTTGTAAGCCTTGTGATGTAACCGTGAGGACCTACTCCTCAGAGCAAATTCCACTGTTAGGTCAATTCATGGTTACAGTGACATGAAAGGAACAGTCAGAAAAACTGGTCTTACTGGTGTCTAAGGGTAAGGGACCAAGCCTCATGGGAAGAAACTGGTTTCAGCGCTTACCACTAGACTGGTTGAGAGTGAATTATGTTGCAGATCCAGTTAGTGACCTGTCTGAGAAATACTCATTTGTGTTTAACTCTGATCAAGGAGTAATTTCAGGGGTACATGCCAAATTGAAATAGTTGAAAATGCCTTTCCAAAATTTTGCAAGAGCAGAACAGTTCCTTATGCCATAAGAGACACAGTGGACAAACAGTTACAACTGTTGGAAAAGCAGGGTGTTTATTACGCCGTGTTGAGTACAGTGAATGGGCAGCACCCATCTTGTGTATACCAAAGACACAATGGTGACGTGCATATTTGTGGTGATTACAAGGTCACCATCAACCCCTGGTTAGCGGTGTATAATATCCTTTTGCCAAAACCGCAGGACCTGTTTGCGTCATTGGCAGGTGGTAGATACTTTACAAAATTAGACTTGACCTAGGCATACCAGCAAGTAGAGTTAGATCCGCAATCTTAACCAAAACAATACAACAAACAAACAAAGATAATACTATAAAATGAATCTTTAATGTAGTCTGTTATTTGGACGACATTCGATTTTTCAACACATTATGGATCAGGTGTTGTTACAGGGTCTGCCGAATGTAGTCTGTTATTTAGATGATATTCTGACATTGGGTAAGACTGAAAGTGAGCATTGGAAGAATGTCGAACAGGTGTTAAAAAGGTTGCAAGACAGAGGGATCAGAGTGAATAGAGACAAAAATGTGCTTTCTGTCAACCTCAGGTAACCTATTTGGGGCACTGAATTGATCAGGAAGGAGTGCATCCGGTTCCAGAGAAGGTCGAGGCCTTTGAAAAAGCCCCGGCACCTAAAAATGTGACTGAACTCAGAGCTTTTTTAGCATTGCTGTCATACTATGGCAAATTCATGGAAAAACCTGTCAACCACAATTAAAACCCATGACGAACTATTACACCAGTGACCAACCTTGGCAGTGGTCAAAGGCCTGTCAACAGTCGTTTAACGAAGCTAAAAAGCTGTTGACATCCTCAACGACCCCCAATTGCCCATATTGCTAGCATGTGATGCATCCGCATACGGAGTAGGGGCAATGATTTCGCATCGTATGCCAGATGGTAGGGAAAAACCCATTGCATATGCAACGCGCACCCTTAGTAAGTCAGAAATAAACTATTCCCAAATTGAAAAGGAAGCCTTGGGTATAATTTTTGGGGTGCAGAAATTTAGGGACTATTTGTATGGTTGAAAATTTCTGCTCATCACCGATCACCAGCCTTTGGTTAAAATTTTGAGGCCAAAAACTGGAGTACCTGCTTTAGCAGCCGCTAGGTTACAGAGGTGGGCATTACTTTTATCAGCTTACCAATATGATATCAGATACAAGTTGTCTGCAGAACATGCAAATGCTGAAGGCCTTTGAGATTACCTTTGGGGTTGACGGGCCCTATGTGTAATAAAGAGCTTCAATGTCTCGCTGAGACATCAACTCTTAAAAGAGTCACTACATGAGTCACATTTGGGTATGGTCAAGAGTAAGGCAGTAGCCAGAGGCCATTTTTGGTGCCCAAAATTGGATGAGGATATTGAAAATATGATTAGTCATTGCAAGAATATGTGCATTACATCAGAAGATGCCTAACATTGTACCTGTTCATCCTTGAAAATGGCCTGAATATCCGTGGGAGAGAGTACATGTTGATTTCTGTGAAAAAGGGAAGCATCAGTTTTTATTGGCCATTGATGCTTATTCACGCTGGCCTAAAATCAGGTTGATGACTAATACTACTGCCAAAGCAACCGAGGTTATGCGAAGTATGTTTGCCAACTATGGATCAGCTAAGGTAATTGTTTCAGATAATGGACCTCAATTTTTTGCCAGGGAGTATGAAACCTTTTTGGAAAGAAATGGAGTAAAACATGTCAAATCAGCAACGTATCGTCCTGCCTCAAATCAGTTAGTGGAGAGACTGATGCAAACCTTTAAACAGTCGTTGGAAAAACAAAAAAGAGTTGGACATTACGCTGCAACATTGTTGACAGGTTTTTTATACAGTTACAGAAATACTCCATTGACTGTGATGGGGAAGCCTCCTTCTGAATTGTTTTCTGAAAGAAAAATATAGAACGAGGTTGTCTCAGATACAATCTCAGTTCTCGTTTCAAATGCAAGAAAAACAAGCACAAAAAATCAAGTTTAGCTCGGTAGTGAGAGTATTTATCCACAGCAAATGGTACTTGTGAAACAGTTCAGGGGAGGAGAGGAGAAGTGGAAGTTAGGACAGATTGAAAGGCTGTTAGGGCCAGTTACTTATTTGGTCTGTGTGGAGGGAAAGGCCTAAAAAAAAAACCATGTAGATCAGTTAAGAGCAATGTTAAATAACACATAATTCTGTCTTTATCTTTCGATGCCGTCCCGACCATTCTCAGTCCTTGCATGAGCTCATGGAAAGAAGTAAATGAACATGAAGCCTTTTAGTTCTGCTCACAAAAAACTTCCCCGTTTATTATTACATTCACATATTTATATAGTTGCATTATAAGGGGTGGTGTTTTTTAGTTTTATCCAATGATCTATATGGATTACATATGTGTGGTACCCAAGCCAAGAAATCTACATTATATAAAATGGAAGTATGGCCAGGAAGTTCTTGACATATTAGGAGCACACTTGGCCAAAGGATACCTCAACTCTGAGCAGAAGGACAGACCGAACTCAATAACCATCGGGCCTATAGCCCCCGTCCTGGTCTGAACATCTGAACTCATGAGGAAATATGGATGTGTGCGCATACATTGAGGTATAGAAAGAGAACAACACTGAAGGGAGGAGGGTAGCACGAGGCAAGACAGAAAGAAAGGAGTTAAGAAGGGAGGAGGGATTGCAGAGAGGCACAAAAACATCTGGCAGAGAGCATAAAATAATCTAACAGTTCCCCCATTTGTTTATATAATAAACAACATAAAGGTTCTCTGCCCAATTCCCCTTCCTTTAACATTAGCTCAGCATTTTTTACTCATTCCACTTAAGATCAGCACATTCAACAGTTCTATTCATCAACACACTTACGAGCATCCTTTACCAACTTTGCGAACCAAGGCAAAAATCATTCTGAGTGTTCGCTACTTCCCTTGCCTTATAATTCCTAAGCAATTCCTAGACATATTCATTAACCTTTATCAATCAGCATCAATCAACCTTGATCAACATTTTACCATCCGCCTCATTATGAGGGTTATCTGTGCAACATAGTATTCTCACTAAACATGCCCTTTAAACCAAAAATCTGTTCATTTTGCAGTGCAGGTAACTGTAAGCCTTGTAGCTTTTCCTTGGGCCGGTCAGTCTTAACATATATGGTTGGCTAGTCACTACCACATGTTCATAGCAAAATGTGTGGTGTAATCTGCATTATCTAGCCAATTTTCCTCACCCATATTTCACAAGAGAAATATGGTACAGGTGAGCAGCTTTTCAACGCAGCCAGGCATATTACCAGATTAAACAGCCACGGCCTGATAAATTTTAGTATTATTCGTACAAGTTTCTAGTTTTCCTCCTTCACATAATTCTCTATCAAACATAATATATTAGACTGCAAAAAATTTAAATGCTTTGCATTACAAAATGTTCACATCTTTGGTTTCTAAAAATACCTCTTATTTATCCCAAACTGGATATGCTTAATGTAGGAGACCTTAACCCAGGACAGTCCAGATTCGGGTGGCCAATATAACTAACCCCTAATTGTCACCTGAATGTCTGCTGGGTTGCGGACTTACTACAGCTCTCGTTTTACCTTACTCAGGCTGCTTTAATGCCAGGTGGACTTCTAGAGGTGGTCCAATTTTCAGCTCATCTCATTTGTTCGTGCTGCACTTTTAATTCTAGCGTTGGTATTTTAATAACTTCTTCTAGTGTTAAAAATCAAGCAAGTTAATCTAGCAAATTAACTTTCAAAGTCTATATCAGCGCTATAGACCTATGCAGTAACTCGAGTCAACTAGAACAACAACATTATCAGTAATGTCAAACCAACATACACAAAAATAAATCTTTCTGATAAATCGACACCACATCATAATCTCTCCGTTCCATGCTGTATCAGAATGAGGTCAGGATCATGATGATTTTAATCAGTCTCTTTTTCCTGCTCTAAGAGTTGCTCCTCAATCTTTCCTTGATTCCGCAGGATCTTAATCAGTTGGAGCAAACGCGGGCTTATAAGCCACCAGTTGAGTGCTGCTTCTTTCTCCTCGCAGGTCCCCCAAAGGGACACTTCTGCCCCTGCCTTGGTTAGAGGCACACCTGGTGTGAACTCAGGATGTTCCTACTTTCAACGACAAGGAACACCGAAGCCATGTATATCGCTGTCTCATCGGACATTCCAGATTAGCGGGAGTAAACCATCCTTGATATCCGAAGAACTACCTATACCTGTGATAGGAGATCTTAAAGTGCTTTTGTAAAAACAACACGTTTTACTCATCATCCAGTTGATCCTTAGTATAGTGAGCTGTGAGGAAAAAATTGTGTGGACTGAGGGCTGTCTATTTTCCCAATAACACCAGTAGAGTGAGAGGACTAGAACCCATATCATTCCAATTTCAATCAATATCATTTATTTCTTTTTTTTTTTTTTTTCATCTGATTTATTTTTTCCATCTAATTTCTTCCTCTTCCCCTGTATACCACGTCTAAGTGGTATACACTAAAGTTCAATTCAGCTCAACTCAACTCAATTATTTCTGTGTGTTTCAAGGTATCTTCACTATCATCAAATAATTTCTGAAACATGACCGTTTTTAATTCAGGCTTTTAACCTATTAATATCAGTTTTTCTGTGAAACACTCAGCCCCAATGTAACATTTAACAAGCACAATCTATTTCCATACATATGACACAGAAGCAGTTTTGATGAAGTCCGTCATGACATCCTGAAAGGGAAAAATAAAAGTTAAGTGTGGGGTGGGACAGAGCAGCCTTCTTGCTCTGCCGCTTCCCATGTCTTTTGACCCTGCGCAGGTGTAGCACTTTATCTTTTCTTATTTCCTGCCACAAACATATCCCCAAGCCAGGATATTAGCCAAATTCATCCAGACCATTACTTTTTTAGGCATAATCTACCTTGTGTGCCCACTTAGAAAATTTTGAAACAGCTGTTCATGGCAGTTTGTCTGCCTTGGTTGCACCATCACCATCCACTTTCACACACTTTCACACACTCTCACACCCACCTCTGGCCAGAGAATCATCTCTTTTTCGTCACTGCCTCCACAGACAGTGAATTGAATGGATAGAATGTGTGTTTCTAGGGGTGGAATACCACCGAAGTCTTTTCTCGAATAAAACAATTTCGGGAACGACATAAGCTACTCAGCGTAGGTCACTGTGGCATTCCCCTTGCAGCAGTGTCTAAGTCGGATACTCAGTGCGGCTAAAACCCTGTGTAAAAAGCCTGGGATGTCCATCACAATGGGGTTGAATTCACTCTCATCGCGTTCACACACCCCAAAATTGTTCACTACTTTGGTCCCAATATCATTTTAGGCTCTAGATTCCATTATTGAAAGAACCAATTTTATTTCTATAGATTATAAAGTATCTGTGGTATTTTAGTTTTGTCTTTTACTATTGCTCATTGAGCTGCTCTTAAGAGATGTAGGATCTCCACATAATTCTTGGATCCATGGCCCAAAAACACTTACATCAGGTAACCCACCCGCTTTCTCTGTATGACAGCAGCATTTGCTGATTTGAGACAAATTTGGAATTTTAAACTTAAATTCCAGCCTTAAGGGATCTATATTTTACCAAGATGGAGTGACTAGTGTCATTGCTTTACATTCATATTGTTTTTTTTTGATCGTTGGACACTTTGTGCCCTCTACTCTACTCCCCTATGTTTTAAAGAATCTTGGAACATCTATGTTTATCAGCTGTTACAGAAGCTCCGTTCTTTAGATCAGAGTCTAAACTCCCTTTCCCTATAGGTCACAGTATCAGCTCGTCTTCCATCTCGATGCTAAATCCATTCCAAGTTTTTAGTCTGAGTGGAAAGCAGCAACATTTAACCCTCTTTCATATTTTTGACTGATTCCCTATTCATACAAGTCAGAGCAGTTTTGCGGTGTAGTTAAACATGCTTACCCCAGACTGCTACTTAAGACACTGATTATCACTCGTTCTCAATTAATATGGCACATCTCTCAAATCAGCGGTGCACTCCTCGTACAGTGGTTCTCACGGTATAAGCAGCGGAACAAGATGAAACGTCCTCATGTCAACGCTCCGGTTTGAACACTACATTGGGCTGTTCCGTAGCTGTGCTTTTCTTCTCCTACTGCAGTGTCTTCCACGTCTGTCACGTTGGTGATGAGGATATATGGGGGCACATCAGGGTCTTTTCGACTTGATTCTCGCGGGTATGCTCAGTTCCTCTCCCCTGGTCTTACTGGCCTCTTCATGGCAGAACCGGTCTCTGCTGCACATGTCTTTTCATCGTTTGTCCTCCTTCCACCCCCTCCCAGAAGTTGCTCATGATTTCGTCCTTACAGGGGCGTTTAGCCGCGCGACTCGTGCCCTTTCCGCTCAGCTTTTCCCTGTTCTTCCGCCATAATGTCTCTTTCTTCATGTTGTATGGTGCCCTTTGGCAGCTGCCCAGGATGTCAATCTTGATTGCTTCTATAAAATGAACACTCAAGACAAACCGCCTAATACACTTGACCCACAATCTGCATATAGCAATCTCTGGTCAGCGTCGTCATTTTGTGTCACTGTCCAAAAATTGAGCGCATCTCTCCAGTTAACTAGATATATATATATAGAATATATAATATATATATATAATATATATATATAGTATATATATATATATATAAATACAGCCTCTTGGTTATTTGTAATAAGCAAGTTCTTCTTTGCTGGAAACGAGCAGCATTCCTTCGTTGGCAGAATGCAGAAAAGAGCATAACCTATTCTGTCTGATATGACGCATTTCCTACTCGATAATTCCTATGAATACTCAGCATGATGCATTGTATCGAACTTTCAGACTGGAAATCTTGTAAATATTTCTATCAAATGTAACAACCAAAGTCCCAAAAAGTGTTTTTTGTTTTTGTTTTAATGTATTAGCTTAATACGGCCGTTTAAAATCACACATCAAGGTCCCCTCAATCTTTTTCCCATTCGATCTACAACTCACAAGTGTATTTTATTAACACAAAACTATAGTGTCTCAAATTCTTGTCCCACATATGTAACTCACATTTCAGGCGGCTGTTCCCCGCGTAGTACCATTCACCTTTTGTAAAGATAAAAAGGTTAATTGGGCACATCTTATCTCTTTGTGACAACTTCTATTTATCAGCTATATTACTTTTTTAGGCATCCAATACAATTGGGGTTTTCGCGCATTTACAGCGTTCACACTGCTCTCCTCCCGCCTATTGTAAACCAAGTCATATGAGCTAACTCTTCTAAATGGCACACTATAGCCAACTCAAAAACTATTCTACCGTCCGGTACTAGGAGGGTTTCCCCCTACCATTAATGCCTTAGGACAATTACATTACATCCACTATACGGCGTGCCAGTTTTTGGATCTGATACAATGCTTGTGTTTGCTCCCCGCCGAGCACTGATTTGTCTCTGAAGTCGCTCTCAGCTGTTAAAGATTACATGCACAGCGCACTTCTCCTGGTGAACTTGTCCATGCTGGCCCTTAAACTCAAATCCGTGAGCCATCACGGAATCGCCCCAAATTCCTTGATGTTGCCGACTATCACTACACTCCCACGCAAGTCCCAATGACACTCATCTTCCGGGCTCCACACAGATACCCGGTGCAATGACGGAGTACAGAACTCACTCAAATGGACGTGCTTCTCGATTTGGAAACGCAACATTTGAAGTAGGCTATTAGTTCTTTTCCAACACCAATCCATAAAGACGTGAACTGTTAGTGTAGACTATTGCATTGTCCTGGCTCATAAAATCAGTTTGATTCGTTAGCCTAACTAAAATCTGTGCGATTGGCGCACAGGAGTCTGTGCTGCGACCACGGATAACTCAATCCCTTCTTACTACTGCGTATCTATACCACGAGTTTTCTTTTTCATTTGGCGTAGTATTTACCCCCCCCAAATCAAATTTTGTGTTCATATGGTACACAAACCCTCCCTTTAACTTCTATTGATTGCAAAATGCGATGAATTGCCACAGCAAAATGTATTATAGTGAAAACGTCATCATCCCGCCCCCTTAATCATTACTAAATATTTCCGTTTCATCTTGTTTTGGGTTTGTTTTTTGTGTTTTTATTTTTTTGACAGAAACATAATTCGAATCTCTACTGGGGGCGAATGTTTTAGCTACATCTAATTTTACAATGCGTGCTAAGTCGAGGATTGTTTTTTAAACAGTTTATTGTTTAACAATCCATTTCCGGCAAAGCAAATGTTTGCAGAATTTCAATAACCCAAATGTGACATACTTTATCTAGTTATAGTAGTTATATATCTGGCTGCTTATTTATTCGCTCTCTGCTTTTGTCTTTTTGACTCATATACACCGCATTTTTGTTTCTTTGTTTGTGATTGTTTGGTAATGGTTAAAAGTTATTAACTAATAATACATCATAATAATAATTAAATATAAATAATAATAAGAGAATTACCCAATAAATGAAATAAATTACAAAAAAAAAAAGGTACATATTGGCCTCATTAATTTTGCGACATTTAGAGGTCCTGCTCTCTCGCCGTTCCTCGGAAACACCAAATCAGGTTCTAAACTATTTTTTCCGCGTCTCCTTTCTCATCACTTTCCCTCTCCCCTCACGACCATAGCCTCATTGCTCAATGTTCGGTCCATCCGGGCGTCCATTTGATTCACTTCAGCAAAATAACCCAAGGATACGAATCAGTTGCAAAGAATAAATAACATTTCAGTTCTTTGTTACACAAATCTATTGTAAATGCATAAGAGTGCGATACGCTTCGATGCATGGTCCATCGCGTCAGCACAAACGTTCTTCTTTATTGACAAGATGAGCAGGCCGTGTATGTCAGCGACTTTAATTTTTACCTTGTTTTCTTACATCTATAATTACTAATAGTTATAATAGTTTTGGATAAAATGTAGTGTAAGAGGGTGCTGTGGCGCAACAATTGCTTTTGTCATTGAGCATCCTATGGTTTTGTTACCTTATGATGAATAACTGTACACTGCTTTAATGTCAATACCTAGGCATTCCACTCGTGGACTAGTGTCACGATGTGGCGTGATTCCCTTTTACACAGGTCCCTGCCCACATCACAATACCCGGATCTTGGCTGTTCTTCTATGTACATGAACCTGTGGTTGATTGTGATATTACAAAATACACTGGTTATAAATTGAGGCTTTATAAGTATGTATGTTGTTGCAGAGGCTACTATCTATATATATTATAGTAGATATATGTATACTATATTTATATACTCATGTTCAGCAGCCCGTTCATGCACTGTCGCCTGTGGGAGGCATCTGGTTATACCAGACCACACAGCTCTCAACAAACATATATACTTATCAAAGATAATTAATCTTAATTTCCTCAGTTTTGTATTTGATGTCTTTGTACTGCCTTTCGCGCCTGCCAAGTTTTTATCATTTCGTTTTGTTTTGTATAGTCCAAATGCCAGGTTCACCTTAAGCAGTTGGCCCCCACTCGCAGATTAGGATGAACTGCCCGACTACCGTTCCCTGTATAAGGTGTACTTGATGCAGAACTAGGACGACGTTTTCTTTATAAGGAATTTTCTTTTATTTATACCAATGTATTTCTGCTTCTCCTTTTTCATAGTGTGGGTGATTTTAAATGTAAACAGTCAGTGCGGTTGGCAAGTTCCGTGCTCAAGCCCGCAGTGGGCTAAACACAGCTCATCATGAATCAATCCAAGTCCTTGACGATTTAGCCATCATTGGTAGGCAAGGGCCACATTCCTAATTTCATTACCTCGCACTTTGTTCTAACACTAAAACATTTATATAGGAGGCTAATACAAAATAAACATGTTTTGCATAAACATAGACATTAAATGATCATGATAAATTTGTAATTCCTCGTTAAACCGACATTTTGTCCAATAAAGGTTCTTAATATTATTTTCACTAATCTGCCACATGGGCAGACCTTGTAAATAAAAGAGCTAATAGGCAGGTTGTAAAGTCACACACACTGCAGCGCCCGATACGACACGCTCTGCGTTCCCAACAAAAATGGAGAACTACTGCACATGCCAATAACTAAATTAAACAAATTTACAGTTTTAACCTCTAACATTTATGCGATGTTATAATGTTGAGTTATGACACAGTTTGTCAGATTTGCTTGCTCAATTTTTAAAATAACTGTTTTCGAAATTTTCAGCGTTTCCTCCAAAATGCATTAGTCCTTGCATACACTCCTTAAAAAACTTTGCGCCTGGAGGCGTGGTCCATATGACGATCAATGAACTGATGGTCATCTGACAAACGCAAAAGCTTGCCATACTCACTTACATGAAGGCCGTGACAGCCTTTGTTTTTGTCTTTTTTCTCCATGAATTTATACAGTCTGAATAGCCTTTCAGCATTTTTGTTGTGTGTAGTTTATACTAAATAATAAAACAGCTGGCATTAAAGAAAAACACAAAACACGTCGTGGGCTTGGAGTTCACATGACACCGCTACCACAGCATATTCTTTTACCTCCTTCGTCTCAGAACTTTTATCGAACCATTTTTAACAAGCTGTATCTGTTTCAACATTCTTAGATTTTATGGGACTGCTGAAAGCTCTGGGATAGTTTCCTGCTTTCTTCTGTGCTGGGGGAAATGTTCGATCCATGGCGCCAGAAGGCCTACCCCCAAAGCAGAGGTCCGTGTGTCCTCCGTTGAGGTTCTCCAACTGAGGGACATATCGGTGATGGAAAAATGTTCTTACAATGCCCCCTCTTTGGGGCATATATTAAAAGGTAAATTGTCTTAGCACTACCGACTGATACCTAAATACTGTAGGTATATGCTCAGTCTTCTATGTTAAACTGCACTTTATTTCAATGGTTTTTTTTCTTTTTTTTAATGTGTTTTAAATAGGACTTTTAAATCTTTAGGATATTTTTAAGGTTTAGTCCAGAAATAAGACCAAGGTCACCAGGAAGGTAATGACCAGAAAGGCAGGACTGAAAGAGACTGTAGAAGAGAACATCTGAAAACAATGTAGAAGTGAAAACGGGAGGATGAAGATGCAGCTGAAGAACACAGACTCTGAAATCCTAGCTTGTCGAGAAGAGAAGAATCCAGGGAGGCTTTTAAGGAACCCAGTGCGAATGTGAAAAGTCCAGAAAAAGATAAAATAGGACAGAGGTGATAGGACAGAGAGTACCCGACTTAAAAGAGACCGATAGAGAGATGAAGAGGACATTTATCAAAGAAAAATGTAGGAATGTGAGGATATAGGACACGACATTTATAGGATAAGAGCAAACTGAAGAAACCACCAGACAGAAGGTGGGGTCTCTGTCGGCAGGAACCGAGATGACCTTTTTGAGGAAGGATACCTGAAAGTGACCAAAAAAGACGAAACAAAGAATGAATGAGTAGTCCGTTTATGATGAATGAAATGGAAGAGGCATATTAAAACCAGAATAGTGAGTAGAATAATATGGGGTGAAGCAAAGACTCTATATATATGATCACACATTACACTCCTATTAATTAAACTCAAGAATGGCGCAACCAATGGCGAAATTAATCCAACCTTCTCAAATACAAGATCCAAATTCGGTGATTAGAAAAGGTAACAGGTCAATCCTAACTGCTGCCTGCGCATTGGCTGCTCCGGTCGGAAAATTTTGGTATATTTATATATATAATTATATATATATTATATATATACTATATATATATATATACCTATATCTATTATATATATAATCAAAATTGTGTCGTAAATTTTTGCAGACTTAATTTTGGTGATTTCCAATCTCAAACAATGTAATCTTAATACTAATAATTTACACTGTTTGGAGAATTTTATGTGTTCCGCCATTCAGAGAGCAGGAGCTGGATGGCCCACATATACGTTTCAAAGATGAATCACAGAGTTACATGACTTTGGGTACAGTCAGTACAATTAGCAAGGAACATGGTGGAACTTGTAACCGAAGTCCCTAAAACACTTCGTCATTTTTTCTTAATCACTTCATCACAGCAACATCAGACATATGTCAACTGGGGTCGGAATGGTAGCACAAGAGAAGTGCGCTGCCCCCACCACGACTCAAATAACGTGACACATGTATAAAATTCTTATACAATACAGTTTAGCTCTTTTGCATTCCTCGTCCTATTACAACATTGTTCATCCCTCTTTGGAAAGTCTCTCTCATAATATGGGTGTATATTTGTTTTCATTGCTGGTGTTGAGTTTTTTAGATGTTAAAAATTTTTATGCTTTTAAACTTTTAGACACTTCTCGATGTTCAAGTTAAGATAATTAAATTCATTGCTAACCAAATGTTACATTTGTACAGAATTGTCTATTTCCGTCGTCCTCTGGACGTATTTCCAGTGGAATTTCTCAGAAAGTTTGGGAATTGTTCTGGAGCTCAATCTGTCTTAATGTTGTGTGTTTCCCATAATACCAGTGAAACGTTTTCATCTGTACAGATAATTTAATTTTAAATAATTTTATTAAGATAAGTAATGGTTAATGTTTGTGCTCAAACTATGAATTGATCAATATCCCAAAATATTTAACTCCTGTTCCCTGTTAAAGAACTCCACAATAGGTGGTGAATGCTTAATGTGTAGGGTACTTTATTGCAAAAATAAATATATGGAATGGAATTCATATATGCTACTGATTACACGATTACAGTATTAGTAACAGGGCACGTTAAACAAGAGAGCACAAGGTGAGAAGATCCCACACCAACCACAAAACAAATTATTATTATAAGTGAAAGAACTGTAAATTTCAATTTTATATAAAATATTCTTCTACCAGTACTACAGTGTTGGCTATCTACAGTGTAGTATGAACAATAACATAATTAATCTAACTTATATATCCACATTTAAAGGTTTAGTTTGTGTATTTCCATTTGGCTTTTGAAATATGTTAACAGCAGTTGTTGAAGTGCTCCTTCATCTGTTACGGGCTTTGCTTGAGGTGGCAGGGTTATGGGTCAGTTCTGGTGAGATGGTAAGGAGTTCCTAAATGAATTAATGTGAATTCAAATTTCAGATTGCAGACTTTGATGACAACCTGCTGTAGTGGTTTTTTTGCAAAGTGTGGGTATGGTGGAGCTTTGCTTAAATGTCTTTGTTTTTTTTTTTTTAAGCTGTCTGGGTAAGGTTAGGGGTTTAGTTTCTGTGTAGTAGCATTCACCTTTCAGCATTGCCACCTTTCGTTACATACATAACTCCAACCTGCAGCTTCCCCTGTCTCTGGGTTTGTTTGTGCTGGTAGTGTTGTTGCTGTACCACAGTAATGCCACATGAAGATGGTGGCTTTCCATTGTGCTTTTGTTAAACGTTTTTGATGATTGACATTAAATGATTGAAAAATTTAGTGATGTACTAAAGGTGATTGTACTGATATTAAAGATGGAATGTATGATGGTATTGTTTTGTAATTGGCGTCTTTATCTGTTACCCTTATTCCACAGGACCCCGTTGTTTAAAAAACAAGGAGTTTTGTTGCATTTGTGTTGCCTAGTCCATCCTGTCAGAATAAGTACATCTACTGACAGTTAATCACCTCTGAAATTTCTCATTTATTGATTGTTTATTGGACTTTTTTCCAGTAAGAAGACATGGCCACCCACCTGGCAGCCTGCATATCCTGTTCAAATTAACTCTCAGATCAATGTTAAGTCTATGATGAAGTTTTTTGTTTGTTTGTTTTTGAACCACAGTTTCTGTTATAGTGGAGCGACAAAGTTTTGTGTTTTCACTATGTCCCATTTACATCAGGGGTGCCCCAACCTCTGCTCCTGGCGATCGACTGTCCGCTTGTGTTTTAGCTTCTAACACTAAATACCACCACCTGCCTCTGCTAATTTTAGTGAGACCTGAAGACCATTAATTAGTTTGCTTCATGTGTGTGTTTGATTAGGGTTGGACGCTTCTTGAACTTTGCATGACAGTCGATCGCCAGGAGCGAGGGTATTGGGCACGCCGTGATTTTACATCCTTTGAACATTTTGGAGGCCTGAAATATCTAGGTGCGGGCGCTTATACCCAGCTTCCACAGGCCAACAGGTAGAAAAATCACCCTAAACTTCTGGTGAACCAGTTCGTCACAGATGAAACAAACACCTCTATAACCTCTAGTGGTTGATTAACTATACCTGCCTGTTTTTGGAGTACGGAGTGCACACTGGTGCACCCAGCAACAATGGGGATACTATAAATAAGGAAGGGTTTTAAGGAAATATGAAGTCATTCTGTAGTAAAACTCTGTTTTTTAAATTTAAGCCCTTTTGTTAATGTACATTATACATATCATATACTTGTCCTATTCAGGTGTAAAATGTATGGATTTGAACAACCATCTCTAGACTTGAGGCTAGATGAACAAGGTATATTATATTGTCATATATTAGCACATAGACACAGATTGCGATTGAGTCTAAAGAAAGTGAAGTACCATTAATGCATAAGAATATTTGGTTAAATACCCGTAGTAAAATTAAAATTATTTACCCTTGTATAGTCAAACAATGCTTTAATAATACAAAACAGAGAAGTTTTTAAATAATAGTTCTTACACACACCTTTTGATCAAATTTGAATTAGGTGACTAAAAGTTATAGTTAATGTAAAAGTTAAGATGAGAGAAATTGAGGAAATAACTGTTTTGTAAAAAAATATATATATATATGGCAGTCTTGTAGCATTGTATATATGTTATTATAGTTTTTATATATGCTCATTATAGTTCAACTAGTGAGATAATTAATGGCAAAATTGGAAGGGTCCATTTCTAAGAAACACAGTAGTGATTAAATGTATACATTTAATGCACAATCAATACACTAAATATTACAGAAGCACTTCATTTGAGTAGCTGCACTTTAGCCAATTAAATAAAGCAAAAACTAAAAAAGGAAGTTTCACTGTAATCAACAAATCTGTCATCTTAGTTTGATATTTAATGGGGGCAAATTTTTGCTGCATCAGGGGAAACCCCCACAATGCAATCTGTCATCTTAGTTTGGTATTTAATGGGGGCAATAAATGTTTAAATTATAATCTGTTAATTCACCACAAAAACCTGGAAGATTCTGTCATAAAATGACCATATATTGGACAAGTAAGTGTGACACATCTGCTCAACTGGGTTATGTTTAGGGTTATGCTTAAGTTTTATGCTTATGGTTAGGACCTCGGGTAAGGGGTCATTTCTTCACAACAAAGCAACACCCACTTTTGTTAACTGAAAACATTACTTATGTAAAAATAACAGCAACATGTAGTTTGCAACATTAAACTGTTTTTAATATGGGTTAAAAGATTGTCCAACCACAGCAAATCATGCAATGTTGTGATAAATTACCACTTTACTGAGATCCTAACCTAAACTTCCCTTAGGGTGGAAGGGCAGTAAAACAAAGTCTGTTGAGTCACATTTATATTGTCTTTTCAACAACTTGCTATTATGTAAGTTGTTGCAAGTTTATAAACATTGATAAGAATGGGCCACTTTCTGGGTGAATTTTTTTTTAATTTTCTTGGCGTACTTACACAGGACAGCTTTGCAAGCCCTAACCCTAACCTAAGACACAATAAAATGCTAATTAAATTCTGGATTGTGGCACAAGACAACTATATACAGAGATTCCTTACTATACCTAAAATGCAATTCTAAATATTTTTCATGTATTATTTTTATACAATGTTCATTGCTGGGTAGTAACTGGATTACATAATCAGATTCCAAAAATTAGGTCCTTGTAATTAGATTGTTATATTTTAAAATACTCATAACCAGACTACAGTTACTGTCACAATGGAAGTGAATTATTAGAGAAAATACTGTATATTCTCTCACTTCTTTTTATCTTTTTAAAATTCCTTTCTAAAAAACCTTCTGATTGGATACACATTCAGAAAAGTCTTCCAGGTTTGTGGAGTATAGCACTCACAGATTTCCACTACTAGCGCATATATTCTATCACTGAAAAACTCATGCAAAACACAGTATTGAGCACTGGACTTACAGAAAATCATTAAATATTTTAGTGTTTTTGCAACATTGCTTTCTTTTTCAATTCAATTCCAGTATCTAATCGGACTCCTGCTGGAAAACATTATTATTTGAATATCACTCACCAGACATTTAACCACAAATAACTTGGGAAGCTTTTGTATTTTAAACACATTAAAAAGTACAAATTCATGTAATTTCATATTTACATGCAATGCAGTTTCCCCAAAAATGTTGTCAGATGAACCTCATTTACATAATAATATATTTACTAGAAGTAAGCCCTAGAGATTTCTAATTAATAAGTTAGGTCAACAATAAAAGTCATAATAATAATTAAAGTAGCAATTTATTGCACTTTCATGTTGTTGATAACAAAGAATGGCATATATTTTCTTTTATCTTTGTATTTTATATCAATAATGTACAAGATTATCCTATTGAAATCAATATGATAAATGAGTTGGGGTCAAAAGTAATCAATCGTAGTCAATTGAAATTACCTTAAAATGTGCATTGTAATGGATTGTTTAAAAAAAAAAAAAAAACTACAATTTGTCATGTTGATTTTGAATCAGGTAACTGACTACAATTTGTTACTACAGAATGTTATTAATATTTTCTGCTAATATACTGCAGAATTATCTGCACACCACATGCAAGACCTGCCTATCGCTGGAGCATCGCTGGAGCCGAACAGAGATAAAATAAAGGGAGATAAAAAGACAAGACTGGTTTTGTTGATCACTGTACAAGTATTTTATTTTGCTTACAGAAGTTAAAAAAACATTTGTTAGGTGAAAACTTTTTTTATTTGGGGGGGTGGGGGGTGGGTTGCAGTGTCATCCCTTTATCTTACATTGATAGAAAGTATTTATGTATGTACGGTAGTGATAAATATATATATATATATATACTATATATAATATACTATATACACCCTACATACATACTACTTTCTATCAATGTAAGATAAAGGTAACACTGCAACCCACCCCCCACCCCCCCACACAGATTTACTCTGCATGGTCCCATTAGAGCGAAGGAAAAAGGAAATAATAGAAAATAACTAATAGAGATGGAGGTTGTATGGCTGTTTATAATTAATTGCACTATTGTCTTAAATGCACAAAACATGCTCAAAGATTCAAAAATAATTGTCAAAACTTGTACTGCTGAACCTAAAAATAGTTCTTCGGTATCTGTCTACTCTACATGCTTAGGTTTAGTCCTCATCACTGTTTGTTTCATCAGAGCTGTAGTTTACTGCCTCAGTTTCTTCATCGGAAATGTTATCAAACAGAATGTTGTCTGATGCCTGTCCCAGAACACATTGTCTGTATGACATCCTAGCATTATTTTGCAGAAACTGAAGGTCTTCCAGTTTTCTCTTTAGAAGGCACAGGAGTCCATTGGAGCTCTCCTCTGATAGCTCAAAGTCACTGTCTACACACAAAAGGAATGACAACATTGAAGAGGATAAATAAAATCAATCCTAAATGTTTTAATTTCAGCAATTCATTGGTTTATTGAATTGTTATTATGGCTCACTGTTTATTTTGAATTTGAATTGAGAGATCCCCCGGGATCATTCAGCTTCCTTCAGTGATTGCCAGTGTTTTGCTTGACCTCCATCACTAGGATCTGCTCCTCCTCCTTTGAGTCGGGAAAGCAACATGACGCGGGTCAAAGACCATCTTCTGGTTGAGAGGTTGCCATTACCTGCAATTAACAAAGGGTCTTAAATTACCATCTTTTACACTGAGGACTTTATTAACATCAAACTGACTGTTCATTGAATTCCCAAATCCAATCTGTTAATTACTAGTGTCAGGGCATTCCCATGGCCGCTGGAAATGATCAGCTGCGAGCAGCTCATCCACGGAAGGAAGCTGGTGGACTGACTATTCATTGAAGTCCTTAATGGCAGCTGCCAAGGTTGACCTTGTCCTTCATTAAATTCTCCTCCTTATTTTGTGCCTTCTCTTGTTGCTATCTATAATCAACAACATTAGTATAAAGCACTCAAGTTCATTCCTTAGCTTATGTGAAGCTTTATGCTGACATCATCATCTAATCTGACCTGTCCAATCGTACAGATAATGTTTTCTCAGCTTTATGCTGACATAAAGGCCTCAAATTCTGCCCTCAAGTACAGAGCCATCCTTTGCACTTGATACTACATTTCAAACAAATAAATTTGCATTACAAATTTGATATATTTTGCCCTTCTGTGCAAACATTTTATTACATAAAAAAATAAAAACCAGGACATTTAAAATGTATTACCTGTGGCCCACTGCTGGACATCACTGACCCACTGCTGAATGTCCTCATCACTGACATTAAGCTCAGTCTGCAGACTCGCAAAGCTCTCACTTTCCACTTTCAGCATCTCAGTTGTCTAACGCGCATATCAAAACACTATGCATTAATTTGATAATCAAGGTTTATAAAGGTTAAAAAATGTATGCAATAGACATAACTGCTCAAATTATGTTAAACAAGGTTAACTTTTGCAGCAGTAAAATACCTTAATGTATCTTTGAGACAAACATTTAGCCAGATTGTCTGATTTCCGTTTGTTCCATGCAGAAGCAAGAACAGTGAGCATGTCTGAACTTGCTATTATTAGACAGTTGGTGAAAGTAAAATAATAGATAAAAAAAAATGGTTAGTCATGATTCATTTATACTTAGAAATACTATCTGTTAAAAAAGTAGTAGTGTTTATCTAATATTTTTTACCAGCTTTGGACATATATTTAGTGCAGATTGCAGCTCTCGACAAGAAGGAGTTGACTTGCTCCCACCTCTTCTCCAATAGTAGACCAGCTCCCTCTTGGTTTCTTCCAGACCATTTTATCTACAAGAAAACAACAACAAAAAAAAACAACAATAATGGCTGTTGAAATAAAGTGCATGTCCGTAGCCCAAAAAAATATCAATAATCTAATTTAATTGTAATGAAAGAATATTACCTCACAACTCCATTCATGTGCTTTGGCATGCATAACTGATAATAGTGGGCGCATATTTAATGAAGGCCTTAGCCTTGACTGGGACAGTGTCCCACCACACTCTTTTAAGTATGGCCAGTACTTGCAGGTGACATCCGAGCAGAAGAATGTCACATTTTCTTTTGAGAGGGTGTTTTGAAGGAACAGAGGATAAGCAAAATATTTCGCCTCTGAAACATAAATCCTCTCATGTCAGCACACAGCAAGTCTCAAGGTCTTGTCTCATCAATCTTTGATGTTGACTTTTTAGAAGACTCCTTGGCTGCTGTCCATTGAGAGGAGCCACACACCCCTTTACCTGTGGCCTACAAGATACAATAAAAATGATTATTAATATTTCAATAATGGTAGCTAGACTGGAATATACAATATGAAAATCACATCACATGCTTGGTCTTTTCATGAACATCATCATCTTTCATTATGAATGTGACATCGAAGTAGCCCTTCTCTGTCCTTAATTTTATTGAAAAAGAGAAACATGATGTAGACAGTTAAAGAAGTACAATAAAATGTACAAAAAATTAAATAAAATACATACCCATGGGCCTCTCAACCTCATGCAGGGCAAAGGCCACTCCAGAAAGGCTCTCTGGAATGTGTCTCCACATATTTTACCACTCTGTTGAAAATAACCAAACCAATCACTTTAAGGAACAAACAACATGTTAACAGTATACACTGAATAACAATATTTACCCTGCCATTGTTTCTGTTCTTTGGTCAAGCATTCCCAAAAAACGCTTGACATGAAAGACCTGGAGCAAAAAGTTTTAAGTCCGAAAAGACCTAAAAAGGCCAACCTCATACACGGTCTCAGAATGTACAGAGGCTGGCCAGTAGCCCGACTTGAGGGAGACCACTGAGCCCCACTGCCCATGTTGTCCTGCAGCATGAGCACTCCAGTGATTGAAGGGTGAGATTGTACCGTCCTATAATAAAAAGTGATGTATCACAACAGCTTTAAAATTCCTAATCACAGATATTACATGTAAGCATTAAGTTTTTATATTAACCTTTATGTGTTGTTTTCATAAAGAGAAAAACTAGTTCTTACCATTAAAATTTATTACAATAATGGGCTTGCCACTGATCACTCTGCATGAACCTTCTGAACAGGCACAGATTTTGTCTGGCAAAAGTAGAGGAAGATATCGGACAAAAAGCAGCAAAAGCAAACAAACAAAAAAATTATAATAAACTCTAGTGATGGATTCATAAACAAGTAAAATTAAATATTTATTAAATATATTTAATAATAATTTTAAACTAATGTACAGCCATTTAAAATGTACAGACTGAAAAGAATGATGGGACACATGAAAGCATACCCTGTTCAGAGAACTCAAATGTCTCAGAATGTCTCTTCACTGCAGTGGTTGGACACTAGGGCTTAAAGAACCCATGGGCCATAAAGTCCCTGTTATGGAGAGGTAGGTGCTTCCTAGGTAGACAGTCCCTGCACCGTACAATGGCCTCAGCAGTAAAACAGTGCTGGCAGATCCATTCCTGAACATGTTCAGCTGGCAAAACATTTTTGACCATGGCCAGGTTGTGGCCAAAGACACCTCTTCAGGCTGAACACATTCATCATTAAGGATGTGCCCCAATTCTTCAATGAGTGAGACTTGATTGAAGGATAAACAAGAAACAGAGATATAGTCAGTACACAATACAATCAGTTTTTTGTACAAGGATCTCATTTATATATATATATATATATTTTTTTTTTTTTGCAATTATGTACAGTATGTTGCAGCTGCCAGAATATACTTAAACTCCATAAACCAGCTGCCATTTCATACAGTTACCAGAATTCTGCTCGATAAACAAATTCCTCTTGGATGGGCAAACTGGTGGGAGCTTAAAAAAAATAGGGTTCTTTATATAGGATTCTGTATGTAAATGAGTGCACTTAAAAGATTAATACAGACTGCATATATCTAAACATTTATCAGTTAGGAGAAAATATAAATCATAACTAAAAATAACAGTAAATTTAAAAGATAACTGTAAATAAACAACTGTCTCACCATGTTTAGGAGGTTTTCCTTTGAGTTTTGGTTTATTTGCAGTTTTTTTCGAAGTGGCCTTACAATATTCCCATTTCTGTCCCTTCGCCTCCACTTTACAGTCGTGGGAAATGGCATAGACCTCTTGACTTTATTTTTTTCCTCTTTCTAAAATGCAAATAGTATATTTAACAGGTTTTTAAAGTAGTTTATTTATTACTTGCCTGTCATGAATAATATATTTAGCCTATATAACTATTCATCTGTAGTTTTCTTTAAATTTTGACAGAGAAAAAGAAGTAAAAAATAAAAAATTAATCAAGATACAGTTTCTAAAGTTACCTGTATCTGATCAAGTGATGCTTCCAAAAACAAAATATAAACAACAACAACAACAACAAAAAAACAATTGCAGCTTTTTTTTATTGACAACAACAAAAAAACAATTTGTGCTAAATAAGGTTTACATAGATTTGATTAATCCACACATCTGTGATCTACACGTAATGCCTGGTATTGACATAAAGCAGTGTACAGTTATCTCATCATAAGGTAACCAAAACCTTATTTTTTTATTTTAAAAATTATTTTAAACAGACATTAATCGCTTTGAACTACATGTGCATGCTCACTTAAAAGAATAACGTTTGATGCTGACAGCATTGACATGCATCGAAGCTATCACTTGCATTTACAATAATTTGTGTTAACAAGAACTGAAATGTTTTATTCTTTTGCTAAATACTTACTTGTTTATTTTGCTGATTGAATCAATGGACGAGGCGAACTTGAGCAATGAGTACTGTTTGAGGGGCGGGACAGTGATGAGGGCGCTGAAAATGTTTTTAAACCTGATTGGTTTCCGAGCTGGAGCAGAGAAGGACTAAATCAAATTCAGGCCAATATGTACCTTTTTTTTTATTATTTATTCATTTATTTGTATTATTATTATTATTATTATTATTAGTTAATACTTTTACCATTCCAAATACAATCACAAACAAAGAAACAAAAAATGCGTGTATATGAGTCAAAAAGACAAAAGCAGAGAGCAGAATAAATAAAGCAGACAGATATATAACTACTATAACTAGCATAAATTATTCACATGTACTCCGTCATTGAAAACGGGTATCCGTGTGTGGACCATGGAAGATGAGTGTCATTGACTTGCGTTGGAGTTATATCCGTGGCCACATCACAGAATTTGGGGGCGATTCCGTGATGGCTCCATGGATTTTGAGTTAAGGGCCCGTGGACATTTCACAGAATCCTGTGAGACCAGGTTGGCATACGCCTCCTTTGAATAAATATAGCCAAAATCAGTTGCCATGACTTATCGGGAGTGGCAAAATATTACGTTTTAGAAGCATAACCTCGGTTAATGGAAATGCTGTCATTTCATAATGCTTTTTTTTTTTTTTACTCGACATTTATAAAATATCACCAAAGTTTTGCGCAAATCTGTAATGGAAACCCACCTAGTGCCTCTTAAAATAGCAACTCACTGATCTAACACAGCTGAGAGAGAACAAAGCAAGAGTAGATTCGTTTCAAAACTTCACTAAATCCAAGTGAACTTAGAATGTGCACTAAACAATTTGCTGGAACATACTACTCTGCTGTTTCACCCATCCTGTATAGATCAAGGGACATACATAGACAATTAAAAGAATTGCGATTTATCAATCAATTTTTTTGTTTTAGTGCCTTGCAAGGACTTCACAAAACTCTCAAATCATTTAAAATCATAAATCTAGGAAGGACTGAGAATTCCAATAACAGAATAACCCCAAAAGATAGCCTTTCACGAAGCGTCCATTCGCTTTTTAAGAATGAGTAATGAAAAAAGTTATCTTTTGCAAAACTTCTATTCTAATAACAGTCGGTCGCGACCCGATACTGTTCTTCTCGTATGTCTTACACAGTACGAGGATAACCCACTCTGCCAAATATGACAGAGTCCAAATTCACGGCACGAAAAATATGTTTAATTTCTTAACAGACAGTAAGAATAATTAAAGATTATTCCTCACCTGTCTGCAGAAATCCCGGACGAGCCCCCACTGTTAAATAACACATAATTCTGTCTTTATCTTTTCGATGCCATTCCGACCATTCTCAGTCCTTGCATGAGCTCATGGAAAGAAGTAAATGAAGATGAAGCCTTTTAGTCTGCTCACAAACTTCTTCCCCGTTTATTATTACATTCACACATTATATAGTTGCAATATAAGGGGTGGTGTTTTAGTTTATCCAATGAGATATGGATTACATATGTGTGGTACCCAAGCAAAGAAATATACATTATATAAAATGGAAGTATGGCCAGGAAGTTCTTGACATATTAGGAGCACACACTCAATAACCTTCGGGCCTATAGCCCCCGTCCTGGTCTGAACATCTGAACTCATGAGGAAATATGGATGTGTGCGCATACATTGAGGTATAGAAAGAGAACACAGAAGGGAGGAGGGATTGCAGAGAGGCACAAAACATCTGGCAGAGAGCATAATATAATCTAACAAGCAACAAAATTAATGACTATTGAACAGGAGGTGGAAACACTTTCAGCAGAGAATTTGTGTGACACTTCACAAATGAGGTTGGAGGAAACTCCTGTGTTGAGGGAGAATGAAAATTCAATGGTTGAGCCAGATGTAAAGAGTCTGTTCTTACCTACCCTACCATTAAAAAAAAAAAAGTTATACGAATGTTAAATCTGTAACCTGAGAAAAATGGATGCCTGACTATATAGTTGTGGTATGGACATCTGTTTTGTTTTTCTGTTGTTGTTTTTTTTTTTTTTTTTTTTTAAATAAATAAAAAAATAAGTACATTTGTTTTGGATGTTGTATTTTCAGGGAAGGAATGTGGAGTATTTAATGTTAAGAACATATCAGAAGTATGTTTTTGGGATTATTTAGTTTTATAAGGGCCATATGGCATAGATTGTTTTCGATGAAGATTGTAAATATGAGAATCTGTTATGTATGTGTTAATAAAAGATGAGCACTAGTGCCCCCTGCTGGTGGAGATTTATTTTTGAGTTGGCTAACTAGTTGATGTTTGGGTGCATAGCCACCAAGATGTTATTAAACTTTTGTCTTTCTCTTAATCGTGGCTTCAATGAGTCCTTAACAAACAAACTTTCTGCTTTTCTTCGAAATCCCAGGTGGCTGCTCGACCACAACACTGCTCACTTCCTGCTTTATATATCATCTGCAGTTTTCTTAAAATGGTCCACAAGATGTCATTTCCACAACAAAAATGAACTTAAATACTGTTAAACAGGGCACAGAACAGCAGTGGCCTGTAGCATGAAGCTGGTTTCAGTATTTACCCAGGGTGAGTTAGCGTTTAGTTCGAGCAAACTCTGAGTTTTTCAGGCTGAAGAAGGTGGGTTTGGTTTTGAGCAGGTTTGGTCAGCATGGGTAACTTAGAGATTGCAAACCAAAGCTGGACCAATCAGCTCTAAGCAGTCGAGACAAATCTTTTGCTGCTAATTGTTTATTATATTTATATTTTATAGATTAACATATTCATATAATTAATATTTCAGAGACAAATCTTTTGCTGCTAATTGTTTATTATATTTATATTTTATAGATTAACATATTCATATAATTAATTATATGAGTTAACAATTAATATTAGACTTAGCATTTAAATTAATAGGTTATAACTATTTACATATAAATACAAGGTTCGGTATATTAAGCTTTTTAAACTGATGAAGTTTGTTTTCTTTTGAGCTCCTGAACACGTTAGGTAAAAAAAAATGTATAGCCTGAATGCACTGTAAGTCTCTTTGGATAAAAGCGTCTGCTAAATGCATAAATGTAAATGTAAATTAAACCGATGCTTTCCATGTTGTGTGTGATTGGCTGTTTGCTGCACGTGTCACACTTTCAGGTGCCTCACAAACTCTGGATCAAACCTGAGATGATAGAAAACGGTTATACAGAGTGTTGTGCAACAGCTGATCCTGATCTGAACCGGGTTGGGTTTGTCAGGGTTGTTTTAATATATATATTATGAAGTTTGTACATTAGTGTCTACACTTAATTAATACAGGTGAAATTTTGGCAGTACTTACCATAATGTACAAAGTAAGTACTTAACTTACCTCAGTTATAGGGCTGCACAGTTAATCAAATCGTGATTAGTGTGATTATGAAATTGCCAAAGCTGTCATGCGCAGCTTGTCAGTAAAGTATGGTTATGTGTTCCATAGTAAATGCTGCTTCAGTTTGAGTTGTTTAGAACATGCATTTGAAAAAACAAAACATCTTTCCAAACATGAGAAATTTTTATCTATGTAGCACATTTAAACAACATTAATGCTGACCAAGGAGCTTCACAGTAACACAATACAATGATAAAAATACAGAGTTAAAAATTAAAATCAACAGCTTAACCCATAAAACCAAATAAAAATCAGGAATGAGAATTTAACTCACTAAGACCAACATATCCAACACTTATCAATAGGCCTGAAAAAAGAGATACATTTTCAATGATTATTTAAATGCAGATAAAGAAGATGATAATCAAACAGATTGAGGTAACAAATTCCACAGCTTAGGGGCTAATACAGAAAAGGCTTTATCACCTTTAGATTTCAAACGAGACAATGGGACGGTAAATCGATTATCAGAGGATGACCTAAAGCTGCATTTCCACCACTGGAACTTTACCCAGGAACTAGGGACTTTGGGCTGGTACTCCATGTGTTTCCACCACAAGAACCAGGATCTAAATAAAGTTACGCTCCAGGTAAAAAAATGCCCCTCAGAAAGTCCCTGCTGGCGAGGTAGTACTTAGATTTGGGCGCTAAAGATGATTGGTTGAGTTCAACCATTAATTCGGATATTTTTCACCATTTGTTTGGATAATTTTCAAAATATTACTGTTATTGTATCATAAAATGTAGTTTTAAAAGTATTTCAGGTGAGAATGTAGTTGTTTAAAGCTCAAATCTGCAGTTAATTTATAAAGACAGCACCTATTTAAAACTGTGTTTCGCTGATTACGGAGGCGATCAGCTCCACGCAATCAGCAGGAGCTCAGTGCTCATGTATCCGCCGAGAGCAGTCCCGACTCGGCTAGTCCTTCTGACATTTGCCGCTGGCTCTGATATCTCTTTAGTGGTTAAACAAAAAACATAATTCATTTTGGGTAAATCTAACAGGTTATCTTTGGTCTTTATTCAATTTATCTATATGTTAAAATCCAAATAAAAAGAGGCAATTGATATAATATTTTGTTTCATTCTAATTGGTAGGGGCGTCGGACAGGGGGTACTAAGTAGATAACATGGGCCTTCAGGGAGGGGGGCCTACAAAGATATATTGATAATCCATAATATTATCATGATAAAATGACATAGTAATAATAACATGCTATCAGTAGGAATTCCGCCCTTTAAAATGAGAATTATTCTTTATTAGCCTGCAGGGTGTGCATGGTGGCGATCCCACATCCACTTTTTTATTGACAGTCTCTGTGATTAAAGGGAGCACACTTCATGAGTATATATCCCATTCACTATTTCAATAAAGTTGTGTATTTTTCATGCTGCTAAAACACTACACGCTGCAAAGTTTCAGGGTTGACAATGTTATGTTGTTTTAATCCATCATTTTCTTGTAAATAAAACTTGTGCATCATAGTGAAAATAAAGCAGTGTGTTACCCTTGGTTCTGTAAAAGAGAGAGATCATCTCATTAGTTTTCACTTTTACTAAGGCTAATTTGCTTTAAGCAGTTATGATTAAATGTTACCTTTTTATTAATACATTGTTATCTTTATCTTTTATATTTTATCAACAATTGTCTGATTATTTTATTTCCATCAAGAAGAAAAAAACAATAATGATATTATAATTTTATTTTTAATATCTGAAAGCCACAACATATTATTTTTGCTTCTTGGGATTCTGTTTTAAATTTCTCTTTATGAGCGAAATCCTGTGACAGTCTCGGGCGTCTTGAACACTGTTGAAGGTCTCCATTAATTTGTGCTTGTAGTAATTTAATGTGTATTTTTTTAACACATTGAATCACTATAGAAATCACGATTCATTCGATTCTTAGCGTTTTAAATCGATTACTGTCCGACATCGTCAGTGTTTGTAATCGATGCATCTATAAAACGAGTGAATCGTTACACCCCTACTTAGAATCATTGAAACTTAAAGCTCCAGCTCTGAAATTAGAAGTTTCAGATGCATGTTTGATCACACATTCTGTTCCCCAAATCTATAAGTGTTGTTTGTGGCTTAAATTGCTATATGCTTTGTTTTCTGAGACAGTGGAAAGAAAGGGGCTGCATCTTACAATAAATTTGTGAGACGGAATCTCTATCTAGCCGCACCAATTTTATTATATCTGTATACGAGTGTGACTTGTGTGGTTGAGACAATGTATACTTAAATACATATTTTTGTGGGCTTAAATAGTTTTACTTATATCCCCTGCAATTCTTCCACTTCAACTTTTGATACTCTGTGTTAAGTGTAATAAAGGTCATGTACTCTGTCTGTGTATGAATGTAAGGAGACTGCCAAATAAGGAGGAATGCAGAAAGGATTTTGAGGAAGTTCATGTAAAATTTATGCAAGGTTATAAAATGCCAAGGAGAGCTTTAAGGGATGTGCATTAGATGTATATCAACAAAAATTTGTGATGGTTGATGTTGATGGACAATGTTTTTTTTTTTTTTTTTTTTACAATATCTGTATGAGAGTATATTCTGTAGTTCTTCCCTGCTATACCGAATATCTATACTTTTCAAAGTATCGTATCAAAGTAAGAAATTCAAGTATTGTTAAAACACAAATTTGTTAAAATTTCCAAAGGGTGCTGCGACTAAAAAAAGGTTGGGAAACACTTACTTAGTGTATAACTTAACACTGTAATACCGATTTTGTTTTTGTTTTAATTTAGGTTATTTCTTACTGAACACTGTGAAGCAACAAATATAGATATTTAATCATATAGGCCTAACTATATGCTGCCATGTCTTCCCAGGACACGCGCATTTAGAGCATCATATGAACGGTTTGGTCAGGATGGTGGCAGACTTTTCTTCGTGTCAGGGCAACAATAGTTTGCCGCCACCTACTGATAATTTTAGTTATACATTTGAAAGTATCATTCTATTTTTTCTAGCATTTTTATTTCAGCTGTTTTGATATTTAAAACATTAATCTCATAATATTATTTATGCAATTTGCAAGTGCAGTGTAATGTACAAGTGCTAGAAATAAAAAAAAATGTATAGAACCCTGCATGTTTAATAAGGCTTATACATGGCTTTTTTTTTAAGTTACTCATGTATGTGTATATGTATGTATATATATAAATATATATATATTAGTGGTGGGCCGTTATCGGCGTTAACGTGCTTCGTTAACGTGAGACTCTTATCGGGCGATAAAAAAAATATCTATTTTCAAAGTTGGATTGGGAGCTGGGTCTATACTACGCAAGCTATGATGACTTTCACCGTGATAGTTCAGCGCGGATGTATACCTAGACGAATTGCACTGTAGGGGGGCGAGAACGAGTCTTCGAACCTGTGTGTATGCCTACTGTGAAATTACCAAGCTTCCCAAAAAAAACCTAGACAAGACTCACGCCTGTTTCACACATACTCCGTCTGCAATGCGTATGCAGTCCGTGTGTTCCTGTGGTGCAGAAGCAGCACAGACTCATTGTGCTTTCACACAGGACGCGTTTGCAGTCCGCTACTGATACGCGGCTGTTTAGTCCACAAACACAACATTTGTTCATTATTCTATATTTCAAACCATGTTAAAAAAAAAAAAAAAAAAAATATATATATATATATATATATATATATATATATATATATATATATATATATATATATAATATAATATATATATTATTTATTTTTTTTGCCTTCTAGGTTTGTATAATAAGCTGCTCAAGCAAGCGGCAAAACATTTAAACAACAATTAGCCTACTTTTCTTGTTGGGATATCGCAAATATTTAAAATTAAAGCACCGCTGACAGAAACAGTCGACTCTCGTGCCTTTTTACATTTAAATCTTTATTGCAAGCAATCGCACGGTTCTTAATGAACTTTGTTTTTCTGCTTCCATAAAAGTGCATAGGGCTATATCATGTTGTCTCGTTTATCTAAAGGTGCTCTTTTTCTTGTTTTAAAACCTAGCCAAAACCCACGTGTTGCGTGTATAACACAGTAGGCTTTAATTAGTATACATTTATTGTGAAATTACTGCATTTCCGTGTCAATCCATGTTAATTTTTACCGCAAATAATGCGCTGTCATTTTAATTCAGCGCGTGCAGCACAGCTAAAATAGACTCGATACACTGCTGCAGACGCACCGCTCCTGGAACGCACTGACGGACCGCAACCGTGTGAACGCTGGAATCCGTTAACATGGGTGCATAAAAAAAAAAAAAAAATGCCACAAACAGGCGTAAGGTTGTTTGCACCTTGTGCAGTGTGGAATTAGTTTACAGCTTTCTCAAGCAGTTTGTGATGTAGGAGTTCTTCCAGTCTCAAGTACCACACCTAAACGCAAAGCATCCCTTAGCTAATGCGGAAGATGCCGGGCCAAGCAATGTAGCGCAGGGGAAGAGTCGTCGTCAAACTACTATGCTCTACATCAGCACAACTAAAACAACACTAACAAGTACATCTTATTGAACATAATTTGAATGCCTTCGGCAGAATTCAAATGAGCCACTTTAATCTAGATTAATTCCAAGATTACAGTGAGATTAATCTAGATTAAAAAAATTACTCTATGCCCACCACTAATATATATATATATATATACCTATATGGTAACACTTTACAATAAGGTTGTATAAGTTAACATTAGTTGATGCATTAGTTAACATGAACTAATGCCTGTAAATAGCCTTAATGTTTTAAGGTTAACTTACTGTATATATTTACATTAGTTTACGTAGCAGTTGACACACTAAGGGTGAATATTTCTAACTCACCATCTTACCCATTTCCCAATGTAATCTAATGCATTAGTTAACATTAACTAACAATGAACTACGCATCTGTTCAGCATTAATTAATCTTTGTTCAATGTTAACTTATTCATATACTAATGTATTAGTTAATACATTAGTTAACATGAACTAACAATGAACAACTCCACTCTTCAGGATTACTTAATGTTTTGTTAATGTTAACTTACACATTTACTAATGCATCTCTTCACATTAACAGATTAACTAGTTAATGATGTGGTTTATTGATTCTTTATCCTGTAGACATGTAGATCATATCTGTGTTTGTGCATCAGTGTGTGTAATGTGTGCTGTAGGTGTGAAACTTTAGGAATATTATCCGAGTTGTAGGCTTGTCAATATTGATCAGTCAGTCGTATCTGACATAAAGATTACCGAATGAAACTGTGACCACAAACACCAGTAACTTAAATTAATTACATGGTAATAATCAGCAATATGCTTTCACACAAATAACTTTATTTATTGAATATTTCATTATGTGTTGACACAAATAACTTATTTTAATTTTTCATTTATACAACACTGCAGCTAAATGTTAGAAAAAGAAATGCAATTACCCGATCTGTCCAGAAAACACCACTAACCGATGAATCAGCTTTCTGAACCGGTTCAATGATCCGATCTGTCCAGAAAGAACCGGTTCACGGAAATGAATCGGACTTTGCATCACTAGAACTGAAACAAGGGGAACTTAAACACACAGAGCAAACAAAAGGTTAATTAATGACGAACACCTGAACAGAACGACACAATCATCTCAGTAACCATGACAACTACAGACTGACAACAACTAGAACAAAGGAAACAAAGTCAATGAAAATGAAACTAAATGAAGCACAGAACTGATAATACTTGACAACAGGTTATCAGGAGTTATGATGCTGATGACTGTTGAAACGTATCATCAGAGTCTGTGAAAGAGTTCATTACACGCTGGAAAAATCATCTCTGAAGCTCTTTAAACAGCAGCTGATGCAACAACTTTCCTGAGCCACAGCACACATATCCAGCAGTCAATGTCTTCTTTTACTGACGCTCGTGTGCAGCTACTGCTTGTGTATCAAGATATAACTGATGCTAATCATTTTCAGAACACTATCAGTAAAACTATCAGTGAAACACTCGTGTGCAGAAGGAAAGAATAGTCTATAAACTGTGTTCAGAGCAGATGTGTGTTTGACACAGAATGCACTTTCTCACACTGAAGAACATGTTTCACACAATGTAAAGCAGCACGTCTTCATTACACACAGACATATAGTGCAGCTCTAGCAGTCTCTAAACACTCGGTCAGTCAGATCAGAGGAAGTTAAAACCACAGGAGGAGCTGAGAGTATTTAAAGAAAGAGTTGAGAGCAAATAATGAAGAGAAAGACAGAAAGAGAAAATGTCTGAGTGTCATCTGTGTCTGCTGGGACTGATCGCTCTCTCTTCACTTCTCACAGGTAAAGAAATCTGTGTTTTCTCTTCAAGACATTCAGTGGACTCAGTCTGAGAAAGAGTTCATCTGAACACGATCAGTTTATTCTTGTGTTTGATACAGAACAGACTGCATTATTCCTGAACGCACTAAAACTAGACACTTTCACTCTCAAACATCTCTGAATTATTCTCATATGAAGAGTGTGTTTGTGATTAGCTCTCTGATGAAGAACAAGAGTTTATTCTGGAGAGTGTGTTTGTAATAATTGGTGAAAAAGACTGATCTGGATTCTCTGCTTTTTATGATGGTATGTTTTATGTTTCATTTATTAATATACAGTATAACATAATGATCATTCAGATATTCTTGTGTTTCAGGTACCAGTGGAGTAGACGAGACTCATGTGTTCATCAGTTCTGGAGAAAATGTCCGTCTGTCCTGTAATAATACTCTTCATCACTGCAAATCAACTACATGGCTCTATAACAGATTCAGAGATTCAGGAACAGTTGAACTGATCACTGGAGGGAAAAAGAAGACAGACACACAGAAACATGAGAGACTGAGTCTGGGGTCTAACTGCTCTCTGAACATCAACAACATCTCAACAGAAGATTATGGATCTTACATCGAAACAAAAAAAAAACAACAGGGTGGACACCGACTAAGAAATGACACACATGTTTATCTGCATGTTCTTCAAGGTAATTTAACTTCTATGTGATCAGTTTAAAAAGGGTAAACTCTTCATTTAATCTCTCCTGATGATTGAAGAGTGTGTGATGTGTGTGTTATTGTGTGTTTCAGTCTCACAGACTGAGATCAGTGCAGGTCTCTCTGTGACTCTCTTCTGTCAGCTGTATTCATATCCTCGAGTCTCTTGTGATGATTCGGTCGGTTCTGAGAGAATTGAGCTGTTCTGGGTGAATCAGGCTGGTGTTAAACTGACGAGATCAGACTCCAGATATCAGATATCATCCTCATCAGATCACTGTAACATCTCTCTGAATATAATACTCCTGAATGAAGATCACAACAGAGAGTGGAGATGTGAAGTTACTCAGAGAGATCAACTCAAGACCTCAGTCACATACACTGTCAAGAGTTCAGGTGAGAAAACAAGCTCATTAATCAGTATTAGACCCTTATAATGTTAACATTAAGGACTGTTAGTGCCACTGAAGCAGAAAAAAACTGAGGAACAAAAGCTTCTTTCAGTCTGACAGACGAGAAACTCAAAGCACTGCTGCAAACTAATGAACAACAGTCCAGAAACTGCTGCAGGGAATGAAGGAATCGAAACCTGACAGCAAAAAAATTAACTTTTTATGTAATGTGATCAAAGTTAAAATATGATTGTGTATGATAATATGATTGTCAAAGTTAAAATATGATTTTTAGAGCCAGGGACCAAACCTTTCCAAAGCCCCTGATAATTATACCAGAGTTTAAGACTAAAGTTAATGTGGTGGGAGTGCTGAACATAATGCGCTTGTTTTATTGATACAAACGGTCCACATTATATTATATTGTATTCTCCAGAACATAAGTCTCTACAGGTCAAACTTGAGTTGTTGATAGAAAAAACTAAGAACAACAGAAACAGATAAGTCTCATCGGTGTAGAAGTCATATTTTATTATTACATTCAGAGGAAATTTAAAACAGTCCTACCAGTAAATAACACGAAACATTAACAAACATTATAAACATGTATTTTACTTCCCTTCATTCCAAATCCTTTACATTTAATGGTATTCAATACAGAAATAAAATGGGAAAATATATGTATATAAAAAAAAACATATATGTATGTATATATATATATATATATATATATTTATATATATATATATATATATATATATATATATATATATAGTGCCATTCATTACAAACAACATTTACTTTAAATCCCAAGCCGATACAAAACGCATTTAAAGCCAAACTGAGAGTTTCAGTGTGAAGTCGTGAAGTTTGATTGTTGAACTATTATTTATTATACAGGGTTTGTAGGGGAGCGCGGGACACAGAGTAACGAGGGGTTAGTTGTAACACACGTGGTTTGAATATTTCCACACATGCTAGCAGAACAAATTTACTGTATTTACTAGTGGCCATATCAACACTATATCAACAGTATATAGAGAAAAAACTGTGCCAAAACTCAAAAATCTTTTGAAGATATCGCTGAACATTTATTTCACCATAGTAAAAGTACATTTTCATCTCAGTTTTTAGTGTTCATTTAAAATGAGGTCAATCTGCTGTTATTTTAATCTCCAGTCTGTTATTTATCAGTTTAGATAGTTTTTAATGCTTTGGTAACTAGCAGAAGACAGTAATCAGTTTTAAATCACAGTTGCACAGATGCGGCTCGTTGTAACCAGTGTTGGGGAAAGTTACTTTTAAAAGTAATGCATTACAATATTGCGTTACTCCCCAAAAAAGTAACTAATTACGTTACTTAGTTACTTTCTATGGAAAGTAATGCATTACGTTACTTTTGCATTACTTTTTAAATATGAACAGGGCTTGATTGTTTTTAATATAAGAAGTTTCTATTTATAGCAAATATAAAAAACCTTTCACACCAAGAAGTGTAATGAATAAACCTCAGGCTGAAGGAGAAGTAAATTCACGTCTGTACAGTAGCACACAGGAGAAGAAGGTTCAACACTCTTCAGCAATAAAAAAAAACAATGAAGCACAAATGTTAGTTTATCTAAAGTCATTTTTGCTTAGTATGGTTGAACTGGATCATCAAAGGTCAGCAGCAAAAGACACTGTTAATAAAATGGGAATAGATACATTTGTGTTATTTAACATTTAATTATTGCAGGTTTGTGTCATATTCTAAGTTTGCATTTCACTGTTTTAATTAATTTTGATGAATACTAAATTTTTTGTGAGTAGGATGAATTAATGCACATTCACATTTAGTCTAGAACTACTGTACATCATGTTCACACAACGCACACAACGCCTCTGTACTCTGATTTCTCTCAGTATGGGGACAGGAGACTTGTCAGTCAATAAATGGAAAAACAAAGAAACTAGCTACACTAATAAAGTAATCTGATTACGTAACTCTTCTTGTAAATTAAAAGATAATGTGTTACTTTAGTTAGCTAGTTACTTGAAGAAAGTAATCTGATTACGTAACTCGAGTTACTTGTAATGCGTTACCCCCAACACTGGTTGTAACACTGCGTTACAGTCTGATATTCTGTGACATTAACAATGTAAATTTACACTATTTACTTTAATGTATTTTAACGAGAAAACCACGAGGAACAGGTGAATAAATACTGACAGTCAGTGTTTAATGCTCAGAAGTGTATTATTTTCAAGAAATGTAAAGCATTTTTGCTGGTTTATGTGGGCCGTCACAAGCATGGATGTAGTTTGTTCATCGTCAAACTCTAAAATCAGATCCTTTTTAATTCTTAAAAAAACACTATTATTTTATTTAAAAAAGTTAATAATTTTATTTTATTGACAAAATGTTTTAGTTTGTCTTGTATATTTTTTCATTAGAAGCTATCATATGGTCATTTTACATTTTAGCATGTTGTCACATTTGACTTCCATTTTTAGGGTAAATAAAGAAAAATGTTTACACTATAATTAAATTAAACAAATAAGCATAAAATTACTGTGGATAAAAAAATAATAATAAATAAATAAAAAAAATTACTTTACATTTTTTTTCCAGGAGTGGAATTTTTTTCCAGATCCCCACTAAAATATTCATCCAAAAAACATAGACCTCTATATAAAACTGAATCAATGATAAATTGTAAATGTGTTCAGCATTCTGCAACAAATATTTTTTTGGGATATTCTTTATATTTTAAGTTGTAAACTAATCAGGATGTGCATCAATCTATTATCTATAGTATATCTATAAGATATATATATATACATATATATATATATATATATATATATATATATTATTTAAAAAAGTTAATTTCATTTTATTGACAAAAATATTTTAGTGGGGCACATTTCACTTCAATTCTTTTTGGGTAAATAAATTAAGCTGTCATATGATCATGTTACAATGTACCCCACCTACGGGGCACATTTCACTTCAATTCTTTTTGGGTAAATAAAAAAAATATATATACATTGTAATTATGAAACATACTGATGCATTTGTACTAGACAAGTTTGGAATTACTGTGGATAAAACAAATATATACTATGAACCCCATGTGGATTCACACAAACTGAGAAAGTCAAGAAGTGTTACAGTGTGGCCCGCTCTCCCCTGCTTTCTCTCTCGTGTCTCAATATCTGCCGACCAGCACAGCCGACAAACTCACAACAGACGAATTAAAATGAAAAACAAATAACTTTTCTGTTTAGCTGCAGCCACGGCTCGATCCCCACCAAAATATTCATCCATAAAAACATAGATCTCTATATAAAAAACTCAATCAATGGTAAATTGTAAATGTGTTCAGCATTCTGCAACAAATATTTTTCAAATTTTCTTTACTATTTTAAATCATAAAGTAAGCAGGATGTGCGTCAATTAAGATCTAACAGCAGCTGCACTGCAAACTTAAAGCAAACTATTTCATCATGCTTTATCTGTCAATGATGGTTTTCCTCATACATTAAAAAAAAAAAAAAAAAAAAAAATATATATATATATATATAGATATATATATATATATATATATATATATTTTTTTTTAAATACGTCATGACTGCTTTAAAGAATCAGGGAAGGGTTAATTGAGCGAAACTGTTAACTGTCACAAAAAAAAAAAAAAAAAAAAAAAAAAAAAAAAAATCTGATTATCAAATCTCAAACTATCTTCACCGTGATCCCAAAACCATCAGCAAATACTATCACACAGACATCAGAAATATAGCTATAAAAACTACTTTAGGTGTCTACGGTTTATTTGGCCATTTTGTGCATTATACAAGTGTCTTTGGAAAGTAAATCAGCACATTTCAGATTATTTAAAAAAAAAAAAAGGCAACTGGGAAATACAGTATAGAAAATGATTTCAGGACACTTTGGAGATCCCTGTTCAACTGTATGATGCATCTGAACTAACATTCATCTTTTACACCTCCAGATAAAACAAAGACAGCAGACCCAAACTCTCAGAATCCCTCGACTACAAACACACAGAAAACTAAAGGTACATTGTCATCATCTGTGCAGTGCATCATGCTAACATGTCAGTGTCTTATTAAATGGAGGGGGGGGTGAGGGGGGGAGGAGAGGGGGGGGATGGGGGGGGGGCACATAAATATAGATTGCATCCCATGTTATTAAGTGAAGATGATTCCAGCAGAACATCATTCAGATCTAAAGCATAAAGCTCTGAATTTCAGCTACATAAAGAAGAGCAATAGACAATAAATCAGTCACAGGACATCAATCAAAAGTCAGAGGTCACAGTGGTTGAATCCCATTCCTCCTCCATCGACTTGATGGTTTTTGTCTTTCACTGTGAGTATGATGGTGATCAGTGGGCCGTCCCGTCCCTGACTATGACTGTCTCTTCTTCAGTGATAGTGATTTCTGCTGCTGCTGCGTCCGCTGTTTTCCTGGCTGCTGTTCTCTGGCTGATCTGCAGAAAAAGAGCTGGTGAGTTTCAGATTTACTCCTTTATAACAATTAAAAACTGTTCAGATCTCACTGTAATGATCAGCAAACAAGCACATCATGATCAGATTGTGTGTATCACAGAAACATGTGGATTATGTGACTCTGAGATTCTCAAACAATCTCAAAGAGTTATCAAGTCAAACAAACATTGTTTCATTCAATTTAATGCTTCTTGCCTCAACACCATTAGCTTTGTGAACGTTCTGTGTTTGTATGTGTCTTTTATTATAAGTAATCATTTGAGGCACGTTGTTTTTTCAGGTAATAAAAGAGAGACTGATGAATCGGTGGTGAGTTCAGTAATAACAGTGATTTAGATCTGATTTCTGTCTTTAAAGCGCAATAAAGTGTGATTCATCAGTTTTAACTGTTTGTTGTCTGAAGGTCAAAGATGAGAATGAAGATAAAGTGACGTATGAGACGATCAACATGTCCACTCCTGCTGCTGCGAGAGACAGCGTGAGTCAAATAAACCATTAGACATTCAGTTCTGTTCTATAATGTCATATTATTTGAAATATTACAGTGACAGACATGTCTGTTCTGTGTGTTAAATTGTTTAGAAAAGCAGACAGATGATGTGACTTACTCTGAAGTCTCTTGTTCCAGTAAAAATCCAGTAAAATCACTCAAAGTGAGTAGACAGCAGCTCATTCTCTTGTTCTTCATCACTGACTGCTGTTCAGAGAAAAGCAGAGCAGCTTCTCTCGTCTATACACTGCTGAGATGTAGTTCTGAATCTGATCTCAAGATAAATGAAGCTTTATCAACATGTGGCTGCGGTTCAAACACTGACGGAGAAACTCTGTGCTGTTCTTTCAGGATCAAGATGATTCAGTGACTTACGCTGCCATCAGAGGAACAGAAAATGAGCCGCTGGGTGAACTTTACGCCACTGTGAACAAGAGCTGCACAAATCCAGATTCATGATACAGATCACTGCATGAGCTCCTCGTATCAGCAGCAGATGTGACGTTTCCACGACTGCTGAGATTCACGATATATTCGGAAGAATTATATGAAACATATGTCAGATATTTCTTGAACTGAAAAGTAAAATGCTGTAAAAAAAAAAAAAAAAAGTTTCCCAAATTTTCAACCAAATGCAGAAGAAACTACTCTTGCTTTCAGTATTTAAAGACTGTTTCTTGTAGAGAGTAGTCTGAGAATTACATCCCGAAATCAAAAGAGAAATAAAGAGTCATGGGTTCAAACGAGTTCTTCTGTTCCAGTCAGAAAGCTGATGTTTATTGACTGCATTATGAGATGAGGATGATTGAAATGATGTTTGATTGTGTCACATTTACATTCTCCCGTCGAAACACCACAACATCCTGAAATCAAAAGAAAATCAAAACAAAGAAGTCGATTAAGATTGTTTTGCACTGAGATTATTTATATTTTCATCAGTTCTTGTTCTCTTGGGTTTGTGTCTCTCCTCACTGGATGTGGTTGTGTTTATTCTTCATTAGTGTCTGTGTGAGTTTGGATCTTCATTTGTGTGAGTTTCTGATGATAATGTAACCAAAAAAATCAAAAAAAGACCATTGTTTTTTTGTTTTGTTTATTTGTTTTTTCATTATGTTCATTCAAATACTGTGTGTGAATACTGTGTGTGTAGTCAAATACTAAAAAGTCTCAGTGTATCTGGATGTTTTGCTTCTAATGTCAGCTTGCTCTTGTTAAAACTAACCCCATATATTTTTATGAAATCAACTCTCTTTTTTTTTCTGGGCAGTAATGGAGGAAATGTTCAGTTGCTGTTTTGTTTTGCTTTTGGCAAAGACTTTAGGATATGGACTCAAATAAACACTGAAATATTCATCAGTCACTCCATAAAACATCCACCGCATCACATGACACCAAATGTTGATCAAAGCCATGATCAGATCTTTATTCCACAACATGTGAAACATCTTTTATTTTTAAACAGTTTCTAAAGACTTCTAGCCAAACTGGCCCTGAGTGAAGAATCAGATATTTATATTTATGATATTTATGAACGAATCTTTAAAGTGAATGAATTGTTCTCATTCACTGACTCTCTTTGTAAGAAAAATAATGGATCTGCTTTTTTGCTGTTTGTGTTGGAAACACACCTGTAGTAGGTTATTCAGTTCACCTGAAGCTGCTCAGTGACGGCTCTGATCCTTTCAGATGTGCTTTATATCTCATGCCTTCATAAACTCTGTGAAAACACTGAGCTGAACTGAGAACTATTGTCTGTAGCGATGCTCTCATGGTGGTCATTACGACTAAAAACAGCCAGAAATTTAATGATGTCCTCAGTAGCTGCACTGTTAGCAAATGCAAGCTCAGGTCACTTGGAATAATAGTATGTGAGCGTTACAGCGTGTCTGCAAGCAGGGACGGATGTTTAAAATGGTCCATCTATATCAGACCCAGTTTTTTTCATGGGCCCTCAGGAAACTGAACTGTGTGCAAGAGTGCTGGTGTGTCACAGCAGAGTTATCATTAGACTGACAGGAGCTGCAGAAATACTGAGATAAGCTTTCAGTACTTATACCTAATATTAATAATCATTCAAAAAAATTACAACACTTGATAAACCAAAAAAAAACACCAAGACATTTCACCTTGACTAATTTAGTTCTTATAGTCCAATAGTTTTCAAGTGAAAGTGAAAGTCGTGACATTTGCCAAGTATGGTGACCCATACTCGGAATTGGTGCTCTGCATTTAACCCATCCAAGTGCACACACACAGCAGTGAGAAGTGAACACACCGTGAACACACACTCGGAGCAGTGGGCAGCTATATCCAGCGCCCGGGGAGCAACTGAGGGTTCAGTGCCTTGCTCAGGGGCACTTCAGCCATGGGTATTGAGTGTGGAAGAGAGCGCTGTTTATTCACTCCCTCCCACCTACAACTCCTGCCAGCAACGAGACTCGAACCTGCGACCTTCTGGTTAAAAGTCCAAGGCCACAGCTGCCCCATTAGGCCACAGCTCACTAGCAAAAGTTCATGCACTGTAAATAAATAATAAAAAGTTGTTTTTGGAGTTGGTTAATCATCCTCTGCTGAGATTTTGAGAGGTTTCATTGATTTAATTTGCAGTCTATGCATCAGATCAGTTATGTGCAGAAATGAATTTAAATGGAAATTGATCCTTCTTTATTTTGTGTATTTAACATGCTGCTTTTCCATAATTGATAAATAGTCAATGTCTGGTCTAAATGTTTTATTTATCTTTTATTTATTTCCCCGTGTGACACGTCCTTACATGTTGTTCTAGAAGCTGTTACAGCCGGATCCACCCTACTGCTCTCTAAAGAGAGAGGTGTTAAAATTAACTCATTGTGTCAATGTGAAACAGGCAGATGTAAAAATATTAACCGTTTCAAGGTGTGAGAACCATGAGGGCCGTAAGTGACATTTCACCAACTTTACAGGAGGGCCAAAACAAAAACTGACCATAGTTTGATCTGACTTTGTGTACTGCTTTCAATCATTTATAATAAAAATTTGTACACACATGGATAACAGTATACTTATTGAACACTATTTAAACATTTATTCAGAAAAAAAAATAAAAATCACATGCACCTTTTTGGCACCAATGTTTTATTCCATGTCGTGTATAAAAACACATCTAATAACAATATGAGCAAAGCATTAGCCTACATCAATGAGTTTAAAACAAATAAATCTATTGTGGTAAAATAAAATCACATAGAAGTCTTTGTATCAAATTGATTGATTTTACAAAAATGGTAATCCCAGCCACTTAACTATTTTGCCAAATGGGCGATTGAAAAGCCTTTACAGATGCCTTCTCTAGTAAGGTTGGGAACCGAGAACAGGTTCTTATTCAGAACCGGTTCTGTTTATTAAAAAGAACAATTTCGAAGGTTAGGTTCTGAAAACGGTTCTGGTGCGACACATGACCAAGCGCTGTGGGCAGTCTTGCGCCAGCGTTTCCTGTAAAGGATGTCACAAACCGACTAACAGAAACGCCGTCCTGCCTCTTTAATTACTGAGCACATTGATTCCAGTGACGTGCACTCCACAGACGCACCGCATCGCGTTGTGTCTTTAACTACCGAACATATGTTTCCCACAACTGCACACGCACTTGCGCCTTTGATAACTGTTCACATTGTTTTGTCTGACTGTACATGTACCGGCAGCGCGCAGAAACTGCTGCCACTAAATTACATTATATTTGTCCCATATTGTCATTAATATACATACTGACTTCAACTTGGAGCACTAAATAAATAGACTGCTATTGTTATGTAAGGATGAGGGTTAGATTATTTAGTGTACAGGTCATTTCAAGAGTGATAAAGAAAGTATCATTTTAAGGGAAAAATAAGTTGATTTTAAATTTCATGGCATCAACACATCTCAAAAAAGTTGGGACAAGGCCATGTTTACTACTGTGTGGCATCCCCTCTTCTTTTTACAACAGTCTGCGAATGTCTGGGGACTGAGGAGACAAGTTGCTCAAGGTTAGGAGTAGGAATGTAGTCTCATTCTTGTCTAATACAGGCCTCTAGTTGCTCAACTGTCTTAGGTCTTCTTTGTCGCATCTTCCTCTTTATGATGTGCCAAATGTTTTCTATGAGTGAAAGATCTGGACTGCAGGCTGGCCATTTCAGTACCCCCGGATCCTTCTTCTACGAGGCCATGATGTTGTAATTGATGCAGTATGTGGTCTGGCATTGTCATGTTGGAAAATGCAAGGTCTTCCCTGAAAGAGACGACGTCTGGATGGAGCATATGTTGTTCTAGAACTTGGATATACCTTTCAGCATTGATGGTGCCTTTCCAGATGTGTAAGCTGCCCATGCCACACGCACTCATGCAGCCCCATACCATCAGAGATGCAGGCTTCTGAACTGAGCGCTAATAACAACTTGGGTTGTCCTTGTCCTCTTTAGTCCGGATGACATGGCGTCCTAGTTTTCCAAAAATAACTTAAAATTTTGATTCGTCTGACCACAGAACAGTTTTCCATTTTGCCACAGTCCATTTTAAATGAGCCTTGGCCCAGAGAAAACACCTGCGCTTCTGGATCATGTTTAGATATGGCTTCTTTTTTGACCTATAGAGTTTTAGCTGGCAACGACGAATGGCACGGTGGATTGTGTTCACCGACAATGTTTTCTGGAAGTATTCCTGAGCCCATGTTGTGATTTCCATTACAGTAGCATTCCTGAATGTGATGCAGTGCTGTCTAAGGGCCCGAAGATCATGGGCATCCAGTATGGTTTTCCGGTTTTGACCCTTACACACAGAGATTGTTCCAGATTCTCTGAATCTTTAGATGATATTATGCACTGTAGATGATGATAACTTCAAAATCTTTGCATTTTTTCTCTGAGAAATTCCTTTCTGATATTGTTCCACTATTTTTCGCCGCAGCATTGGGGGAATTGGTGATCCTCTGCCCATCTTGACTTCTGAGAGAGACTGTCACTCTGAGAGGCTCTTTTTATACCCAATCATGTTGTCAATTGACCTAATAAGTTGCAAATTGGTACTCCAGCTGTTCCTTATATGTACATTTAACTTTTCCTGCCTCTTATTATTACCTTACTACCTGTCCCAACTTTTTTGGAATGTTCAAATTTGGAATTTGATATGTTTATCTATATTCTATTGTGAATAAAATATAAGTTTATGAGATTTGTAAATTATTCCATTCCTTTTTTACTCACAATTTGTACAGTGTCCCAACTTTTTTGGAATCAGGTTTGTAAAAAACATCAACTTTGAAGCACATGCTGATTGATGGACTAGCATTACTCAACATTACATACTACCTTCCAGCAACACTACATTCAATGAAGGTAAAATAGTAAAAAAAAAATTATAATATAGTTTTATTTAGATGGAACCGGAATCTAACCTTTAATAAACTGTAATATATGTTGAATTTTAACATTGCCAACCTTTAAATTAAGTTGACAGTAAGTAATAAATTTTAATAAAAGGATTTTTCCTTGCCAATATTCTTTTAATAGTTGTTTAGTGATTTTAATGCAACTGAAATCAGAACCGGAACCACTGGCGATTCCCAACCCTATTCCCTAGTGAAAATGAAATATACAATTTCATGCTAAGTATACTAAAAATACATTTACATATCACTTGTCATGCATGCCTTCTGTGCTGAAGCAAGGAGACGTAGGAAATACCAACTGACAGAACTTTATTGAAGAGAACACCAGGAAAGCACACATAGCACTGAGGTGAGACGGACAATACCAGGCAAGAAACAAGTCGCAGACACAGTTTAAATACACTGAAATTAATGGGACACACCTGGGAACAATGGAACAGAACGGGAACAACTGGAACAAATAACACAATCAGGACACCAAAAAAAAAAACAAACAAAAAAATAAAAAAAACATTAAGCAAACACACAAAGGAGACATAGAGCAGAGTCTGACATTTACTAAACTGATATACTTAAAGTCTGTTTAACTAATGTAGAAATTGGAAATAATTTTGTACTTAATACACTTTAATTGTAAGAAAGTAGTGCTGAAGTCCAAATAAAGATATACTGAACTATATTTGACCGTGTTAAAAATGGAACTATAGTATACTTTATTTACACTTTAAATATCTGGCAAATAAATATCATTCAAATATCATATAATCCTCATCAATAGTGCCATTAAAACACATTTTAGGCTTAATATTGAGAAATGTGCATTGTGCACAAGTAATACTGCAAATAAAGTTTAATTATAATTTTTATATTTATAAGCATGGAGTGATATGTCAGTAAATGGACAATAAATAAAGCAAATAAAATGTTAATAGATTTGAACTAATATGAAAAATATTCAGTACAGTATATTACTATTTTACTATGGTTTGTAATAAAAAATATGATAGCAAATGCCATTAACTGAATGATACTGAAGTAATAAATTGCATAACTAATTATCATTAACAATGATAATAATAATCTGGATATTTAAATTTTCTCCATCATCATCATAATCCAGTTCTTTGTTCTAAATAAGCTTGATAATAAATCTTCAGTAGTTAAAAACGGCTGTTTTCTCATGGTTGACATACCAGATTTACTTGTTGTGTCAGTAATTTAGACTCATGTGTTATCCACAGGCTTTACCCACAATACATTTCAAAATGCCAAAGTGGTGTAAGTCCATTTACGTTCTTTTGGCACCAACTGACTTAGCATTTTCAGTGTTTTTCAAGTCTTTAGGTTTCTAATGAATAACTCCAAAATTATTATGAATTCACTTGTGTCTTTTTGGCCTTAGAAAGAGCTCATCAAGAGCTTTCAGGTATGGGTCACCCTTGGCCACACATCACGTCACGTCACTTTTACTTTCAGTTGATACACACACACACACACACACACGCACGCACGCACGCACACCTGTTCAATTGCTTTGTAGTACAAATTGCTTATCAGCCAATCACATGGCAGCAACTCAATGTATTTAGGCATCTAGACGTGGTGAAGATGACTTGCTGAAGGTCAAACCGAGCATCAGAATGGGGAAGAAAGATGATTTAAGTGACTTTGAACGTGGAAAGGTTGTTGGTGCCAGACGGGCTGGTCTGAGTATTTCAAAAACTGCTGATCTACTGGGATTTTTACACACAACCATCTCTAGGGTTTACAGAGAATGGTCCGAAAAAGAGAAAATATCCAGTGAGTGGCAGTTGTGTGGATGAAAATGCCTTGTTGATGTCAGAGGTCAGAGGAGAATGGGCAGACTGGTTAGAGATGATAGAAAGGCAACAGTAACTGAAATAACCAAGGTATGCAGAATACCATCTCTGAACACACAAAACATCGAACCCTGAAGCAGATGGGCTACAGCAGCAGAAGACCACACCGGGTGCCACTCCTGTCAGCTAAGAACAGGAAACGATGGCTACAATTCACACAGGCTCACCTAAATTGGACAATAGAAGATTGGAAAAACGTTGCCTGGTAATGCACCATGTCACAAAGCTCAAATCATCTCAGACTGGTTTCTTGAACATGACAATGAGGTTAACTTTACTCAAATGGTCTCCACAGTCACCAGATCTCAATCCAATAGAGCAGCTTTGGGATGTGGTGAAACGGAAGATTCGCATCATGGATGTGCAGCTGACAAATCTGCAGCAACTTCGTGATACTATCATGTCAATATGGACCAAAATCTCTGAGGAATGTTTCCAACACCTTGTTGAATCTATGCCAGGAATAATTAAGGCAGTTCTGAAGGCAAAAGGGAGTCCAACCCGGTACTAGCAAGGTGTAATGTCACTTACGCCCTTCTGATTCTCACCCCTCGATTTAATCAATAGTCGAGTACAGAATGCATGTGAACACAAAGTACAAGAAAATATTTCAAACTTGCTCAATGACTGGGCAGACTCAATGTATTGTATATTATTTAATTTTTCATCCCTGAACCCCTAATTGATAATGCTTCTTTTGCGAAAATTCATGAAGAGTTGACAGTTAATCAAGTTTGCACTTTAAATTTAAATGTAGCAACTGACAAAATCTTATATAAATAACTTTTATTCACAAAGGCCTTTTTGAGTACATAATGCACTATGATGGTGAGTGTCAGCACACTCTTAAAAATGATGTGTTGAAAACCACACCCACTTTAAGAATATATGTGTTAACAAGGAATTTAACAAATGTAGTGTGTGTGCTCACGGACTACACATATTGTGCCAAATTTAACATTGTGTCATTTTTTAAAACATCTCAGTGATCATAAGGACTATACATTTTGTGTTACCTTTAACTCAACTAATGTGTTATTTCTCTTAACACAGAAGTTTGTTGAAACCTTTTATGCACTAATGTTTTATACTTACACAACATGTTTCAGATATGTGTTTTATGTTATTTTTGGTCAAACTGAACAGAACTTGGATCCATCAGACATTAAATCTGGGTTGGAATAAACAGCACAAAATATCAACTAAAGATAAAAGACATTAAAGCTCTGAAGATCAGACGATTAAACAACAAAAACAGCTGCACCAGCTTCACTTAACCAGAACGACTTTCAGGGGCGTAGCAACCATTTTAAAAGTGAGTGGTACAAATTATATACATAATGTACAAAGTAAGTAAATAAATGATATATATATATATAGATATATATATATATATATATATATATATATATATATAATACCAATTGCCGTGTTTTCACCCTAGTGGCAATTTCGGGAACATGCCTTGATAGCATACAGGAAGCAAAACTCTAACCCCTAATTTAAAAATAACTGCAGGACTTGGGACGTTGAGACCACTGTGGACATCTGCACAATATTTCAGTTACACTACACTTAAACAATAACTTTTATCCTAATTTTTAGCAGACAAAAAAGTGTCTTTAAAAACTATCAGAACACACTGCCTTGACCTATATAACCAATTTTTATTTAACAATTTGAACATAAAATTCAAATAAGATATATTAATGTTTAATTCCTTAAAACATTGGCAAGTAGTCCCAATTTAAAAAAACACTGCCTTAAAATAGACTATTCTCTTCTTTCCACAAATCTCACGTGTATAGATTCTGGAGAGGTCGAGTGACAGCTTGCCTTTCCTACAGACCAGTTCAAGAGAAGAACATAGAAGGGTCCGAAAAAGAGAAAATATCCAGTGAGTGGCAGTTGTGTGGACGAAAATGCCTTGCTGATGTCAGAGGTCAGAGGAGAATGGGCAGACTGGTTAGAGATGATAGAAAGGCAACAGTAACTCAAATAACCTCTCGTGACAACCCAAGTATGCAGAATACCATCTCTGAACGCACAACATGTCGAGCCCTGAAGCAGATGTGCTACAGCAGCAGAAGACCACACCCGGTGCCGCTCCTGTCAGCTAAGAACAGGAACAAAGGCTACAATTCGCACAGGCTTACCAAAATTGGACAAAAGAAGACTGGAAAAAAGTTGCCTGGTCTGATGAGTCTCGATTTCTGCTGCATAATTCAGATGGTAGGGTCAGAATTTGGCGTAAAGAACATGAAAGCATGGATCCGTCCAGCCTTGTCTCAACAGTTTATGCTGGTGGTGGTGGTGTAATGGTGTGGGGGATATTTATCGTGGCACACTTTGGGCCCCTTAGTACCAATTGAGCATCGTTTAAATGCCACACCCTACCTGAGCATTGTTTCTGACCATGTCCATCCCTTTATGACTACAGTGTACCAATCTTCTGACTGGCTACTTCCAGCAGGATAATGCACCATGTCACAAAGCTCAAATCATCTCAGACTGGTTTCTTGAACATGACAATGAATTCACTATACCAAATTTGGGATGTGGTGGAATGGGAGATTCGCATCATGGATGAGCAGCGACAAATCTGCAGCAACCTTGTTGTGTTCCTGTAGCTCAACTGGTAGAGCACTGCGCTTGCACGATGCTATCATATCAATATGGACCAAAATCTTTGAGGAATGTTTCCAACACCTTGTTGAATCTGTGCCATGAAGAATTAAGGAAGTTCTGAAGGCAAAAGGGAGTCCAACCTGGTACTAGCAAGGTGTACCTAATAAAGTGGCCAGTGAGTGTTCAGGTCCTTCTCAAAAAATTAGCATATTGTGAAAAAGTTCATTATTTTCCATAATGTAATGATAAAAAGTAAACTTTCATATATTTTAGATTCATTGCACACCAACTGAAATATTTTCAGGTCTTTTATTGTTTTAATACTGATGATTTTGGCATACAGCTCATGAAAACCCAAAATTCCTATCTCAAAAAATTAGCATATCATGAAAAGGTTCTCTAAACGAGCTTTTAACCTAATCATCTGAATCAACTAATTAACTCTAAACACCTGTAAAAGATTCCTGAGGCTTTTAAAAACTCCCAGCCTGGTTCATTACTCAAAACCGCAATCATGGGTAAGACTGCCGACCTGACTGCTGTCCAGAAGGCCATCATTGACACCCTCAAGCGAGAGGGTAAGACACAGAAAGAAATTTCTGAACGAATAGGCTGTTCCCAGAGTGCTGTATCAAGGCACCTCAGTGGGAAGTCTGTGGGAAGGAAAAAGTGTGGCAAAAAATGCTGCACAACGAGAAGAGGTGACCGGACCCTGAGGAAGATTGTGGAGAAGGACTGATTCCAGACCTTGGGGACCTGCGGAAGCAGTGGACTGAGTCTGGAGTAGAAACATCCAGAGCCACCGTGCACAGGCGTGTGCAGGAAATGGGCTACAGAGAAGCAGCACTGGACTGTTGCTCAGTAGTCCAAAGTACTTTTTTTTCGGATGAAAGCAAATTTTGCATGTCATTCGGAAATCAAGGTGCCAGAGTCTGGAGGAAGACTGGGGAGAAGGAAATGCCAAAATGCCTGAAGTCCAGTGTCAAGTACTCACAGTCAGTGATGGTCTGGGGTGCCATGTCAGCTGCTGGTGTTGTTGGTCCACTGTGTTTTATCAAGGGCAGGGTCAATGCAGCTAGCTATCAGGAGATTTTGGAGCACTTCATGCTTTCATCTGCTGAAAAGCTTTATGGAGATAAAGATTTAGTTTTTCAGCATGACCTGGCACCTGCTCACAGTGCCAAAACCACTGGTAAATGGTTTACTGACCATGGTATTACTGTGCTCAATTGGCCTGCCAACTCTCCTGACCTGAACCCCATAGAGAATCTGTGGGATATTGTGAAGAGAAAGTTGAGAGACGCAAGACCCAACACTCTGGATGAGCTTAAGACCGCTATCGAAGCATCCTGGGCCTCCATAACACCTCAGCAGTGCCACAGGCTGATTGCCTCCATGCCACACGCCGCATTGAAGCAGTCATTTCTGCAAAAGGATTCCCGACCAAGTATTGAGTGCATAACTGAACATAATTATTTGAAGGTTGACTTTTTTGGTATTAAAAACACTTTTCTTTTATTGGTCGGATGAAATATGCTAATTTTTTGAGATAGGAATTTTGGGTTTTCATGAGCTGTATGCCAAAATCATCAGTATTAAAACAATAAAAGACCTGAAATATTTCAGTTGGTGTGCAATGAATCTAAAATATATGAAAGTTTAATTTTTATCATTACATTATGGAAAATAATGAACTTTTTCACAATATGCTAATTTTTTGAGAAGGACCTGTATATATGACCCAAAATATCACTTACGCCCTTCTGATTCTCACCCCTCGATTTAATCAATAGTTGAGTACAGAATGCATGTGCACACAAAGTACAAGAAAATGTTTCAAACTTGCTCAATGACTGGGCAGACTCATTGTATTGTATATTATTTAATTTTTCATTCCTGAACCCCTAATTGATAATGCTTCTTTTGCGAAAATTCATGAAGAGTTGACAGTTAATCAAGTTTGCACTTTAAATTTAAATGTAGCAACTGACAAAATCTTATATAAATAACTTTTATTCACAAAGGCCTGTTTGTTTGAGTCCATAATGCACTATGATGGTGAATGTCAGTGTAGCGGAAAATTTCACTACAATATAGGGGTGAGTTTAACTTCTGCTACAATATATCTTGGATGACTAGGGAAATTGCAAGAGCTAGGTCTTCAAACCCTAGTACATTTAATTCCTTTACTTATTTAAGTATGTTTTTATCTGCCTTGCTAAGTATGCTTTTCTCTCTAGTAGCAGCGACTGATGAGGATTGAGGCTCTGGAATTTAATCACGTACACGGTAGCTACCCAGAGTATAATGGCGTTGATTAACCCCTCTTCCCCTCTATCAGCCCACAAGACAGGAGGAATGCCCCTACTCCAAAATAACAAAAGTCTGGTTTATTTTTACAGTGTTTGGTAAACACAAAAGAAACAAGAATAACAGAAAATAAAGAAACACGACCTCTTCCTTGGTGAATTGACCAATGAAAATATACAAAAAAAAGAAAAAAATAAACTATTTTTACCTAAATCAAACTTGTGTTCAGAGTCTCTTTGTTTACTGCTGTAATCCCCACAACAATCAGAATCAAAGAAACAGATCTCTCAAAAAGTTCTGATGATATTCAGTTAAACCAACAGTTTGTAGTAAATTTTTACATCTCACTTCACAGAATTTTTAAATGAAAATCAACATACCCGAGTATGAGTCATAACCCAATATTAGTCTTTTACCTCACCACAGAACTGGGCCCATGTTGGAGCGTCCTTATATGGCAGGGTAATCAGTCAACCAATGGAAACCTGTTAATATCAAGTATTTTCCTTTTAGAAAAAAAACAAGAAAGGACAGTTCTGAGAAAAATCAGCAAAAGTCACTGTCCATGCGAATGCTTCTGGTAAACAGGAAAAAAAAACAACAGAGGTAGTTTTGTTCAAAAGCAAGCTCTGTTCCCAGTTCATAAAGTCTATTCCAAGTTCTATAAAAATAATTTCAAAAGTCTTGAGACAAAAACACTGTAAAACGTTAAAAAAGTTCAACTATGAAATAGAGAAAAGTAAAAACAATAATGCTAAGTCCCAGTGCACTGGTTTAACACTCAAAACAGGAAAATCAGTACTGTCAAAAGAGCATCATAGAGTCTGCAATGCCGTCCGCATCCACACAGTGGCAGTAACATGTCAAAAATGGCATGTGAAGAATTTTCTCAAAACGGTCAAATTTGACAACCACAAAAAAAAAAAAAAAAAAAAAAAAACAACCACAAAAAAAAAAAAAAAAAAAAAAAATACTGTCCATGTATATCTTCCGGATGTCAACTGTAGTTGAACAAAAATGTTGAAAACTCACAGTACCTCAGCTCTCTTTAGACGGAGACAATCACTCACGCAAACACCATCTCCGCAAATGCAATGAGCAGCGCCCTCTCGTATCGCACAAACACACAGCTTGGTTCAATAGCAAACACACTCCCGTGATGGAACTCGCGGCAGCATGAGCTCGGTCCAGCTTCTCGTCAGCTCACCTCGATACTCGTCAAATGCTGTCCACGTAAAAGCAAAGGAATCACAAGAAATGGGTTTTATTTCTTTTACTCTTTGCCTCTCTGGCACTCTCCGTTCAACTGTCGCGCGTGCCCCTCGTTTCTTACTTCCGTTTCCCTCCATCAGTTCTGGTCTCAGCTTTTTTTTTTAAAAACTCTTCCACTCAAATACACAGAACTACCTCCTCATTCCCCCTGCTAAACCCTGCCATATACAGGACTTTCCAGGCAGGCAAGTTCCTAGAAGAAATTAAAAACACAGAAGAGATTCAGCAACACAACATTTTTAGCATTTATTTCACATTTTCTTCAGGTAAGCAACATACACTTTGACATTTTCTCTTTTACTTGTTTTTGACAATCTAACCCCAAATTACATAATATAGTCATCTTTATATTTTACAGGCAATTTACCCCGTGTTTCTCGTTTAGAACGTCTCAGGTCAGGTACCACACATATGTCATTCTCTGGAGTGTCAGAGTTTTCAGATTCTGCCTCTTGTTCAGGTTCTACTCCTTCACTTCCACTACCCTCCTTCTCACATAACACTTCAACCTCAACCTCCTCAGGTAAATCTGTACTCTGAAGGTGTGTAGGATACTGAGTGTAAACCATGCCATGTGGTTCAACATCTGTTTCTGACAACTCTTTTCCTCTTTCAGCCTGTGTAACCTGTGTTGTGGGAGAGGGGAAGGTACAGTGTCTAAGCTGATCCCTGTGAACTACTTTTGTGGGACCCCCTGTAGAGTAAATACTGGTAACCCTGCATGATTCTGTTGCACTACCAAATACGGTATGGACTCCCACTTATCTTGGATTTTGTTCCGTCCCCTAAAGTTATGGTTGCGCAACAATACTTTGTCACCAGGTCTAATGAGTGCTCCTGCAGCCTTGCGATCATAGACTCTCTTCCTTCTCCTGGAAGCTTCTCCTGGAGCGGTTGCTTTTGCAGTCTCCACTGCAGTCCTCAGTCGTTCATGGTGATTCTTTACCCACTCATCCAAATCATCTGCTTCATCATCAGTCAGATCCCTTCCTCCTAAGACATCCATGGGCAGCCTTGCGTCCCGTCCAAACATTAAGTAAAATGGGGAGTAACCCGTTGAAGAATGAACGTGGCTATTGTAAGCCATCACTACTTCAGGCAAGAAAGTCTTCCAATCATTCTTCTTTTCCACAGGTAATGTCCGAAGCATGTCATGCATTGTGCGATTGAACCTTTCGCACTGTGCATTTCCTTGCGGATGGTAAGGACTGGTAAAATCTTATAAACATGTCCGTAAGCACCAGTACATTCTCATAGCTCCCTGCTTTTGACTGAGTACTGCTCCAAGTCCATTAAGACTCCCATCCATAGTGAGAATGAACGGACACTGGAAGTCAGGAAAAGCAAGAATCGGAGGTGACATGAGACAACTGTTTAGTTTGTGGAATGCAATCTGATACTCTTCTCTCCAGACAAATGGTTCTGATGACTTGCCTTTGTTACCTTTTCCCACTAGAGCATGTAGGGGCTTGGCCAGCTGTGTGTATCCGGGAACAAACCAACGATAGTAACTCATAAATCCCAACAGCTGCCTAACCTCCCACCACATTAGATGGTGAAGGACACGCATCCAAACACTGAACCTTGTCCACCTGAACTCCCTTCGATGAAAATGTGTCCCAAGAACCGGACCTCTGGCCTCAGGAGGAAACATTTACTCGGCTTCAACTTCAGTCCGTGCTGACGCAACCTGGAGAAAACAAGCTCCAACTTCTCACAATGACTCTTGAAATCCACGAGAACACAATAATATCATTGAGATAGATCAACAGAGTGTCAAAGGCCAGATCACCCAATGTTGCTCCCATCAATCGCTGAAAGGTGGCAGGAGCATTGCATAAACCAAACGTCATCCGCGTCCAATCATACAGCCCGAATGGTGTTGTGACAGCAGTCGTCTCGCGATCTGATTCATTTACCGCCACTTGGAAGTAACCTGCTGTGAGATCCAGAGTGGAAAACAACTGTGCATTCCCCAAAGCACCCAAGGATTCCTCCACACGGGGAAGTGGGTAGGCATCCTTGAATGTGACTTAAGTCTCCTGTAGTCACAGCAGAAACGAACACCTCCGTCTTTTTTATCACAATGACTGCAGGTGAGGCCCATGGACTGCGACTTTCTTTCAGTATACCTTGACTGACAAGATCCTGCACATGTGTTTTAAACTCTTGGAAAACGTGAGGTGGGACTCTTCGGTGGCGCTGCTTTATGGACTGTGCATCTCCTGTAGGAATGCTATGTGTCACTGTCGTCGTATATCCAAAATCTGTGTCACTCTTGGAAAAAACGTCACTGTAACGTGCCAGCAGGGCATTTAACTCCTCACTTTGCACCTCAGACAGTCCATCCTGATTTACTGGCACTGGGATTGACAGTTGCTTGGGCTGATTCTCCATCTTAACACTGCACTGAATATGCCGCTTGACTAGTAACTCGCCATCATTCTCTTCAAATTCCACCATTTGCTTTGGGACTACTTTCTGCGGCTTGGACACAACTGCAATCCTGGATCTCAGCATCAACCTAATAGTCTCCTGACAGAGATTTAGCACACGCACCGGGACTCTTCCTTTTTCTGGGCTTGCAAGCACATTTGCTACTAACAGTCCTTTTGGAAGGGTAACAGAATCTGTGCACTCCACCAGTACTTGACGTTTCACTTGCTGAGGCATACTGCAGTGGCCTTCCACAATCTTCTCACTTAAGGGCGGGGTTGTCATAACTTGCATCCCAGACACCTTAACAAACCCTATCCTTCCCTCTGGGCCTAAGAGTCCCTCATCTTTATTCACTCTCGCTATCACTCTCCTTACATTAGCATCTGTGCCCCGGCTGACTTTACTTTCCTGGCTCATCTCCTTTCCAGAAAGTACAAGGTTCTTCAATTCACTAAGGACATTCATTCCCACGATTCCATCCAATCCTTTCATCTCCTGTGCATCAGGGTTGGAATCTGTCAGCACAAAAACACACTTCCCTGGAAGCAGACTTCCCATGAACTCTATATCTGCCTGTAGACATCCAAGAACAGGGATGTCTAGTCCGTTTGCAGCAGTGAGGCGTACCCAGTTAGCAGATGATAGCTGTATCTTTTGCCCTCCGAAATGCTGTTTAAAGTGAGACTCTGAGATGGTGGTGACCTCTGAACCTGTGTTCAGCAGGCATTTAGTGGGCACCCCTGCTATTTTTACGTTCACTGTCAGACAGTCTCCAAAAGCACTCTCCTTAAGAGTTCCTGGCACTACATCAATCTTCCAGTCAGCTTTATGGCTCCGAATTACTGAAGGTCCGTTGGTGCTTGCCAAGTCAACCGACGAAGCTCCTCTTACTGCCTCAGTCACTTCCGCCATTTGTGATGATGCAGCACCCCTGTAATTTAACTCCTTATGCTGTCCGCAATGTCGACTGGTGTGACCTGGTTCACAACATGTGTAACAGATATATTTACCTTCACTGTTTTTTAGTGGCTGCCTTCTGGTACCAGCAGGCTGGGGGTTAACTCTCTCTTGACTATGGACTATCCTGTACAATTCTTCCTGATGCGCAGCTATCTTCTCTATTGCTTCATGCGACTTTTCTAACATTAGGGAGGATGAACTGTCACCAGTCACAACTGCAGCTCTCGCATGCACAGGGGTCTTAAAGCTACCTTCAGACTGTGCTTCCTCTTCCTCAGACCATGTGATGGCATCCTGCATCAGCTGTGCAAACGTCAAGCTTCGCTCTTCCTTGACCTTGCGTTTCATCTCTCTTCATAGGAAATCATCCCTTAGTCCCAGGACTAACTGCTCTTTCAGAACACTCTCTTCATCTGATACTCTGCTTGGCTCTATGCATTTTACCTTGTACAATTTCTCTCGTAAGTCATAAGCATAGGTACGTTTGGTCTCACCGGGTGCTTGTTTTTGATCATAAAAGTCTTTTAACCTTGTGCCAGTGGGTACCTTATCCCCATAGGTTTCCTGTAGCAGCTTGAAAATGGACTCCTTACTGTTATCCCCTTCTTCCAGCATGAACTTCACAGTATCTTTAGCTTCTCCCTTGAAGTGCTGTTTAATCAGCTCGATTTGATCCTCATCTGGATCTTTCATGGCACGGAATGCTGATTTCATGGAAATAATCTACTCTTCCACACCTCCTTCTCCAGCCTTGGTGGTACCAGTGAAATCAGTGAGTTTGTGTCCCTTGGGATATAGATTGTTGCCGGGGGTGTTGCTGGGGTTGTTGGGAGTGGATGCTTGCTGCTCCATTACAGCCCTTGCCAATGACAGAGCTTCTCGCTGTTCCATTCTGTCATGATCCAGGGCTCCGGCTTGTTCTGCTAACCTCCTCTTCATACCAGCAAACTCCTTCTTCAGCTCTTCCAGTTCTGTCATTTTTCTTCTTGCTCACAGACCTGGGACAGAATACTACAAAAAGCAAAGATCAGGCCAAGTATGATCCTGTTCATGACGCCAAAATGTAGGGGTGAGTTTAACTTCTGCTACAATATATCTTGGATGACTAGGGAAATTGCAAGAGCTAGGTCTTCAAACCCTACTACATTTAATTCCTTTACTTATTTAAGTATTTTTTTTTATCTGCCTTGCTAAGTATGCTTTTTTCTCTAGTAGCAGCAACTGATGAGGATTGAGGCTCTGGAATTTAATCACGTACACGATAGCTACCCAGAGTATAATGGCGTTGATTAACCCCTCTTCCCCTCTATCAGCCCACAAGACAGGAGGAATGCCCCTACTCCAAGATAACAAAAGTCTGGTTTATTTTTACAGTGTTTGGTAAACACAAAAGAAACAAGAATAACAGAAAATAAAGAAACACAACCTCTTCCTTGGTGAACTGACCAATGAAAATATAAAAAAAATTTTTTTTACCTAAATCAAACTTGTGTTCAGAGTCTCTTTGTTTACTGCTGTAATCCCCACAACAATCAGAATCAAAGAAACAGATCTCTCAAAAAGTTCTGATGATATTCAGTTAAACCAACAGTTTGTAGTAAATTTTTACATCTCACTTCACAGATTTTTTAAATGACAATCAACATACCCGAGTATGAGTCATAACCCAATATTAGTCTGTTACCTCACCACAGAACTGGGCCCATGTTGGAGCGTCCTTATATGGCAGGGTAATCAGTCAACCAATGGAAACCTGTTAATATCAAGTATTTTCCTTTTAGAAAAAAACAAGAAAGAACAGGTCTGAGAAAAATCAACAAAAATCACTGTCCATGCGAATGCTTCTGGTAAACAGGAAAAAAAAAAAAAAAAAAAAAAAAAAAAATCAACAGGTTTTGTTCAAAAGCAAGCTCTGTTCCCAGTTCATAAAGACTATTCCAAGTTGCATAAAAATAATTTCAAAAGTCTTGAGACAAAAACACTGTAAAACGTCAAAAAAGTTCAACTGTTAAATAGAGAGAAGTAAAAAAATAATGCTAAGTCCCAGAGCACTGGTGCTAAGTCCCAGAACGCGCTTTTGAGATTCAAATGTTTCACTGAAGCGCGCGGCTTTTGAATACGCCCACACAACAGAAGACAACGCAGCGAGATTGTTCTTCAAGTTTTTTTTTTTTTTTACTGTTTGCTTCGCGCTGAGAGGAATAAGACATAATTCACCCCAAAAAGATGTGATGTGGTTGAGGATTTGAGATTTGGATTTCCTCAGAAAAAAAGAATGAAGCACTTTATTCAGAGATCATAAACATGAGTAAGTTACTTATTTATTTATATACTTGTACTAGTTTTCACATAACATGTAAACATTTTACTAGTTAGACTTTTTCCAAAGACTTTTTCCAAACTATAATTCCTGACTAAATGTAAAATCAAGTGAAATATTATGAAGTTTCAATAACTATATACACTACTATACCATTCAAAAGCTTGATGTAAATAATATAAATGTACCAATAAATGTAACTGTAACAAATGTAACAATCATTGCTGTTCTTTCAATTTATCCCCCCTAAAAAACCTTAAAAAAATATTCTCAGCTTTCAACATTAATAATAATAAATAATAATAATAATAATAATGATAATAATAACAATAAATGTTTTTGTTTTTTTGTAGAAAATAAGATTGTTGAAAGGATTTCTGAAGGATTGTGTGACTGGAGTAATGATATGTAATGAAAAAATTGAGTTTGAAAGTCAGCTTTGATTGTTCCTAATAAACTGTTTAACTGCACTCACAAGTGAATATTAAATTATGTTGTGGGATAATTAAATATATTCTAAATAAACTACAAACATAAAAATTATATACATTTATTTTGTCCTCACATTCTTTCTTGTAACTCATCCCTCTCAGTGACACAGCTGACTGAATGGCTCATTATGCAGCTCATTATGCAGGCCTTTGTCTTCTCAGGTGTGAATTCATGATAGTTGACGCCTACTCGCATATGACTTTTACCAACAAAAAGTGTCTTAGAAAATTTAAATCAATATATTGTTTTCTGTAAGTGAGTAAACAAGATGTTTTTCACATAATTTAGAAAAAAAAAAAATTCTAGGCTACAAGCTCCAGTTCTCAAAAGTCCCGGGAACCAATTTTCTGTATATGTTTTATTGCCTTATTCAAGTGATTTAACATTTTTAGTTTTTCACTAACCACGCATAACATTTTTTTTCTTCTCAAAAACACAATCATGTACATACATGCTGCTCACATATTATTATAGCCCAGTTTGTGATGATTACAGTGAGATTAGACTTTAGCCATTTAGATATTTATAAGAAACTGAAAAAAGCACAAATGTCAGGGCATGACAAAACTTCTCCAGGCCCCAAAAATACCCTTAGACTCCAGAGGGTTAACACTCAGAACAGGAAAATCAGTACTGTCAAAAGAGCATCATAGAGTCTGCAATGCCGTCCGCGTCCACACAGTGGCAGTAACATGTCAAAAATGGCATGTGAAGAATTTTCTCAAAACAATAGCATCAGAAGTCACTCGTTCAGAAATCAGCTTCGTTTTAACAACCACAAAAAAAAAAAAAAATAAATAAATACTGTCCATGTATATCTTCCGGATGTCAACTGTAGTTGAACATAAATGAAGAAAACTCACAGTACCTCAGCTCTCTTCAGACAGAGACAAACACTCACGCAAACACCATCTCCGCAAATGCAATGAGCAGCGCCCTCTCGTATCGCACAAGCACACAGCTTGGTTCAATAGCAAACACACTCCCGTGATGGAACTCGCGGCAGCACGAGCTCGGTCTAGCTTCTCGTCAGCTCACCTCGATACTCGTCAAATGCTCACGGACTACACATTGTGCCAAATTTAACATTGTGTCATTTCTTAAAACATCTCAGTGACTATAAGGACTACACATTTTGTGTTACCTTTTACGCACTAATGTTATACTTACACAACTTGTTTCAGATATGTGTTTTATGTTATTTTTGGTCAATCTGAACAGAACTTGGATCCATCGGACATTAAATTTGGGTTGGAATAAACAGCACAAAAAATCAACTAAAGATAAAAGACCTTAAATCTCTGAAGATCAGACGATTAAACAACAAAAACAGCTGCACCAGCTTCACTTAACCAGAACGACTTTCAGGGGTGTAGCAGCCATTTTAAAAGTGAGTGGTACAAATTATGTACATAATGTACAAAGTAAGTAAATGAATTATATATATATATATAATACCAATTGCTGTGTTTTCACCCTAGTGGCAATTTTGGGAACATGCCTTGATAGCATACAGGAAGCAAGACTCTAACCCTAATTTAAAAATAACTGCAGGACTTGGGACTTTGAGATCACTGTGGACATCTGCACAATATTTCAGTTACATTAACTTAAACAATAACTTTTATCCTAATTTTTAGCAGACAAAAAAGTGTCTTTATTTAACAATTTGAACATAAAATTCAAATAAGATAGTAATGTTTAACTCCTTAAAACATTGGCAAGTAGTCCCAATAAAAAAAATTGCCTTAAAATAGACCTCTCTTCTTTCAACAAATCTCACGTGTATAGATTCTGGAGAGGTCGAGTGACAGCTTGCCTTTCCTACAGACCAGTTCAAGAGAAGAACATAGCTGTAATGAATTAAAGTACTAAAATATGATAAAGTGTCATGATAAGTTTTCGGCACAAAACAACTTTATTGGGAAAAAGATATTTCTACTCCGGACATGACAAAAGAACCCAATAATCAGTTAATAATCATGCTGTCCATATTTACATTTACTCATTTACTTGATTACCCTCAAGTAGGAGAGCATATAACACACACCGGATCAGTCGCGACATGACACGTCACATGCCTCATTCTTTAAACATAGAAATTTGATCACGTGATTCGTGTCATCATGACATAACACATACTTTGTAGATGCTCCATTAGGTCAAATAATAATGTAGACATTTGATCGCGTGATTCGTGTTATCGTGACATAACACATACTGACAGTGTTTGAAAAAGGATGTAATCGTTCTCTGCATTTTTATGGGGTGCATTTTACCCCCAAACCCCACAAAGAGCAAAGTGAAATCACGAGAGCAACAGGAGATTTGAAGCTCATGACAGACGCGCCTGAGAGATGATTCGTCTTGTGATTGGCTGAATGGTAGTTCACTCAAATCTAAATAAACCAGAGAACATGGGCTGAAATATCAGCGGTGGGTTGAACAAAGTGCAGGGGACAGAATCACCTTTTTCTAAAAGTGCAGGGGACATGCTACGCCCACAAAAATATACCTTGAGCCTTACCCTTTGAAAATTAAATTTAACCACTGTGTTCGTTGGTGCATCCCAATATGAAATTAAAATAATCATGAAGAAAAACAAAAACAAAAACAAGGCAAGGCAAGTTTATTTATATAGCACATTTCGTACACAATGGTAATTCAAAGTGCTTTACATAAAAGAAAGTAAAATAATCATGAAGAAAAATAATAAAAATAGAACAAGCGATTTTAAAACTTTGGAAATTATTTAAAAATTGACTTATTTAAAATGATTTTAAAATACTTAAAAATAGAAAATGATTTTACATAAAATACAGTGAACACGTAAAATACAGTGCAATCAGTTCGGACATCGCACGGTGCTCATTCAATAAATGCACAGCTAAACAGATGAGTTTTGAGTCTAGATTTAAAAGTGGCTACTGTTTTAGCACATCTGATCTCTTCTGGAAGCTGATTCCAACTGCGGGCGGCATAGTAACTAAAGGCGGACTCCCCTTGTTTTGTGTGAACCCTTGGTATTTCTAACTGACACGATCCTAATGATCTGAGTGCTCTGTTAGGTTTATATTCAGTGAGCATATCTGCAATGTATTTCGGTCCTAGGTCATTGAATGATTTATAAACGAGTAAAAGTACTTCAATTTAAAATCAATCCTAAATGTAACTGGAAGCCAGTGTAAGGACCTGAGGACTGGTGTGATATGCTCAGATTTTCAGGTTTTATTCAGAATCCTGGCAGCAGAGCTCTGGATGAGCTGCAGCTGTCTCATTGTCTTCTTGGGAAGGCCGGTGAGGAGACCATTACAATAGTTCAACCCTGCTGGTGATAACAAGTACACCCAGCTGCAGCTTGCAGATTGAGGCGGGGCTGCATCTGGGGCGGGACTGCACGTGTCGCTCCGCCCCATACATACTCTAATTGGTTCGATCGTCTTTTATAGACATACATGATAGGAAATGTGTGCGTGGTTGGAGTAGGATGGAGTATGTTGTTTAAAAAGCTAACAACGCTGTGCAGTTTTACAAAGCCTTCATTATACAGCACAGTTGTTTAATGTTAACTTGACTATGCCTGATTTATTGAATCACGAGATGTTAGCTACTGCAAGTTTAATCTTCTGGACCAGTCAAATTCACGAATGAATCACTGGGACATTATAAAACGCTTAACGTGAATGTACGTGGATTAATGCATTAAAAACGGTGTTTTTAAAAGACCAAACTCAGTAAACAAACTATTAATAAAGAATTCTATTAACATACAAGCAGATATGAGCCCAGAATACGAATGCAAGGCGTTAAGCATTTTCATCCCATAACCTACCTGTCTGTAAATAGAATGCTTTATTAAAAATGTTTACTGAGTTTGGTCTTTTTAAAACACGTTTTAATTCATTTCGCAACATTAAGAATTTTTCTTTTAGGCTAATGGTTTTCTATGGGAGGAAAACGCTTAACACGTAATTAAACGCATTGCGTTCTTATTCTCATTTGCTTGCCTGTGAATAGAATTCTTTATTATTATTGTGTTTACTGATTTTTTTTTTTTTTTTTTTTTACGTTTTAATGCATTAAGCCACGTTAAGCGTAGAATGACCCAAATCATTCCGGCTGATTGAAAATAATCGGCTCAATAATGGTCACAAAATGGGTATCGGAGAAGATACCAATTTAGTATATTCATTTAATATAAACTGATGATACTTAATAAAGTTTATCACAATATTTGACTGCAATGGCTGTGACACAACTGCACTATTATAAAAGCACGACGCGCATGAAATTGCGTTCGTAACTATAGCAACAGATTACAGATATGTCCTTTCAGAATCATCAATGGCCGGTAGAAATAAAAGTTTCTCGATTTCTTCACTTTAAAATAGTGAGGAGCAGCATATTTTCCTGAAATAAAGGGGAGGAAAAAGTCTATGCTTTGCAATGTATTAAAGAAAATTAAAGTTTCATAAAAATTTAAATGGCACACAGCAGACACATTAGCCTGTTGCGGTGTCATTTATCAACTGCATGACAGATAATTATATGTAACAATAATTGTCTTATGCTATATAAATTAAAACAATACTGATACATCCATTTCATTTCCTTTCTCATACTCTGATGATATGAAATAATCAAATTTTCAAAAAATATTTAATTAATAATTCATTATTCTATCTGAAGACCTGATCCTCCCACTGTGGATAATCAACCCAATTAATTTATTAAAAGTAGCGGGTTGTTTGTCTGTTAGCCTAAAGATCAGCTTAATTTAACTAAACAGTCATTCCAGGGACATGGAGGGTTACAGGCTAATGTTTTTCTTCTTCTTCTGTGCATTATAATGAAGGCTTTGAAAAACTGCACAGCGTTTTTAGCTTTTTAAACAACATACTCCATCCTACAACAACTACGCACACATTTCCTATCATGTACAGTACAGACCAAAAGTTTGGAAACATTACTATTTTTAATGTTTTTGAAAGAAGTTTTTCTTCTGCTCATCAAGCCTGCATTTATTTGATCAAAAATACAGAAAAAACAGTAATATTGTGAAATATTATTACAACTTAAAATAATAATTTTCTATTTGAATATACTTAAAAAAAAAAAAAAAAAAAATATTCCTGTGATGCAAAGCTGAATTTTCAGCATCATTACTCCAGTCTTCAGTGTCACATGTAACATCCAGTCTATCACATGATCATTTAGAAATCATTCTAATATTCTGATTTATTATGAGTGTTGGAAAACAGTTCTGCTGTCTAATATATTTAATGAATAAAAGGTTAAAAAGAACTGCATTTATTCAAAATAAAAAAAAAATTCTAATAATATATATTCTAATAATATATTTTCTTTACTATCACTTTTTATCAATTTAACACATCCTTGCTGAATAAAAGATATTGATTTTATTTAAAAAAAAAAGAAAAAAAAAAAATAACTGACCCCAAATTACCGACCAGTAGTGTATATTGTTATTACAAAATATTTATATTTTAAAAAACATAGCTTCTTTTTTTTTTTTTTTTTTTTTTTTTACTTTTTTTATACATCAGAGTATCCTAAAAATGTATCACATGTTCTGAAAAAATATTAAGCAGCAGAACTGTTTCCAACTTTGATAATGAATAATCATATTAGAATGATTTCTAAAGGATCATGTGATAATGATCCTAAAAATTCAGCTTTGCATCACAGAAATAAATGATAATTTAAAGTATAATAAATTTAAAAACAATTATTTTAAATTGTAATAATATATCACAATATTACATTTTTTTTCTGTATTTTTGATCAAATAAATGCAGGCTTGATGAGCAGAAGAAACTTCTTTCAAAAACATTAAAAATAGTAATGTTTCCAAACTTTTGGTCTGGACTGTATGTCTATGAAAGACGATCGAACCAATCAGAGTATGTACGCTCCTGCAAATGGTCTCCTGGCACATTCAGTAGCTTGGTGTCAGTACTAGGGATGCGCCAATCACACACCCAAAAGGTGATAAATGCATGAACAAGTTTCTCCAAGTATTGACTGGAAACAAAACATCTAATACTTGCAATGTTTTTGAGATGATAGTAAGCTGATTTAGTTACTGCTTTGACATGACTACTGAAACTAAGGTCTGTCTCCAGAATCACACCAAGATTCCTGACTTGATTTTTAGTTGTTTGACCCCTAGAGTCAAGGTATGCATTCACCATGAAAACTTCATCTTTGTTTCCAAATGCAATAACACATTCAGCTGTTAATTTCATCAATACATTGGCAGAGGGAGTAAATGGAAAAGTCATAGGTAGTCATTTGGCGATAATGCTAGGTAAATCTGTGTATCATCTGCATAGCTGTGATAGGCAATTTGGTTCTTTCTCATTATTTGACTTTGTGGGAGCATATACAGGCTTGCACTAGCGGTGCAAGTATTGAGCCTTGTGGGACTCCGCATGTCATGGACGTCCACCAAGATAACCTCTCCCATCGACTCACATAATAACCTCGCCCTTCTAAGTATGACCTGAACCATTTGAGTACCATCCCAGGAAGCCTGACCCAGTTTTCCAGTCTCTCTAGTAGTATGTTATGATCGACAGTGTCAAATGCAGCACTGAGATCTAGCAATACGAACCAAAAGAGGCGGCGCTTGTGTGGCGGCCGTGGAGATCTTGTGCAGGAGGAAAAGTTTGTCTGTGTTTATGTCTATCGTGCGGTGCGATTATGAAAATTACCTACTCCAGAGATGAACTACTAAACATCAGTGCGACATCATCCCTTAGTTGCCGCCCTAAATTGCAGGGTCTTTATTCGGATATCCTCAGAATCTCAACAGATTGTAGCCCATACAAACACTCGAGAGCTCGTCAATGGAGGCTACTCCCCCGCAGCAGAGCGAGGGGTAATCGAGCCGGCTGCCGTCGCCGTTTGGAGAAGAAAGGGTTCCGTGCATCTTTACCTGGGCTAGTACTGGCTTACGTGAGATCACTCAGCAACAAGCTGGATGAGCTCCAACTTCAGTTGGAGATGGACAAGGATTATTCCGATATTGCTGCGTTCTGCTTGACGGAAACCTGGCTTCACTCCAATATTCCTGACTCGGCGGTGAACCTATGCAGGTTATCGGCTCTTTTAGAGCGGACCGTGAGGCAACAGCCACCGGGAAAACAAAAGGCAGAGGTGTCTGCTTTTATGTGAGTAGCGAATGGTGCAGCGATTTAACAGTCATTGCTGAATTATGTTCCCCCGATCTGGAATTGCTGGCCATACACTGCAAACCTTTCAAAACACCAAAATAAATACCATAAATCCACTGTACATGTGTTTACGTTCAGCCACAGGCTCATGCCGACACAGCGCAGCAGCTTTTAGCTGATCCTACTACAGAAGTGGAGAATAAGTTCCCTAACTCCACTGTAATTGTCATGGGTGATTTCAACCACACTGATCTGAGATCTGAACTTCCAAAATACCATCAGTTAGTGCGCTGTGCCACCAGGGGAGAACGGACTCTTGATCACTGCTATTCTTCCATTAAAGAGGCATATCGTGCTTGTGCGCGTGCGCAATGGTGATCATGCTGTGATTAAACGTATCCCCTCATACCGGTCTCTACTCAAAAGACAAAAACCGATTAAGAGGGTTGTACAGAAATGGACACCCGCTACAATTGAAACACTACAAGCCTGTTTTGACATTACAGACTGGGAAACTATTAAATTGTCATGCAATAACTTTGATGAGTATGTAGACACATGCTCGTCCTACATCTACTTCTGTGAGAAACTTTGCATTCCCAGACAATCTATTTTCATTTATGGGAATAGTAAGCCATGGTTCAATAAGGAAGTAAGGCTACGGAGGAGAGAGAAGGAGGCGGCCCACAGGAGCAGAGACAAGGCTGCCTACACCAAGGCCAAATACGCACTCAGCAAAGCCATCCAGCATGCTAAGAGGCTGTATAAGGCCAGGATTGAACAACAGGTCGGAGATAAGAACATCAGAGCTTTCTGGAAGGGCCTACAATCTGCTACGAGCTACAAAAAGCCCCCCCCCCCCCACCAGCCTCCAACAACCCCAATCTACCAGATAAGTTCAATGTGTTTTGCACTAGGTTCGAAGTCCCCACGTGGGTCCCCCCACTCTATCCCCCCTGCCCCCCCTCCACTGCCACCACCGCCACCACCTCATCTGCACCATTCGTCATCATGGAGCATGAGGTTCGGAGGCTTTTTAAAGGTCAGAACATCAGGAAAGCGTGTGGTCCAGACATGGTGTCACCTGCTTCCCTTAGGCACTGTGCCAGTGAGCTGACCACAGTATTTACGGACATTTTTAATCAGTCATTAGAACTATGCCGAGTACCTGCCTGCTTCAAATCTGCTGTCATCATTCCGGTGCCGAAAAAGCCCCAGATCACCTGCTTAAATGACTACAGACCGGTTGCTCTCACCTCTGTAGTCATGAAAGCATTTGAACGCTTGGTTCTCTCTTATCTCAAAGCATCCACCGAACACCTTATGGACCCTCTTCAATTTGCATATAGATCCAACCGCTCAGTTGATGATGCAATCAACATTGCACTTCACTTCATTCTACAACACCTGGACAATCGGAACACATACGCAAGACACCTGTTTGTGGATTACAGCTCTGCCTTTAACACCATCATCCCTGACCTCCTCCACAGCAAACTGAACCATCTGAATATTCACCCCCTCCTCTGCTCATAGATTACAGACTTTCTCACCAACAGGACTCAGTATGTCATGCTGGGCCCACATCTCTCACAGCCCCGCACAGTCAACACTGGTGCTCCCCAAGGTTGTGTGCTGTCCCCCTTGTTATTCTCACTGTACACCAACGACTGCACCTCTGGAGGCCCTTCTGTCAAAACCATCAAATATGCGGACAACACCACCATAATAGGCCTCATCTCCAACAACGACGAGTCAGCCTACCGCAAAGAGGGTCAGGTCAGGTCTCCTGGTGTGCAGTCAGTAACTTGGAGCTTAACATAAACAAAACAGTTGAGATGAGATTTCCGCAAAAAGCCCCCGACTCATCTTCCTCTGGTCATCAATAACTCATCTGTGTCTGTGGTAGAGCACTTCAAGTTCCTGGGCACAACCATCACTAACACACTCAAATGGGACAATAACATCTCCCAACTAGTGAAGAAAGGCCAGCAGCGCCTGTTCTTCCTCTGCCGCCTGAAAGGACTACGGCTCAGTCCCCCCATCATGGTACAGTTCTACAGAGCGAATTGAGAGTGTGCTAACATCCTCCCTCACGGTCTGGTTTGCCTCTGCGTCAGCCCGCGCAAAGGCCAGGCTACAAAGAGTCGTCCGGGCAGCAGAGCGGATCATCGGCTGCCCCCCATTATGGACCTGTACAGCTCCAGGTCCATTAACAGAGCTGTGAAGATTGCGGCTGACCCCTCTCATCCTGCCAATAGTCTGTTTAATCTTCTCCCCTCTGGAAAGCGGTATAGGGCCTTTTTGCCCAAAACATCATGCCACCGCCACAGTTTTTCCCCCCAAGCAATAGCCCTCCTAAATGATTCTTAAATCTTGGAATTCATGGCACTTTATTTATTATTTAACTCATCACTTTTTACACTCATAATAACGTATTGCTTATAATGTCTCTATTTGTCCTTGTATTGTGTGTTTGTAACTGTTTTTTTTGTTTGTTTTTCCGCTTTTACTGTGTTGCCTGCATGGAGAAGACCAAATCAAATTACCAAAATCTATATAAATTGAAAAAAAAAGTTAAAAACAAAAGAATACCAGCACTGATATTTTGCCAGAGTCAGAATTTAAGCGAATATCATTTATTATCTTAATGAGTGCAGTCTCTGTGATGTGATGCAGTCGGAAACCAGATTGAAAATTGCCCAGGTTTCCATTTGAGTTTAAGTATTTGTTCAGCTGATTAAAAACGACCTTTTCTATAATTTTGCCTATAAAAGGAAGATTAGATATTGGTCTATAATTGCTCAAAATCGTGTTATCAAGATTGCTCTTTTTCAGGAGGGGCTTAACAACTGCAGTTTTCAGGGAGTTTGGAAATGTCCCAGAAAGAAGTAAGGCGTTTACCACTTCTAAGAGATCTGCTTCTAAACAGTTAAGCACACTTTTGAAAAAAGATGTGGGATATTGACGATATTTTCTTCCAAAATTTTGCTATCAATTGCTTCAAAAATACACATAGTCTGTTTTGATATTGTGGTCAAATCTGTCTGCATGCATGCTTGAGGATGTGCTAATCCTTCCTGATATTGAGGATCTTCTCAGAAAAGAAGGAAGCAAACTCATTGCATTTGCTGTCTGACAGCATTTCACTGGGAATCTGACATGGGGGGTTTGTCAGTCTCTCAACAGTGGCAAGAAGAGTATGAGTGTTGTTTAAGTTACTGTTTATAAGGTTTGAGAAGAAATTCTGTCTAGCTGTGGCTAGTTTCACATTAAAAGCATGAAGGCTGTCTTTATAGATGCTATAGTGAATTTCAAGTTTCGTCTTCCGTCACATCCGCTCGGCTTTTCTGCATTGTCTTTTATACAACACTTGCGATGCCTCTTTGGGTGCTGACATTGTATGTCCAAACAGCTACAGCAAGAAAACAGTAATGGCTAACTACTGCTTCTCACTCAGGGATGTGTCTACGCTAGTAGGGCAGAGATCTTCACAAATGGGCGTGACTTTTTTTCCCTACGATGATGTCAGTGTAGAGAGAAATCTGGAACCACTCGTTTTGAGAGACTGTTCATGATTTATGGGGATTATAAAAAAAATGTGTGGATGGATTTTTACCATTAAAGGCTGGTTGTTTTGACTCACTGCAGCCACACAACTGTGTTCAAACATCTTATAAAAGGGATTTTTGCATAATAGGCCAGCTTTAAAGCAGTTTTGCTGAGCAATGTTGCCCTGTGTATCATCACCGTTAGTTAAATTTCAGTATTTAAGCAGCTTTTATAAAAACACATTACTCATGTGCATCTTGAGACAAAACAATGGCACTGACTTATTTTAAGATATATCAGTGCAAGATGTTTCCAGTCAAGACAGCTCAAACATGCCATTTAGTCTGGGACTAGGCTTAAGAATGTGAAAATGGGGGTTCCCCTTCAGGAACTTGAGCTGCGTTGGAAAATGCTTTGGGAACGCCTCCAGCATGACCATGCTCTGAAACACATATGAAGTCAGTCCAATAGATGGGTGAGACATCATGGGTGGGTGACATTGCGACCAGGAAGCTTTAAAAGCACGTGCGGTTGAACCGGCAAACCAAGGCGAAGCGGCGGCTGTGCTTCTGGGGATCGCATATGGATCCGGTGGAGAGAATGTAGACGGGCGAGTCCCTATCTTCTTCCTCACTCACCAGATCCAGAGAAGGGAAAAAAGAGGGGGCTGATTGTGCTTTACCCACTGTTAAATGCTCTGCTCTCACCAGGCACGCTCCAAGGAGTGTGTCCATGCCTGTGATCTTGAGGTTACGGTACCGCTGCTGCTAAGGCACAGCAGCGATTGAGATCGCAGGGATCGCACATGATCTGGCGGACCGTTTGGAGACCGGCTCTCCCTATCTTCACCCGCGTTCCTTAGATCTAGCGCTGCAGTTTCTTCCCTCTCTGAGTGAGAGCTCACTGCTGCACCTATCTTTCTCCCAGGAGATTGATATTGTTTGTGTGACTAAGCGGCTTGCGCGCATGCATTACATCATTTTCGGTTTTGAAATGAATCTTATTACACCAGACCGTGTTTACTTGTCTGCTTGTTTTTGCATTTTATTCTGAGGAATTAAAATCAAGTATTTCTTCTGACTATGAGAAGTTAGGTATACAGGAGCTCTTGGGAATAAATTAATAAATAAATAAATAACATTTCTCGAGTGAGAGCACGCGTTTACCTCTCTTCCTCCAAGGAGGTTGAGGTGGTCAACAGGGGCTGCTGGGCAGAAGCAGCCCCAACCAACCATGTTCCAGCTCCTCATATAGGGAGCGTCACTTCTCGTACTCCTCAGAATTTAGAGTCAGAGTGGCATTCCCGGGCTGGAGGGTTCTAGCGGAAGGCGGATCTGCGGAATGTCATTCCCACTGGATAGTCTTCAGCTAAAACGTCCTGACGCCCAGTTTCATGAGACACATGAGAGACCTACAGTGGTGGCTCAAGACCAAGGGGTTCTCCTTGAGGGGAAACCCGCTCAGCATGCTCAAGGTCACGCGGCGATGCCTACGTGTCTTAGACATGTGAAGTAACCTTGCTTCTTGTCTCAGGGCCCGGTGCTGGGAGCTACTTGTCACCACGTAATGCTAATAACGGATGCATCCCTTACTGGTTGAGGAGCCGTCATGAGTGGCTGCTCGGCCCGCGGTCTGTGGAGTGGCTGCCATCTCACATGGCACTTCAACTGCCTGGAGATGCTGCCTGTGTTTCTAGCATTGAAACACTTTCCCCCAGACCTAAAAGGTTGCCATGTGTTGGTGCACCGACAGTGGCGGTCTCTTAAATCAACCACCTAGGGAGGTATGCATTAACGCTCCTTTTACAGGCAGACACACCAGATACTTGTGTGGTCCCAGGGCAAACTCCTCTTGCTGAGAGTAGTTCACATTCCTCGGCATCTCAATATGGGAGCAGCACATCCTGTCGAGGCAGGGGCCAAGGCCTGGGGAATGGAGACTTCACCCAGAAGTGGTGAAGCAGATATTGAGAGTTTTTTGGCCAGGCACAGGTGGACCCTGTTTGTAACTCGAGAGACATTGCACTGTCCCCTCTGGTTATCTCTAACTCATCCAGCCAGCTGTGGAAGCATGGGTGTGGCCAGTGTGTGTGAGGGGTCACAACTCGCAGCTTCCTGTTTCTCTCACTGAGGTTGTTGAGACCATTCTGCAATACAGAGCTCCCTCTATGAGGAAAACTGTATTCCCTGAAGTTTTCAATTCTTGGTGCCGAGACCACCAGCTCGAGTCAGTTTACTGCCCAGTTGGTACAATGCTGGAGTTCCTGCAGGCCGTTTATCTGCAGGGTTGACCCGCTCCACCTTGAAAGTCTATGTGTCGGTGGCCAGTTAGTGGGCAGACACCCGCTAGTTACACGCTTCGTCCACAGTGTGCTGAGGCTGAGGCCTCTGGCCAGAGTATGCTAAGCGGTGGATCAGGATGTTTTTCCTTAGACTCGAGTCCTCTGATCTCCCCTCTCCTTTAGGGGTCGAGGCTCACTCCTTCTAAAGTTGGCCTTCGGGACACTGCGGGATGTCCCCGCCTACTTTATCAGGTGCCTACCTGCATTCTGCGCCACTCCTGGCTCTTTTTTCTGGTTTACGCTGTGCTCTTCCACACTAGCCAGGGATTTGTGAGTCTGGCAGCATGGACATACTCGTTCCCAAAGCATTTTCCGATGCAGCTCGAGTTCCTGAAGGGGAACGTCTCCAGGTTATGAATGTAACCATGGTTCCCCGAGAGAACGAGATGCTGCATAACAGTGCCATACTTCCAGCATCCCTGTTATCACTTGCTTCATTCTTAGAAGCTGATGCCAGTTCCATCGCACATGCTTTTATAGCTTCCTGGACGCAATGTCACCCACCCATGATGTCTCACCCATCTATTCTACCCAGGCATTTGCAAAGTGTTTTCTGATGCAGTGTATTGTTCCCTCTGTCTGGTAACATGGAAGTAACATGGAAAATAAGCAAAAAATCACGTTAATCAATTAAATAAAAATAAAATTTAAATACAAAATACATAACAAATTACCATTTTGGACAAAGCCAACAATTGTAATCAGTAGTTGTGCAATTATCTCAGGGAGGGAAATTGCTAAGAAAAATGGTTGTGCCTTCTGTAGGCATGCCCTCCAAAACTCCGGGTTTGCATCTAGTTGCAGAACGACACAGTCTTTTTTAGTGTCCAAACCACAAAATCCCAGTAATATCTGTCTGTCACAAATATTTTTGTTTGGCTTTGTGTGTAATATTGGTAACTTTGTTTCAGTTGAACCTTTCCATCAACAAGTTCAAGGCAGAAGTCTTTGGCCAAACATGCCTCTCGAATGGTGTTTGTTTTGTACTTGGATGGAAGCTTGATTTCAACGCATCCTTTCCCACAGCAATTGCTCCTGACTATGCCATCAGGTGATGCTCCAATTTCTGGGAAAAGTGGATTTATGAAAAACCCAAATGTTGACACATCATGGTTATTGTGTTGTCCCTTGTTTTGTTTTTTAATGTAGACCTTCCTTGCATCCTCTCCATGTGTTGTACCCCAAGTAAGATCAGCTGTGATACATTTGCTGTCCTTTGGATGGCACTTTTTTTTGATAGTTGACTGAGCTGGTGACCTGACATCAGCAGCATTAACAGCATGCATATTAGAGGCAGTGATTGTGCCTGCTCGAACAGCAAACCAAAAAGAAGACTTATGCTGTGTGCATGTAGTCTTTCCGAGTTGGTCAGCCTGTTGTTCTGAAATATCTGTTGGCTGCACAGAACCCTTGAACTTCTCATAATTTGTGGCAGTACACTCAGTATAGCAGATTTGCCACAAGCTTCATGAAGACCTGTGTAGAAATGTGTTTACTCTGAATGTGTTGCTGGTGGTGTAGTGTGCTTCCTGGCACAAGTCCTCCAACTAGGCCTGCTGACAGTCTCAGCATTCAGAAGACAGTTTAGTGATTTTCATGTGGCAGCAGCAGAAGTATAATCAATCTTGTAGCCCACCTCAGAATGTACTTTGTTGACATTGGTAAAATCCAATATGCAGTCTTTATTTCTCTGCACCAGACAGTTGCTTCCAGGGCCCCAACGAGAGTGCATGTCTCTGCAACTCTGTACAGTACATACATACAGAAAATTTAAATTGCGCTACTCTCAGACCCTTGGTGCATACAGATGACACTAACAGTAGAACATTAAATACAGATAAAATATAAAGTAGAACTATACAAATAGGTCATGTAAAAGAAAGATAAGCAAAGCAGCACAAGGCACATGGCAGATAGAGTGCAAACCAGGGAAGTAAACAGTGCCGATATAATGATTGGAGTGCAAAGTCGGGAGGGAGTTTCAGCTTCCTGACAGCCTGATGAATGAAACTGTCCTTAAGTCTGCTGGTCCTGGCCTGGAGACTCTGCAGTCTCCTCCCTGATGGCAGCAGACTGAAGAAGCTGTGTGAGACGGGTGGGTGGGATCACCTGCGATGCAGAGGGCTGTACGGGTGAGACGGTACCATACATGTCCTGGAGGGAGTGGAGGTAGACACCAACGATCTTCTCAGCTGCTCTCACTATGCGTTGAACGGTTTCTGGCAGGACACGTTGCAGGCACCATACCATACAGTGATGCAGCTCGTCAGGATGCTTTCGATGGTGCCTCTGTAGAAGGTGGACATGATAATCCCTTTTCCATCAAATATTCAATGCTTTATGCAATCAAAACAAAGTATTGGCATTAACACTAGCCCAGCACAATCCTCCCAAAATGACATTCACTCGCCTCAAGTTCACTCCTGAGCCCGCTCCAGTTCCCTCCCGAAGCGACAGCATCCACTTCAGCTCCTCTCTGGGCAGTGGTGCCCACTCCTGAACTCTGTGCCTGTCCTGTCACGTCCAAGGAGGCCGAAATCTTCTTTTACGTTAAATATAATCTATATCTGTGTAATGTCAATATGTATTTGTAATGTATATTGTGTCTATGTTTGTGAAACATTTGAATGGACTGATAAAGGTAGCTGTAAAGTAAATTTGTTGAAGTACAATGTCGTTTTGACTACAATAATATTTGTATAAATTTAACAGTAGTGCAGAAAAATACTATGGCATATATTTATTGGTGAAGTCGAATTCTGTAACACTAACAACTTCCCTGTGCAAAGGATCATGGGGGCCAGAAGTGTCCCCTAAGTTCTTTCATTCCAAAGGGCCCTTTGAAGTGGCCAGTTTTGAGCACTTCGGTTTGGAATGACCCTTCAATATGGCGGCCATGATTGTTTACACTCCGAAGTGCCCTTCAGAGGGCGATATATCCCATTTGTAACGCACCATGAGTCACTGTAGGAATCAAATACTTTAATGGCTGCTGACGAAATTGTTTAACAATAGCCAACGCAAAAGCAGTGACGTGAAATAAAACGTCATCATGTTTTCAAAGAAGAGTGGTTTGATTAAGTGTTTGGAAATAGTGGATTATGGGCACAGAACGGAAACAAAACTCAGAGACATTTACAGTCACACACAGGTGTAGTAAGTGTGCAATCTCTACTACTGTAATAGGGATGTTTACCATAACTATAAAATAATTAATATGTTCATGTTTTTTAAAATGTTTAGATTACAGATCTGTTTTAATGCTTCAGTTTAAAAATGTTTTTTTATATTATATTATATTAATTTTTAAAGATGTTTTTTATTAGAATTTTCTTGCTAACAGCACTTAAAAAAAAAAAAAAAATATATATATATATACTGTATATATTTATATATATATATATATATATATATATTCTCACGTAACCTAAAATGTGCATTGTTTAGTTACATCAAGGGTCAAATCAAATATAAATATCATATTAAAGTGAAAAGTTACACAATTTTTTTCTGTGTGCACTGTAAAGGTCTGATATAAAGAATGGCCACATGGCCAAAATGTCCACCCAACATAGAAAATGTTTGCTCAGCAAGAAAAACAAATTGAGGGAACATTGCCCAAAACTACATATAAAAGGCTTGATCAGTCACATAAAAGTAATCAGAATGCAGCTATTTTGTTACTCATTGACGTGTGGACTTCCCCTATAAATTAGGTGAAGCTCTGCCTTCTGTGTATGACGCTGCTCCCGTTTAAGTGCTGTTAGAAGTGAATTAATGAATTCAGCATTTCACCACTTCTGTAAAGATGCGTTAAATTCAACAAAGCAGTTTAATAAAGGATGTAGAGAATTTTACTATGCTAATATTTTTTTTAATTGTCAGTTAAGTTTTATATGGGAATATTACACAACACGTCGATCCTTTAATGCATTGGCGCAAAAAACATACACCTTTTTGGACCAATTCGCTGCTGATTTTCTCAACTGCCACAAATATTCTAACTCAGATCTCAGAAAATGTTTCTTTAGGAGTATAATTAGTTGAAAGCAGAACACTCAGGTGGTCTCAGGGTCTGTGTGGACCATGGTGATGTCAGAGACTGAAGCTGGGCTTGAGGAAAAGCTGAAGATTGAGGCTGATTTGGTGAAACTGGAGAGCAATTGAGCTGCTTCCGATTTTGTGCAGGTGAACGCCAGTTGAGCTTTTTCATGTCCTTTTTTGGGTGCAGATTTTGATCATAGAAGACGGTATAAATCTACAGAGGCCATTATAAAATTTGTTGTTTAACCATCTTGCAAGAACTTGCCCTCCAGATTTTAGTTCCTTGAAGCTACTAATTGGTGATTGATTTTCTTTAAAGGGGTCCTATTATGCCCTTTTTTCAAGATGTAATCCGTGTCAGATGTTCCCAGAAGTTTCAGCTCAAAATACCTCATGGATTATGCATTATTCAAAGCTGTAAATGCTCTTTCTTTGGTGGAAGCAAAGTCACAGTTTTTTTTTTTTTTTTTTTGTGTGTCCCTTTAAATACAAATGAGCAGCAGCTCCCTGCCCACCACTGTATCTATTTTTACAACCCGCCCCACATGCGCAAACATTAATTAGACATACTAGGTGCTGTTGTCTCCTGATGAAACTATTTCTGAGAACTGGTCCTAAACATTAGATTTAGCAGCCTGACCCTTTTTTTTTTTTTCTTTTAATGTTGTAAATTCCCGACCTCAATTTCTCCCCATCTCGGCTTCCATCTTTACTTTTATTTCTCTGGTTTTGTTGTCGTGGCTGAAGGCGGGAGCTGCTTGGCACTTTCGTGACGTGGGTTTGGGGACATCACACAAGTTACGCTGCTACGTAGGCCTTCATATTGTAACCTTATCAAAGAACCTAATAAAATATGAAAATAGATATTCCAAATATTTAATATAGGCTATAGGGAATTGCACGCAACATACAGTACATGGATTTTTATTTTATTTTGTTTTTAATAACAAGCACATAAAGTGACAATTTCTTTACCCGCCCCAACCCCCCCCAGGCATCACTACTGCCCACCTTTCCAGAAGAGAGTGGAGCCTTTACATCTCCTGTCTCGGATATTCTGGCAACAACAAACTAAACGATCTGCATCCGCTTTAAAGCCTTGTCCCCGTTTAAACTTCTGGTTTTATGAGTGCACACCACAAACTGTAAAAAGATGTATGACGTGTCTCCACTTCCTTCCACTGTAGAGAGTGCGAATAGGTGTCGCTGTCATCTGGAGGCCGAGTCTGCACAGTAGTGATTGTGAGGTGGAGCTGCACAGACCCAAAACTCCCACAGACCCAAACGCAAGCTCACAATCATGATGCCTAATACCCTTTTTATTATTCAAATAACTAACTAAAAGGAAACATTTTAGAGGAAAAAAAAAAAAAAAAAAAACAGTTGAAAAATAGATCAATGTCAAAGGTACAGAATATTATTAGAAAAATAAATAAATAAATAAATAAAAAAAAAAAAAAAAATTTAAAAAAAAAAAAAAATATTAGTTTTTACTATTACTATTACTATTACTATTAAAAATAGCAATGTTTCCAAACTTTTGGTCTGTACTGTATATATAACAGTTCTGCTGCTTAATATTTTTTTCAGAACATGTGATACTTTTTTAGGATACTTTGATGAATAAAAAGTAAAAAAAAAAAAAAAAGAAGCTATGGTTTTTAAAATATAAATATTTTGTAATAACAATATACACTACTGGTCAGTAATTTGGGATTTGGGGTCAGTTATTTTTTTTTTCTTTCTTTTTTTTTAAATAAAATCAATACTTTTATTCAGCAATGATGTGTTAAATTGATAAAAAGTGATAGTAAAGAAAATATATTATTAGAATATATATTATTAGAATTTTTTTTTTTTATTTTGAATGAATGCAGTTCGTTTTTAACCTTTTATTCATCAAATATATTAGACAGCAGCAGAACTGTTTTCCAACACTCATAATAAATCCGAATATTAGAATGATTTCTAAATGATCATGTGATAGACTGGATGTTACATGTGACACTGAAGGCTGGAGTAATGATGCTGAAAATTCAGCTTTGCTCACAGGAATATATATATTTTTTTTTAAGTATATTTCAAATAGAAAACTATTATTTTTAAGTTGTAATAATATTTCACAATATTACTGTTTTTTTCTGTATTTTTGATCAAATAAATGCAGGCTTGATGAGCAGAAGAAACTTCTTTCAAAAACATAAAAAATAGTAATGTTTCCAAACTTTTGGCCTGTACTATATATATACATATATATAAGAGAGAGAGAGAGAGAGAGAGAGAGAGAGAGAGAGAGGAGAGAGAGAGAGTAAGTGATTTATTAGTTAGTGTAATGATTGGTCAGAAGCATGTGGACCCATTTGAAGGACTTTATTGAATAAAGCAAGGTCAACAACAGGCAATGGTCAATCAACAGTGGCAGGAATGTCAGAGGCAAGACGGAGGCAGAAACTATACCAGGCACGAGTCAGGGCAACCAGCAAACAATCAGAGTTCCAGAAGGCAAGATCACAAGGGTAGGCAGCAGAGAATCGGAGAAGTCAAAAGACTTCACAGTGAGTGAAATGGAGTCCGGGATGAAAGTTAATAGGTGAGGGTGCCCTCCAGTGGCCATTGGAAAGCCACAGAGGTCTGGATTCATGACAGTTGGGTTCACCCCATTTGTTTACATGAAGAGAGCAGGGTTTATGAGCTATACTGCAGCCAGACGCCAGCGGCCTGTAGCACGAAGCCATTTCAGGGTTTTAAGTACCCAGGCAAGTATTATATGAACTGGCATTTAATATTAAACTTTGCATTTAAACTAATTGAAATATATATATAGTCAATAAATACATTTTAACTATATAGAGCTTTTAAAATGACTAAAGTTTTTTTCATGAAAATATTGAACTGTACCATAGAACTATAGAAATTCAGCTGATTCTTTAGCATAGTCATGTTTTCTCTCTGTTGTCTTCTCAAACTTCTACTGTTGCTGTTGTTTTAAGGAAGTGTTTATTCCTGCCTTGTAAATGCATTTAAATTCATTATATTTTTAATAACGACATCTCTTAATCTTCAGTTGAAAAGTGAATTGCGCCTACTCTCGCAAGAAGTGAATATATATATATTTTTATATATTTTTTAAAAATATTTTTTATAATCTTTTTTTGTTACTGTTATTTTGATATTTGTCTATTGCTATTATTACTGCTATTCCATGTTTATACCACCATAACCACAAAAAAGACTTATATAACCCTAGATCTAAAATCAACAGGATGTAACACTGACACTCTGCATGTTTCGTGTGATTTGCTGTATGTGTCACACTTTCAGATGCAACGCGCTCCAGAGTTTCATCACAAACACTGGATCAACTGGGAGAAATACAGGTCCTTCTCTCAAAAAATTTAGCATATTGTGAAAAAGTTCATTATTTTCCATAATGTAATGATAAAAAGTAAACTTTCATATATTTTAGATTCATTGCACACCACACTGAAATATTTCAGGTCTTTTATTGTTTTAATACTGATGATTTTTGGCATACAGCTCATGAAAACCCAAAATTCCTATCTCAACAAAATTAGCGTATCATGAAAAGGTTCTCTAAACGAGCTATTAACCTAATCATCTGAATCAACTAATTAACTCTAAACACCTGCAAAAGATTCCTGAGGCTTTTAAAAACTCCCAGCCTGGTTTTCATTACTCAAAACCCGCAATCATGGGTAAGAATGCCGACCTGACTGCTGTCCAGAAGGCCATCATTGACACCCTCAAGCGAGAGGGTAAGACACAGAAAGAAATTTCTGAACGAATAGGCTGTTCCCAGAGTGCTGTATCAAGGCACCTCAGTGGTAAGTCTGTGGGAAGGAAAAAGTGTGGCAAAAAACTACTGCACAACGAGAAGAGGTGACCAGACCCTGAGGAAGATTGTGGAGAAGAGGACCGATTTGCCAGACCTTGGGGGACCTGCGGAAGCAGTGGACTGAGTCTGGAGTAGAAACATCCAGAGCCACCGTGCACAGGCGTGGTACTTTTTTGAACCAGAAACAGCGGCAGAATCGCCTGACCTGGGCTACAGAGAAGCAGCACTGGACTGTTGCTCAGTGGTCCAAAGTACGTACTTTTTTTTTTTTTTCGGATGAAAAGCAAATTTTTGCATGTCATTCGGAAATCAAGGTTGCCAGAGTCTGGAGGAAGACTGAGGAGAAGGAAATGCCAAAATGCCTGAAAGTCCCAGTGTCAAGAACCCACAGTCAGTGATGGTCCCCTGGGGTGCCAATGTCAGCTGCTGGTGTTGGTCCACTGTGTTTTTATCAAGGGCAGGGTCAATGCAGCTAGCTATCAGGAGATTTTGGAGCACTTCATGCTTCCATCTGCTGAAAAGCTTTATGGAGATGAAGATTTCGTTTTTTTCAGCACGACCTGGCACCTGCTCTCACAGTGTCAAAACCACTGGTAAATGGTTTAACTGACCATGGTTATTACTGTGTGCTCCATTGGCCTGCCAACTCTCCTGACCTGAACCCCATAGAGAATCTGTGGGATATTGTGAAGAGAAAGTTGAGAGACGCAAGAACCCAACACTCTGGATGAGCTTAAGGGCCGCTATCGAAGCATCCTGGGCCTCCGTAACACCTCAGCAGTGCCACAGGCTGATTGCCTCCATGCCACGACCGCATTGAAGCAGTTCCATTTCTGCAAAAAGATGATCCCGACCAAGTATTGAGTGCATAACTGAACATAATTATTTGAAGGTTGGACTTTTTTTGTATTAAAAACAAACACTTTTCTTTATTGGTCGGATGAAATATGCTAATTTTTTGAGATAGGAATTTTGGGTTTTCATGAGCTGTATGCCAAATCATCAGTATTAAAACAATAAAAGCCTGAAATATTTTCAGTTGGTGTGGCAATGAATCTAAAATATATGAAAGTTTAAATTTTTTATCATTACATTATGGAAATAAATGAACTTTTTTTTTCACAATATATGCTAATTTTTTGAGAAGGACCTGTATTACCTAATCAAAGCAAATATGACTCTAATTGGAGATGGTAAACTGTATGAAGAAAACCAGGTCCTGTGATGTTTGGACGGAATCAATTCAGATCTTACCGTGAGTATCCTGATAACGACTTCACTTCTAGGTCAAGAAACTGTCAATCAAAAACTCAGCAACCATGAAAACACACATGTGCTAGCTCCGCCCCCATGAGAGATTTGGTGCCAGAATGGCAAACAAAAACATAAACGAAGTGGGGTTACATTGTCGGTGCAATTGTCGGTGCTGTGGCCTAATGGTTAGAGATTTGGGCTTGTAACCAGAAGGTCACAGGTTTCGCTATATACACAGGGCAAAACAAAGTTCATTTGGGGGTTCGTTTTGGGAGTTCGAAACAGCTTGCCTACCTACTAAACACTTTTTGTTCATTGTTCATTGAAGGACAGTCAACATGTTAAAAATACAAAGTACAAATAAATCAGCTGCTAATTTACCAGCATATTTTAACATGCATTAAATCAACATGGACCAAGCTGTATGAAATTTGTAGAAAAGATTTTGTAAAAATCTGCCTGTAAAAAAATGATTTATGAACATAAAAAAATTTAATTTACAGTGTTTGATAAATGCATAATATTAATTATGCCTTGTTATTCTTAAAAATATCTGCAAGCACATTCAGAACTTTATTCATACAAAAGTGATAGTGACACTGAAAACATTTTTTTCCCCCCCTAATAGTTAAAGATAAAAACCTTTTGTAGAATAGAAAATCTCAGCGTAACACTTAGCAGAGACAAACATTTTAAAGCAAGTCAAACAACATCCCCACGTGCTATTAAGATGTATTTGTGTGTGTGTGGGTGTGTGTGTGTGTGCCAGCCGAGATGTTTGTTATCTCAACTGCATCTCCTGTGAGCACTTATAATCAGATTTTATCAAGACCCTTCCATTTCTTTTTGTTATTGCCACACCATACATTACTTTCATGGAGTGCAGAGAGGTGTGCCCTAAATACAGTCTATCAGACAAACCCATGTTTCCTGGCTTCCGAGTAATAGCGTAAAGGAAACGTAAATGAACTGGATAAAGATGTACCAGCTTGTGTTTTGATCATGAAAATGCATCTTAATTAATACCAGGTTAAACACACTGGTCAAACAATATAGCAAAATAGTTATTATTCCTTACAAAAATGGTTTTTGATAGAAAACCTTGCCATTTTCAGACAGCATCGCTTGACGGAGGCTGCTCTTTGACTGTGTGCATGCTGCATGCTGGGATCTTGTTTGGCTGTAGAGTTTTACTGTAGTGTGAATGCCAGTCTCGCTCAAAGACAGTTTTCATCCGTTCAACTACAGTCGAGTTGTTTTGCTCCACCTGCTGACTGATCACCATCCCAACACCGGCGTTGTAGACAAACTCGTCGCCCACACCCAGTTTAAATTCCCTGAGACCCCAGAAACATGGTTTTAGGAGAAATTATTCAAACGTGTTTTATCCCCCCCCCCCCCCCCTCAATTCAAATCTCAATTAATTTAATATGACATCAGCAGCTTGATTAATGCAGAGGATGTTCTTACCTAGATACACAGATGTGTCTGTCACCATGTATCTGTTGTGATTGATTCCGTAGAGATATCCATTACTCTGCATCTGAGGAATGAAGAACTTCTACAAGAAGAAGAACAGAGTACATGTTGTCAGTTTTAGTATGCACTCAAAATGAGTGACAGTAGTACAGCCACATTGGCCATCTATAGCAAATGAAATAAAATTTGATAATTCAGAATGATCCATGTTTTAGATTACTTGATGTATCTGGCCATGAACACAAATGAAAAACGGACAGTAGCGAATCATACTGCTGGTTCAAATAAACCTCCTTTGACTTGCAGCACTTATCTCGTCTTAAATCGAGCTGTAAGCAGTGATCAGTCCCTCTCAATCATCCCAGTTATTCAATCTGATTCTAAAAAGATTTATTCAGAGACGCAGTGATGCGTGTGCATTCTTAGAAAGCAGTTACCTGTGGCGCTAGACATGGAGCCATTACAAAAACCCCTGGCCATAGAGAGGGCTTACAGGATTGGCAGTATGCCAAGATCTGATACAGACAAGAATTAAACGCAGAGAGTGATGATCGCGAAGTTCTTGGATTACAGAGATAAGGAGCGTGTAATGAATGCGGCCAAAGTGAAGAAGGCCACCGAGTCATGTTTTTCCCAGACCTTTCTGCTGAAGTAAACAAGCAATGGAGACAATTCGACGAAGTCAAGAGGAAGCTGTGAGCTAAGGGCCTACAGTATGGATTCATATTTCCAGTGCGCCTTTAATAGGAAATCAATGGCCAATCTCACGTCTTTCAAACTTCATCCGAAGTTACGCCTTTCTAACGAATATGTAATTTTGAGACATTATTTTAACGATTTGTTCACACTCAGGAATATGTGAATAACGGACGATTATTAATAGGACATATTCCTTATAAGGGGACAAAGAACACAGGTGGGTGGGGGATGTACACTGGATCAAACAATTATAGATCGTTCTTCCGGCATAGATCAGTCACATAGACAGACCAGAAAGACCCTTCATTAATTTATAAAGGACTTAATCCTTTTAGAAATATGGAGACAGTTACATCCTAAGGATATTCAGTACTCTTGCTTTTCTAGAACACAACAATCTTATTGCAGAATTGATAATTTTCTGATTTCAGCAAAAATTATGTCACATATTACTGATTGTCTTTATGATACAATAGTAATTTCAGATCATGCCCCTATATTATTTACTTATAATGACCCTGGGTTATCAGGTGGTCCTCCAGTATGGAGATTTCACCCTAAATGGCTCCTAAACTAAAAATTTTGTTAAAATATCACACAACAGATAGAAATGTACCCTCCTGGTGGAATGACCCGCCCAACTCTGCACAAAGTCACTTTTACGGACTTTTAAATTAAATGTTCCCTCCTGGTGGAATGACCTGCCCAACTCAATCCGAGCATGCCATCTTTATTTGACCCTCTAACTTTTGCACTCACTATTCTAATTCTATTTAAAAAAAAAAAAAATCTAACTACCTTTCTAATCTTTTTGTATTCTATCTATTTTCTTTTCAATTATACAATTATAAAAAAAAACACCTCTAACACTAGCTTGCTCTATTCTTTTTCTATTCTATCTGTTTTCCTTTTTATTTATTATATAATTTAAAAGCCCTTGCTACGTGTACCTGCGTTTAAGCTAACTGAGACTTGTTATAACACTTATATATCATTGCTCTTTTGTTGTTTTTGATTGCTTCCATTGTAATTAAATGTTTACATTTTTCAGGGATGGTAATATCACAGTACTGTAAAATACACAACAAATGGTTTTGATATTAACACAACACAAACCTCAGCCTGTATCAGATGGGTAGTTTTTAAAGTTTTCATCAGAGGTGTTCTTATAAGCATCACAAGCAGTAAATCAAAAGCCTACAAACAAGAATTGACCGCACTCAATACAAAAATTAAACTTCTTGAAAAAAACTTATCAGATAAAGATGATTTAACCATTCACCAAGAATTGTTAACTCTTAGAACTAAATACAACAAACTATCTGCCAAAAAGCAGCTGCCAGCCTTATGATGTTAAGGCAAAATTATTATGATCAAGGTGAAAAAGTGGGGAAGTTGTTAGCTTGGAGAAGTAAACAAAATTAATCTGAAAGAACAATAAATTCTATTGAAGACAATAAGGGGCATATCACAAGTGACCCGGCTAAAATAAATAATACTTTTAAATGCTTTTTTAAGACTTTATACACTTCTGAATATTTCAACAATGGTGCACAAACAACCTTTCTGGATATTCTATCCATTCCTAGTCTTTCTGAAGAGGCAAAACTGTCCCTGGACATAGATATAACAGCAGAAGAAATTATAGAGTCTATTATTATATTACCTTACAAGTTTCGCCTGCTCCATTCCTTCACTTATACAACTTTTTTCAAAATTTGGTAACTTCTCTGGTTATAAAGTTAATCAGTCTAAATCATGTGTTCTTTTATTGAATAAGGATGATAGTCAACGAGCAGCTGTTACTCAATGTAATATAGTAGACTCCTTCACCTATTTAGGAATTAAAATCACAGCTAATGTAGATTATATATCTTCAGAAAATGATCAACCCCTTTTAAACAATATCTCCAAATTCATTGACAGATGGAAAAGTCTACCCATATTGTTAATGTGTTAATGTTACCCATATTGGATGGATAAATGCAATCAAAATTAGCATATTACATAATCTACAGTGGTATTATTGGGAAGCGCAATTGAGGTCTACTTTAGACTATTTTTCTCCTGAACCCTGCCCATCTTGGTTGGACATTGCATCTTTTTTTTATAAAGTCAAAACTACCCTTTAATCTTTATCTGTATTCGTCTGATTTCAAAATTCTCCGAAAAGGTAAATATATTGTATCTCTTAATCCTATTCTCATTAATAGAGTTAAAGTCTGGTGTGATGTGCATAATTATTTAGGTCAGACAAATACTTTATCATGTTTTACCCCAATATGGGGAAATGAAAGCTTTAATCCAGCTATATCAGACTCCGGATTTAAGCTGTGGTATGATAAAGGACCATAACAGCGGGACAAACACCGGGATGTAGACTTTCTTCAATTTAGGAGCTATGTTTCTTCTCACCAAGGTACAATGCTTACAAAACACAATTTCTTCAATTTAGGAGTTATATTTCTCCTCACCAAGGTACAAAGCTTACAAAACCCATTAAGACTCCTCTTATGGGAAAAAAGTCACCCCAATCTAAAGGCTTAATATCGATGTTTTATAAATTATTTAAGTCATACTCTAAAGAATCTTCAGAATCCAAACTGATCTCCTGGAGAGAAGATTTAAAAATGAACATTTCCTTAGATATATGGTAAAAAATATGTTTAAAAAAAACTCAAGCGCAAACTATTAACAGTAATATTAAATTAATACAGTACAACTGGATTATGAGAATGTATTTTACTCCAGTTAGGTTAAACAATATTAGTCAGAACACTCCGGACACATGCATTAAATGTACATCTGATAAAGGCACACTTTTGCACTGCATGTGGGGTTGTCCTAAGGTACAGGAGTTTTGGAAAGAGGTAGTTTTACTCATTTTTCAGATGATATCTGTTAATCTTCCAATGAATCCAGAAATTTTTATTTTGGGAATTTTTCCTGATAATATTGTACACTGTAGTAGCACTCGTAAACTTATTGACGTGTATACTTCAAGCAAAGCGTCTATAGCTATGTATTAGAAAAAAGTGGAAAGGCAATCTGTTGTACAGTGGATCAATAATATGTCTTTTTGTTTGTCAATGGAAAAGATTACATATATTTTAAAAGGGAAATTGTCCTTATTTGAGAATACTTGGAAACCCTTTATATCCTTTATTTCAAACTCAACGTATTTCCACCCACATTTTATTACTACCAAACCATTAGTCATTTAACCATTTACTTTTTTTTTCACCCCATTTTATGTATTTTTAGTATGTATTATGTAGTGCATCGAGGTTCCATTTCAACATTGCCTCAACTAACACATTAATATTTATTTGAATTATCACTCTGTGTGTTATTTAACCATGCATAATTATGTCTTTGGAAGGCTTCTGTCTTTAAAACACATTAAATGCACAGATCCATGCTATTTATTATTTTACATGTAATGCAGGGATTAGTAATTAGTAATTAGTATTAGTAATTAGTAGCAGTAATTAGGATTAGTAATTTGTGTTCACGGAAACATGGCTTAGCAACAGCGTTCCGGACTGCGCTATTTTTTTTCACCCCATTTTATGTATTTTTAGTATGTAGCTATCTGAACTGACCTGTATATATATATATTCTTTTTTTTTATATATATATATATATATAAATAAATATAAATATATATATAAAAATCATTTCTTTATATATATATTTAGTTTTCCTTTATTGTCGTTTTATTTATTGTTATTATGTAAAAGAGATCTAACTATTTTATTGTATAATATTGTTGTAATATACTGGCATCATGTTACATCTCAATAAACAAATTGTTAAAAAAAAATGAATGTATATTTGAGTTACAGTTCTCTTCTGAAAAACATTTATTCAGATTCATTCAGTGATTTGACTCTTTCTGGAGGTCAGTGGTCGTTATCTCTGATCGCAGGGATCCATACAGCTGCTCGTTTAGCTGATGCTATCTGTGTACTGAGTGGACATTTACGGTATCACATATTCATATCATAATGAATGCGGAAGCTTTTACGGTACACACTTGAGTAAAAAAGCAAGCTTCGGTGCTGCCCTGGCTTTGAATAACAAGTTTAATACCATCCAAATAACAGCATTAAAAGCACAATAATACAATCATTTAAAGTATTTTATTCTTTCTAATTGAAATAAAGTGAGGGTTTCCCTTTGGTAAAAATGATCAACTGCTGTGATGTATTTTAACGGATGTAGTGCATCAGTGAGGTTCCCATTTCAACATTGCCTCAACTAACACATTAATATTTATTTGAATTATCACTCTCTGTGTTATTTAACCATGCATAATTATGTCTTTGGAAGGCTTCTGTCTTTAAAACACATTAAATGCACAGATCCATGCTATTTATTATTTTACATGTAATGCAGGGATTAGTAATTAGTAATTAGTATTAGTAATTAGTAGCAGTAATTAGGATTAGTAATTTGTGTTCACGGAAACATGGCTTAGCAACAGCGTTCCGGACTGCGCTATTCAGCTCGACCAGCTGACGTGCTATCGGGCGAACAGAGCTCTCGTCGTGGGAGGAAAAACCCGCGGCGGCGGGCTTTGTGTTTACATCAGTGATGCGTGGTGCTGCGATGCTGTTGTGATCTGCAAACACTGCTCACCCCAGGTGGAGTTTATGATTATTAAGTGCCGGCTGTTCTATCTGCCGAGGGAATATACTGCCATACTGCTCGTTTCGGTTTACATTTTACATACATGTAACAGTCACAAAAACCATCACTGTCCGGCCCAAGCAGAAGCCATGGTTGACGGGGGGGGGGGGGGGGGGGGGGGGGGGGGGGGGGGGGGGGGTCTACAGACTCCTGGAGACGCGGAACGCTGCATTCAGAGCTGGAGATGAGGTGGGCCTGAGAACAGCCAGGGCCAACCTATCCCGCAGCATCAGAGAGGCTAAAAGACAGTACTCCAGGAGGATAGCCCATCAATTCAGCGACAGCAGAGACACTCGGAGCCTGTGGCAGGGGATACAGACCATTACGAACTACAAGCCCCAACCATGGACCTGTGACAGCAACATCTCTCTGCTGAAAGAGCTAAACACCTTCTTTGCTTGCTTTGAGAAACAAAACAGCTCCACTGCACAGAAGACTCCACCTCCTCCCAGTGACCAGGTGATGACGCTGACCCCAGACAGCGTGAGGAGACTGTGTAGCAGAACTCACTGATGTCTTCACAGACATTTTCAACATCTCACTTAGTCAGGCTGTTGTTCCCACATGCTTCAAAACTTCCACCATCATTCCAGTCCCGAAGAAGCCATCTCCATCCTGCTTCAATGACTACCGTCCTGTTGCACTCCCATGCACTCCCATCCTCATGAAGTGCTTTGAACGGCTAGTCATGCACCACATCAACACTTCGCTGTCCAACTGGCTGTTGGACTTTCTGACTGGAAGACCTCAGGCATTACGGGTCGGCAGCAACACATCCAGCACCATCACACTGAACAATGGGGCCACCTAAGGATGTGTGCTGAGCCCCCTCCTCTTCACTCTGCTGACCCACGACTGCACACCGTCACACAACTCCAACCTCTTCATTAAGTTTGCGGATGAAACGACTGTGGTGGGTCTCATTAGCAACAAGGATGAGACAAACTACAGGAGCGAGGTGAGATGCCTGGCCGAGTGGTGCAGTGACAACAATCTCACTCTGAACATGGAGAAGATGAAGGAGATTGTTGTTGACTTCAGGAGAGCACACACAGCATGTTCCTCTGACCATCAACGGTTCGACTTACGGAGAGAGTGAGCAGCACCAAGTTCCTGGGTGTGCACATCACAGAGGACCTCTCCTGGACCGACAACACCGCAGCAACTGGCCAAGAAATCACAACAGTGTCTCTACTTCCTCCGCAAACTGAGGAGAGCCAAAGCCCCACCCCCCATCATGTACACCTTCTACAGAGGCACCATCGAGAGCATTCTGACTAGCTGCATCACTGTGTGGTATGGTGCCTGGAACGTGTCCTGCCGGAAGACTCTGCAACGCATAGTGAGAGCAGCTGAGAAGATCATTGGTGTCTCTCTCCCCTCCCTCCAGGAAATTTACGGAATCTGTCTCACTCGCAAAGCCCTCTGCATCGCAGGTGATCCCACCCATCCGTCACACAGCTTCTTCAGTCTGCTGCCATCAGGGAGGAGACTGTGAAGTCTCCAGGCCAGGACCAGCAGACTGAAGGACAGCTTCATTCGTCAGGTTGTCAGGAAGCTGAACTTGCTCTCGAAATTGCCCCCCGTACCTCTTCTGCCCCATGCACCACTGAACTATGAACCCCCCCCACCAGATCCCACATCCCCAGGTCCTTCCACCCCCCTCCCACTAACATACGATGACATGCACCAGTCACTTTGTGCAGCATTGGTCTGCTCACTACCTCATTCACCATGGAACTGACGTCAGTCTACTACCTCATCAGTCAGTTTTAATAAAATAACTGCTCTTGAGCCCTTTTGTCACTTTAATCAGGCTGAATAAGCTTTTTTTTTTTTTGCACTAAAAATCTTTTTATCTGCACTATTTGTTCACTGGTTTGCACTCTATCTGCCATGTGCCTTGCGCTGCTTTATTTAACTTTATTTGTATTTTTTATTATATGTCTTTTTTACATTCCCTTATTGTATAGTTGTATCTTATATTTTATATTTGATCTAGATTTTTAGGCTCTACTGTTAGTGTTATCTGTATGAATTGGGGGTCTGAGAGTAACACAATTTCGATTCTCTGTATGTATGTACTGTACATCCATAACAACAAACAATAAAGGGATTGGTAATCAGGTCTAACTCAGTGGGTCAAATGATGTGATTTCAATTTTTCTTTTCTCTTTGGAGTGAGCCAAGCTCTTGGTGCATAAAGAAGATCTGTAAAGTTGCAAAGACTAAAGTCTCAAACCCAAAGAGGTATTCTTAATCAAAGTTAAGAGTCAGCCACACCCCCTTAACATGGCTCATTCTAACACGCCCCCACATCTCTATATCACTATGTGGGAAGATTTGCATAACATCGCCCAAACGTTCACGTAAAGAAAGAAGATGTAAATTTTATTCTCGCTGAAGTATTGTTACCGCATATTTAAGAATTTGCTAATGATGAATCAAATGCGAGTTTTGAGCAGTGTAGAGTAGGCTTGTTGTTTCTCAGATCACAAAATGCAGAAATGGTTTTATGCTTTACGCGGCGTGATATGCAACGCAACGCATAAAAAGACAGTATGAGTCATTATAATCAGTAATTATGTCCCCACTCGTCGTGCTGGGAGACGCCATCACAGTATGTTAAGGGGTGTAACATTTCTGTCACACGCTTGAGGTATTCAGCCAATCACAACACACTGGATAGCTGGCCAATCAGAGCACAACTGGCTTTTCAGAACGATGAGCTTTGTAAAAATCGACGCGTTTCAGAAGGCCGGGCATAGAGGAGAAACAATAATGTACATTATATGGAAAATAATGTTTTTTTTTTAACCTTAAACCGCATAAACACATTGCATTACACCAAATACATAAAATAGTGTTCTTATAAACGTCATATTACCCCTTTAAGTATAATTAATAATAAAGTAACAGATTTACATGTTCTCGGTTCTCTGGTGTTGGTTAATGATCACATGACATGCAGGTAAACAAATAAAACCTGCATATTTTTAATAAGTGTTTTACTTGACTGTTATTATTTTTTTTTATTACATTAATTTTACATTTTTACGATGTAATTAATAAATAGCTTTTCATTAAACTCACAAACCCCCAGCAGTTTCTTCATGAACCCAGTTTGTGAAACCTTGATGTAAATGTCATTTTTAATGCACTTCATGTTGTTAACAACAAATGGATTTCATTTTCTTTCTCTTTTCATTCCCATATTATCAATATATTACAGTGGTACAAGATTTAAATCAATGTGATAAATATGTAAGGTCAAAAGTAATCAAAAGTAGTCAGATTATAAGGCCTGAAATGTGTAATGTAATGGACAATGTTACTAACTAAAGTATACTACAGTAAGTTGCTCTATGCACCACCTGGTGGATATTGTGTGAAGCACATCAAACGTGTTTACATTTTAAAAAGTATACCGCTTATCCACAGGATGCACAAGTAGGAAGTTAAAACAATGACTGCAAGTGAATAATAGTGCAAGAACCTCAGCCATATTTTAACATGTGAATCTTTGGTAATCGTTGATAAATGCACACTCACCACCTCCACTGAGCAGCTGACTGACTCTATACATAGTGCTTTCAGAGACCACAGGAAGTTCAGCGTCAGTGGGTCAGTCTTCTCCCAACAGCTTATTAACAGCCGTACTGTGATGTTTTGTTTCAGAATCAAAGCTTCTCGCAGCATGTTGTCGATGTGTGACCAGTACCTGTTAAAGTACACAGAGTAGGCATCAGTAATGCACTATACTGCTACTAACAGTGTTAGAAATCAAGAAGTAGGATAGTGACTGGTCATTGGTTTGAGACTGTGTGTCTTCATGATGTTATCAGTCAGTTACTGAGATTGATATTGACATGACATTTCCTGGGCATGTGACTGGATTTGAAAATAATTGTGTCCCGTCGGCACTGATAGGACTCACTTGGGTTGGCTGCGGTTGAGCATTGGTAAATAGTTGGTTAAGGAGATGTAGATAAATGTCTTAGCCTCTTGAATGACTCTTTTAATGGCCTCAAGGTCTTTTAATATCAATGTAGTCAGCTTTATCAGTCCCATGAAATAATATTTGCAGTTTATTTGGATAGAGTGAGGTCAGAAAAATCTCTAAAATCCACATGAAGACAATGATCAACATCAAGGTTTTTAAAGGGGTCATATGATGCTTTCTTAAAGATCATTATTTTGTGTATTTGGTGTAACAGAATATGTTGACATGCTTTAATGTTCAAAAAACACACTATTGTAGGTCCTCTATGCCCCGCCTCTGGCAAAAGCATCATTTTCTACAAAGTCCCTCCTTCCGACAAGCGCAGTCTGCTCTGATTGGCCAACTGACCCAGTGCATTGTGATTGGCTGATCACCGCAAGCAACTCATTGGAAATGTAACGCCCCTTTCCATAATCGCGAGCTCCATCTTTCACAATCAATGTAAAGACAGTTAATAATGTTCTTAGTTTTACCATCTGTTCAAACCCGAAAGGGTAACAGAGTCACGTGACAGAGACAGTGATGAAGCTCCTATGTGTTTGCAGTACACAAGCCACAGATGGTTAAGACAGCTGACTCCACTGTGTGACCATCTATCTCTCTCTCACACACACGCGCGCGCACACACACACACACACACACACACACACAATGCGCAGATACTATTGGCAAAACAGGCATTTGAACAGTCAATTCCAAATACTTAAACTAATAACAAAACATACATACAGTAGCTGATTCAGAAGCGCCAGATTGTTGTAGCAAAGTTTGAATTACCTCCTCTCCTACGTTCACGAAACGGTCATCCATAAAATGCATTTCTGTTGTGTTTTAAGTAATCTTAAAGAATCCTAAATGCACCTAGTTTAGGAAGGCCAAATAAAGTGCTTTTGCCTTCTCCTAGATACACACAGCATCTCCCTGACATGACTGCTTCAACACTAACTGCAGATACTGAAACCACGCCTTCTTTCTTCACGTGAACATTTGGGCGGGATTACGCAAATCTTCCCACATAGTGATGTAAAGATGTGGGGGCTCGTTTGAACGAGCCGTTTTAGGGGGGGCGTAGCAGAGTCTTAACTTTGACAGATCTTCTTTATGCACCAATAAGACTTTAGTCTTTGCAACTTTACAGATCTTCTTTATGCACCAAGAGCTTGTAACACTCCAAAGAGAAAGGAAAAATTTTAAATCGCATCATATGACCCCTTTAAACCACCACCAAACATGCATTACATGAGACTTTACATGAACACTGCCACTTTCATTCCCTGTGTGTCCAGCACATGACCATGAGAGCAGCAGCTCTCTTTTGAATATAACACATCTCATTTGATCAAGTGTGAAGCAGGCAGGCAAAAACTGGAACCTTGACCAATCACAGCTGTCATGCATGATAAAAAAAAAAAATTCTGTAAAAAAACGGATAATGAACTGACAGAAAATTATCAGGACATGTTCTATTAAATTTACGGACACTTCCTTCCACATTAAAATGGAAAATTCTGTAGATTAACATTTTCTTTTGTACCATAAACGGAAAATCCATTATGCAGAGATTTCTAAAAAATTATAGCATAGGCCTCTTTTGTAGCAAATAAATCCAGCACAATATATACAAATTGAACATGGTTTATTTTTACTTCATGTAAACATTCTTAAAAGTGTGTTCAGTATAGCTTTTATTTGCCTTAAACAGGTGAAGACAAAAATATTATGACCTCAATTAATTTAACAATGTGTAAAGCACTGTTGAAAATGCTTGTATTGTAGAACACTTTTTAGTTTTAAACAGCAACATGCAGAGGACGAGATGGGGCCCATCCCACCAGCAGTGATGTCATGTACGAAAAGTTATTGTGCACCTGCTGCAATTATATTGCTGAGTCCGTCTCTCCCATTTCTGATTCATCAGTTATGAATGTGGTGAATTATCATTGCATTGATGCATTACTGGACAACACGTTTCAGTTCAAACACTGTCCTACATAAGACTCACTCACTGTTAAAAAAAAAAACTATACAAGCAAAAGTCATGTCTTTCAGTATATGAACAGTTAAAAAAAAAAAAAAAAATCCTAGGAGAAAAACAAATTAAAGGAATAACTATATTTGCTACATTTTAAGAATAATTAACTTTCTATACATTTACCAACTTTTGCAATTACAGTTTTTCTTGATTGCTAAACATTATAACCAGGCTTTTGAACTAAAATTTCATGCTTTAACACATGAGTCAGATTTGGTGAACTCTTACTGCAAAACTCCACACAAAATCCCTACATTTACTTACACCATACTTACACCATGTGGTCATTTAGAAAGCACTAGCATTCAATACTGCAAAGTTTGAGCTCAATTAGCACACAATTACCCAGCTGGAAACACTAGGAGTCAAATTTTATCACACACCAATCAGAACCTTCGATGGATAAAGGGCCATAGTCAGCTTACGGTTTTTCTCAGTGGCTTTGGTGCATTTCTTGAAAATTTAATTCTCAAAACTACTTTCTCAGCCTCCACATTATCTAGTCACTTGTGCACATCATTAAAAGTTTTGATCTTTTGATCAAGTTCCCGATTGCTTAGTTACATTCATGCAACTGTTCAAGTGTAAGAGTTTTTTCATCATTTGAATTGAACTCTGTTGTTTTAGGCCGTTTGGATCCCGTACTGTGTGCGGTGATATATCGCCCGCCAAAATACAACAAACATTTTATAAAAGAGTGCTCTGACTTCTCGGCCAGTATTATGACAGACTATGACAGAGTTTTAATTGTTGGTGATTTTAATGTACATGTTTGTTGTCCCTCCAAACCACTTACTAAAGATTTTTTAGATATGAGTGATACTTTTAACTTTTTCAAAAAAAAAAAAAAAAAACAGAACATGTCAGTGGACCCACACAGGAACAGGGGCACACGTTAGATTTTGTGTTATCCTATGGTTTGCCCATTTTGAATATTCAGACACAGGATGCTGTATTTTCTGATCATATGCCGGTTTTATTTGATTTTAACTAGTCATGTCTTAAATCTAAATCAAATACCCCTGCACACCTAGGTCGTGTGTTTAAGCCGACCACTGTTGCTCAGTTTTCTTGTCTTTTTCAAAAATCATCTCAGTTTGATACTGGTCTCGTAGCAGACACAGAAAAATTAACTTCTTCCTTTCTCTCCACATGTGCTAGCATTCTTGACATTGTTTCTCCTTTAAAAGTTTTGCGCCCCAGACCTAAATCTGAGCCATGGTTTAATGACACTACCCGTGCAGCAAGGAGGAGAGTGCAGGAGAGCAGAGCGTCGGTGGAAGACAGACAAGCTTCATGTCTTTTTTGAAATTTTAAAGGGAAGATGGAAAAGGTATCAAAAAATAGTAAAAGCTGTAAAAAACTAGATATCTAAAAGAAAAAAATTGTCCAAAATTTAAAATAACCCCACGTGTCCTTTTTAAAAGTATTGATTCAATTTTAAATTCACCCCAACCCTCTTGTTTAGAAGCTTCTTCTGAAGTCTGTGAGAATTTTTTACACTATTTTTTAGACAAGATTGCCCTCATTAGAGCTCATATTTCCCCACCTGTATCCGACCCCTCTGAAAAGCTGACCTGTTTAACAATGTTTGACCAGTTTGAGCCTGTGTCGCTTTCTTGCCTCAATAAATTAATTCTACAGCTTAATCCCTCAGTATGTCCTATGGACATTGTCCCCCCTTGCCTTTTTAAGGAGGTCTGGACCACTATAGGGCCAAATGTCCAAAAAATTATTAACAGCAGTTTGACTTCAGGAATTGTCCCATCGTGTTGCAAGGAGGCAACTGTTGTACCTATAATTAAAAAGCAAAATCTGGACACTACTATTTTAGCAAACTACCGACTGATATCAAAGCTTCCTTTTATTTCTAAAATCTTAGAAAAAATTGTTTTTTACTCAATTACAATCCTATTTAGATACAAATAGTATTTTAGAAACTTTTCAATCTGGTTTTAAAGCTTTTCATAGTACCGAGACTGCACTTTTAAGAGTTTTTAATGATCTTTTATTAACTACAGACCGTGGAGACTCAGTTATTCTTGTGCTTTTAGACCATACTGCTTACTGTATCTGACTGATCTAGAGCACTGTGTAGGCATCCGAGATACTGCCCTGCAGTGTTTCAGATCGTATTTATCTGACTGATCTTTTTCTGTAAAACTTGGTGACTCTACATCATCTATCACCCCCCTTTCTCTGTGGAGTCCCTCAAGGCTCAGTTCTTGGACAACTACTGTTCCTCCTTGTACCTTCTCCCTCTTGGAAATATTTTTAAAAGACATGGTATTTCCCACCATTTTTTATGCAGATGATTTGCAAATCTATTTACCACTGAGAAGAGATACAAACGGGTTCTCTGACTCCATTACTTGAATGTCTCAAGGATATTAAAACCTGGATGTCTTTTAATTTCTTTTAATTTAAATGAATAAAAAACTGAGATCATTGTGTTTGGACCAAGCCGGGTTTGTGATTCCACTCCCATAAACCTTGGGTCCCTGCAGCAATATGCAAAGCCAGTAGTGACCAATTTAGGTATTAAAATTGATAGTGAATTTAAGCTTGACAAGCAGATAAACATCATCAATGTTTATCAGTTGAGGCTTTTAGCCAAAATTAAACCTGTTTTATCTTTTAATATTTTTGAGCAAGTGATTCATGCTTTTATTTCGACCCATTTGGATTACTGTAATGCACTTTACATTGATGTGAACCAAATTTCCCTTTCATGCCTACAGCTAATCCAAAATGCAGCTGCTCGTCTGTTAACAGGAACCCGGAAACATGAACACATTACTCCTTTTTTGGCCTCGCTCCACTGGCTCCCTGTATATTTTAGAATACATTTTAAGATATTAATGTTTGTTTTTTAAGTCGCTAAATGGGTTGGCACCTCAGTACATTTCAGAGCTCCTGCACATTTACACCCCGTCAAGGTCACTGAGGTCAGGTGATCAGCTGCGGCTGAATGTGCCCAGGACCAGGCTGAAGACCAGAGGCAACCGCTCTTTTTCAGCAGTTGCTCCTAAATTGTGGAATGATTTACCACTGCATATTAAAGTGGCGCCCACCCTCCACACTTTTAAATCCCGTTTAAAAACATTTTTTTATTCCCTGGCTTTTGACTCACCATGAGAGCTGTTGTGGTCTTCGTTGTCAGTTTTACTGTTGATGCTATTTTATTTATGTTGTTTATTTTCTTGTTTTATATTTTATCTCTGTAAAGCACTTTGGTAACCTTGCTGTTTGTTTAAATTGTGCTATATAATAAAGTGGATTGGATTGAAGGTTGGATACGCCATGCTAGGAGATACTTCCCTCGATGTTTGGCAAGAGAAAATGTATCTTGGGATGTGGATGAAGTATTGTGGCCAGACCCAGCTCGGAGAAAGAGATGAAGCTTTGCACTGGGGACTGCACACACACCCCCCAACCGGGACCCCACACACAATTTACTGTATTCTACTGTAAAGAATATACTTTTTGGTTTACATGTTTATAGTTTTGTTGTATGCTAATGTATACAACAGTAATGTTTGGCCTAATAAATATTTTCTATTTCTACATTGCATTGGCGTTTCCGGTGTACTTGTTACCCCTCTCAGCAGATTACTTTCACTGTAGAACATTGTATTGAAATGTAAATATAAGCCTATGAAAGACCAAAGAGCTTTAGATTTAGAACAGCAGTGTTTACATGAAAAATCCAAAAATTTATTATTATGAAAGAATTGTTTGCCATTTGATGCAAATGCTTCATTCTGACATGTGTTTATGGCATTTTGAATGCAGTGTTGCATTTTGAAGGAGATGTGAGGCATTTTGCATTTTGTGTGTGCAGTTTTGAGAACTGTGTGTAGAGTTTTGAAAAAAGGAGACTTAGTTTTGAAAACGTGTGTAAGCAATTGGTAAAAACTGTAAGTTGCTTCACCGTTGCCTTGATCATAAGAACATTCAGGGAGGAAAACAGGTAGATGTACCTCAGTGTACTCTACTGTAACGTTTGAGAGCTGTACTCTGTTACAACACATGCATCAAATTGCCTTACATACAGAGTTTCTGTCTGCTTCCACTTTGTAAAAAGTACTTTTGTAAAATCAGTACTTCTATTTGTGTAGGGCACAGAGACGATGGAATGGAAAGAAGCCTGAATAGACATTGCAGTTGATGTGTGACAGATTTCCCCCCCGCTGCCGCTGGGGCAGAACATTATCCTGTTATGTCTGTCCCAGACCAAAGATGTGATGCTGGGGCAGAATATTTTTTTGTTGTTGTTTGGTGTATTGTACAGTACATTAAGGAATAAAAAAATGTGCAAATGTATACACATATGTTCATCATGTGAAATGTTCCTTGAGGAGGAGAAACCACAAGCAACAAAAACTTATTACTGGTTTTGAATTTATCTCACCAGTGTGTAAGACTATGTTGTGGTGTGTGTTTTTGAGAGGGCTTGTGTGTGTGAATGTCTGAGGGAAAAGTTTGGTTTTTTTGTTTTTTCAGCAAGAGTGAATGGTTTTGAGTGTAGAGCTTCATTTTGACACCTGAAAATAGGTTTGTTTGGGTAATTGGGTGAGACGTTATGGATTTGTGTTTACTGTTTTGAGAATATGAGGCATAGTTTCAAGAAATGTGTTTAAGCAATCGAGAAAAACTAACTTATTTATTCTTTCTATTAACTGACAACCACAAACAAGCAAAAACTCTGAGCATTTTGGTGGGTCTTTGACTGCAGCTTATTGTCAATGTTGTGAGCGCGGGGAATCCTAATACTTAGAGCTAAACTGGGGAGTCTTCTTTCTTGTAACATTGTGCACCGGAGAAATGTCTTGATCACTTTCAATTTCGAGAACAAACGATAAATTACATGACAAAAATATCTGGTGACAAGTCATCGTGAATCGCAAAAGCGTTTGTCATTGAAACAGGTCATTGTCAGTGAAGCGCAGCGGACCAGGGCACAAAAAACATAAATATATTTCACTTAAATCGTTAACAGATTAACAAAACAAAAGGGAAAAAATTGTGTGATGAGTTTCTATTCATTGTGATGCGATCAAGTTCACATAAAGGAATATGAGGTTTTCTTTTCATTCTTTCTTAATATCATTATTATTTTGCCAAGGCATTACAGTGATGAATGTCTTGCTTGTTTGACCAACCAGCGTTGGTATCTGACTAAATTATGATTAACAGTTGAGAAAAACATGCAGTGATCGCACTGGCGCCTCATGCACGCACACAACATTTTTGCTCCCTTGACATTGCAGCCTTGTTAATTATCAAAACAAATCACATACCAAAGAAACATAAAATTTACAATGCTCAATTGAAACAGTCCATTGTTGCGTTTCAGCGTGACCAGAGCAATCACTGTGCTGTTATAGCCTTTGTGAAGGATGATGATTACGTATGTCACAGGTCGGGAGGCCCACGCTAGGACTTGCGCCCCAGCCCTAAAACAGGACCACCTCGAGGAGCGTATCAGAAGGAAGAGTCAGAGACAGAGAATAAATTTACACAAGTTTTATTTCGAAGTAAACAGCAAATTGGAAATCTTATTTCACTAATCTAAAATCTAACTCCTCTTCTTTGTTGCCCTAGTAAACATTTCAAACAGGGCATCTCTTCTCCTAAACAGAGGGGTTAATTCACATCCCAGATGATAATTCCTCAACATCCAGACAGTTGAAACAGATCAGTGTCACAGGACTCTTACTATTGACAGTCAGCCCGCATAACACATGGAGAGTGCATGGAAAAAAAGGAATGTAGCTTACACACACACGACAATTCCACTTCAAGCATATAATGTGGGGGAAAAAACATCAATTTTAGGCACTGCAAACTCACTTCACGAAGTGCAATTTAAAGCCAGCACTCACATTCAGGTTTCTGTCCGAGGGGAAGGGGGAGGGGGCGCGATCCTCACTGCCACTGAGGATGTTCTGAGATGTTTTTCTTCACAGTCACAGGCAGAGTTCACATCACCATTTATAAAGGAGGGAGAGGTAAGAGATCGGTAATGAATCAGTACAATCCACTCAGTGATATTTATGATCGTGATCCAAACACTCCAAACCACATCCAATTCAGTGTCAAACGTGTGCAATTACAAGACTCAGTTCTCAGTTACATAGCTCCTCTCCAATGCAAACAGGGTATTTCACTCTCCTTCTGTTGTCCTCGAAATCCCTCATCAAAGCAACACTTTCCTCTTCATTCACCCGTTCTCCAGTAACTATTACCACCCAATAAAACGACTTTTCACAAGGGAGAAAAACCACACCGACCACCTCTCTCTCTTGCTTTTTATCCTCTCCACTGTTGATGAGGCCTCACGCAAACTCTGAGTAAATCCCCCACACCTGTTGCCAATCCGTCATTTGGGGTTGTCACAGCAACAAAACGCACACACAGGCCTGGGAACAGGGTTACACTCAAAGCGTTCCACCGGGAACACTGCTTCAGCGGGAATAAGTTCCACATGCCATTTGTCACACCGTGACACGTACATAATGTGAGCTAAATGTTAAACCTATATGTAATTAATATTATTTTAGCATCCAAATATGTTGCAAATATGGAAACATTTGTATTTGTGCTGAACGAGAGGTATATGCTTCAGTTTCCCTTTAAATTAATTTATTTTTAGCTTGATGTTTATATAGCCAAAATACTGTTAAATACACAGGATTTGTTGTGGATTGAAGGGAATAAAATAGCCTGTGTTTATAATGTTTGTAAACATTTTCATTTTAACCTACATTATTTCTGAATGTGATAATAAAATGTGACCTAGGCCAAAAAAATTTTCCTCTCAAAACACAATTTTATACTTCATGTTGTTGTTGTTTTTTTTAGTGTTCCAAAAATGAACAAAAGTCTAACAGGATTGGGATGAGATTTTTCATATAACATTATAGGGGAACTAACCCTAAAGATTACTAACCTCTAATTCATGCTAAATTATCTGCATCTACAACTGACATGGTACTGGAAAAAAAAACTTCTTTCTTGTACAGCATTTGAAAATAAAGAACGAAGATTCATGCACCCATGCCTAACATTTCAATGTTAAACTAAGAAAACTATACAATCTAAATTAAGAGCAGGGATCCAAGTGTTTGTGTGATTTTAGTATCTCTTGCCATGTGCCAGTTTGAGGAAACTACTTTTTTTTCTTTTGCTGCATATTCAGTCCAAGTTCTATGCTGAGATTTGCAAAAAAAAACTCAAATTGTTACGGGCCACTATATAAGTCGGCCCGTAGAGTCATTCATCAGATCATTTGACTGAAGCGACGATCATCAATTCGTGCAGCTTGTAGTGCGGCAAGTGACATAACGCTTGTTCCCTTATCTCAGGGAACCGAGGTTACGTTAAGTAACCGGAAGCATTCCCTTTCGAGCGTTCACTCTTGTTATGTATGGGAACGAATCCAATCATGCTGCACTACAAGCAACAATTTCATCCTGCTCTGCGAGCCCGGTGTTAGAGCACTAATAAGGGCCCTAAGGGACTTGGGCAACATCTCGCCCCAAGCTTAGCTGAGGGCATGAGAAACTAATTTGGGAGAAAATTAAACACAGTCTAATACGTTATGACACTGAGCATTTCTTGATTTTATACAGGCTTTATTGAAATTCCTTCAGAGGTGACATGAAATTTTCAATACATTCTATTTAAGGATGACTGTGACTCTGTCTGTGTCAACTTTCACTGGCTTTTACAGTCTAATTTGGGAGAAATTTTAACACAAAGTCTGTCCAATACATTATAACACTGACCATTGCATGACACTGACCATTTTCACCATTGAATCTTTATTGTTGTTTTATTTTGCATAGGATTATGTGGGTGTGTGGTATATTATCCACTTGTTAAGTTGCGACATGTTGACCAATAATACTGTTTCCAGATCCAAACCTCTACTCTGTTTCAAGTGAGTATCTTAACAGCCATTTATGAGCACTATTCATTTATAAACTCACAGCTTTTTACAAACTCACAGTGTACGCTACAGTCTCTGGGCTTACAATGTCCCGGATGCCAGTATTTTAAAGTTGTGTGTGTATTATCATCCTGACAGTGATTCAGCACAAGGCATCTTTATCTGGCTGCATTCAGATCAGATCACAAGACATGGAATACACTGATCAATAAGAGAAACAAAACACCTTGATGACAAGACACAGCAGGCCTACAAACACAACAGAGAACAGCATATGCAAATGGAGTAATAAATACAATAGGAGTGTGAACAATGATTATGAATGCACACATACATAGAGAAATGTATGTATATTATGGTGGCTTGCCAGCATTGCCTTAAGCATGTGTCCTGGACACGTGGGCTCATGAAGCAAAGAAATCAGTTGCACCCATTCCCTATGAGGTATAATCTGCAGGAGAGAACCTAGGTAAGGTGGAGTCCCTGTAAAGTGAACATGTTCTCCTAAATGATGCTAATGTCTCATTTTTACCATGATGTCTAAATTAAAGTCAGATTTTAATCAAATTTGAAACAATGGTTACATGAAACATTAAACAAATTGTTTTCAAATGTATAAGTGAACTACATATTCTATTCCATAATAATAATAATAAAAACTTTTATATAAAAACTTATTATCATGGCTGTCTGACCCAGCTTCAAGGAAGGTGTATCACACAATTGTCTCCTCAACTTAAGAAAAATAGTAAAAGCTAATGCAAAGAAATTCACAGGAGAGTTGTGGTAGTCTAGTGGTTAAGGGTGTTGGCTGTTAAAGGTCCCGGGTTCATTTCAGGAAATGAGATTTACTGAAGTCCCAGTTGTGCATTACCTCCATCACTTGAACTCGAACACTTAAAGCATCATTAGTGGCTCCAGAGGGATTTTACTTCTGTCTTGTACTGAAAGTGGCCTCAGATACATCCTTATCGATCCTGGAACAGCATTCCAATCAACCAATCGGAGTAGATATAACTTTTCAGGAAATATCTGTTTTAGGCTTACAATGAGGGTTAGGTGCTTCTACACTCTTGTTAATCAGCTATTATTTCCCATTGATTTTAGGAATAAATTTTGGGTAGGGTTAGGTTTAGGGGTAGGGATTGGGTTAAGTCTATATTTTTGGACAATAACGTTGATCCAGGATCATCAAAAGATGTTGATCCAGGAACATGTCTTATCACGGCGACCATCCTGTTACAGTGTCTGTATATTGAGTCTGTGTAATAGAATATCTTAAAAGGACACATTACCCGCACCCTGTTCAATACTAAATAGCTCCAAATCAATACTTTCTCTAAATCACATCTTTACAAACCCCTATAATTAAGACCACACAAGTTAACATTTGAAAAACAAACAAACAAACAAAAAATAGACAAAGGTTTGTGTACAAGCTCAACTTTCTTACAAGACTTTTGGTGAGAATCAGTGCTTTTAGTGATGAACTGCTTCCCTCATGGCTATGTGTGTTTAGAGTTTAAAAACAAAACATTATAAAGGAACAATGTCAATCTTATGACAACGTATTCAGTATTGAACTTTACATTAAAAATTACATTAAAAAATGCATCACAAAAAAGACAGATGTATTAGAAGTGAACTTAAAACAAAAATTAGAAAGACAGAGGCGTCTTGAGTCCCTGTCCTTGTTGACAATAGAATCATATTAAAAAAGAATGCTGGACTTCAATTCCATTGTGCATCAGTCTGTTATAAAAGAAAGTTTACGTATATCTGTTTTTCAGCTGACTGTATTATTTATATTCAGTATCCCAGTATTTTACCAATATCTAAGGCCTGTTACTACATGAAATATTGGCCCAATTATTGATTTGCAACCATGTCCATAATATAATAATTAATATCAACAAGCAGTTTTCCAAAATTAGACAAATATATATATATATACATTATTTTTTCCGACATGAAAAATGAAAAAAGTGCATTTAGTGTTTCTACAGTTAGGTCCTTTGACGAGTTAACTGTCTGCATCCTATAGCAGACATAAATTGTTAATGGGATGTTCATTTGAACTGGTCTTTATTTTGATGCAGATGCGATGAACCTGGCCTGCCATGGTGTGCATCTGAGGGGGTATTGAATGTCAAGCTTATATTGAACTTTGAGAGTTTACCTTTAAAGTGACAGTTCAGCCAAAATTAAAACTTCTGTCATCATTTTCTCACCTTCAAGTTGCTCCAAAGCCACAAAAACACTAAAAATGTGCTTGCTGGAGATCAGTGTTCTTGGGTCTCATACATCTCTGGCAGGTGAGGAAGATCATCCAGACAGTGTTGCTATCTTTGGGAAAAGGCATGGGGAAATATATCATCCCATGAGTATTTGTGCTTGAATAGATCTCCTCAGTTTCTCCTCAGAGTGTCAACAGCTTCTTTAGTGAATGTTCCTGCATTGTCAGCAGCGGTTTTCATTAATGCAATGCTTGCAGAGCTAGAGGGACTGACTGCTGCAAAAAGATGGACTACCATCCAGTATTCTTGCACACTTTCTCAATGTCTGACATCAGGGTTGCTGACAAAAAACATTGGAGAACACCCAAGAGAGTGCTTGTAAGGCCTCGATGACCTTTACCATGATTTCAGAATGGCCTTTCTAGAATGTAATAGAAAGAATGAGGGCTCTTACTTGAATCCTCTGACAAGGACAAGAGCTCTTTGCACTGCTAGCTCGCGGTCATTAGGCATCTGCTTTTCCTTTCAAAAAAGCAAACGCAGATAGAAGAGTCCATTTTGTAACACAGCATGATCAGAAACAATTTTCTTAAACCGTTTGTCTCCAGAACATATTTCACATTGGTCTTCCACAAAGTCCTGACTGTATTGTTGTACTACCAGATCCTCAGTTTTAGCTTTGGAAATGTACTTTTACACATAGCCTACCAAACAGAGCAGGCTCCATTACAGCTGTTGAGTGATCCATTTACCACAGATCCCAGAAAAGCCTACCCTGCTTAGCGGCCCATGACTTCGACTGTTAATGATTATTCTCCATTGCCTTAGAGCTCCATTGTCTTGGGAGTGTTGATTCCTATCAGAATCGATCTGATACAGCTAAACCACTTTCAAATACAGCCATTCATTCAAATCCTCCTAATATGCTGTTGTAACAGGGATTTTGTTTTGCATGTAAACTTCAGAAAGTGGAAGGTACACATCATCACTGAACATCAAGACCTGAAATCTCATAACTGCTCACTACTTTCTCCTGACCTACGGTTCAAAGAAGAATTTCATTTTTTTATTCCCTTTGCATTGGCCTGTTTCTGTATTTCCTCTCTACAAAATGTAGATGAGTTACCAGGGTCTAAAAAGGCATATGTTCTGACTTTATTTCCCTTGGAGAGCTTTACCTTCACTGGTATGATCCTTTAAGTCTTGAGAACTGAATCTTGTCACTTTGTGTCTCTGGGTTTTAGTCCTAATGAAACATTATACGACTGAATTGTTGAAATTTTGTGGCAACCTACTTTTGTGTGTGTGTGTGTGTGTGTGTGTGTGTTAACAACTGTTTATTGAATTTTCTTCTGGAAATTGTAATATAAAACAAGTAGCAACTGTGCAAATTTAGAACCCACCCCAACCCTGGAAGACTGGTAAATATATATATTTATATATATTTTTTTATACAAAGATTTTAGAAAAGCGGATACAACATTAAAAGCTGAATGCCATAAATTTACAGTTTTCACATTAGATCCATATATACGAGAAGTTGAGAGTTCCATCGAGATAATGTCCAAGAAATATACAGTCCAGGTTCGTCTGTCCATTGTGTGAGGAGGATTCCAACGGTTGACTAGCAATTTGTTTGCTGCTAACAGTAAACATCTTTTTTGGATGGACAAGGTGAGGTCCCAAAAGTCATTCATGAAAAAATGACACGGAGTCAAACATATCTCAGTACCCAACAAATATGATACGTCCAAAAAGGTGAGAGAGAGGGGCAGTCCCAAAATAAAATGCAAAAACGTGCCTAAAGATCCTTGCGAACAAAATATTGCACTTATGCTGGGTACACACCAAAATATTTTTTACATCTTATAAGATATTCAAAATGTGATAGACCACAAACATGAGGATAAAAAATCCTAGATTTAACCATTTTGCTCCTATAGACTGTGGTGTGCCATGATGTGACAAAGACAGCACACCACACACTAACAGATTTTTAACCAGTCTCGACTGTGAACACAGGAAATCTCGCAAAATCTTGCGAGACTTCAGAATAAGCATGGCGGACGATATGCTGGAAGAAATTGCAATGATAGTGTTTGGAATGATTTTCACAGAAAATTCACTGAAAAAAAAAAAATGAAAAAAGTCGTGGAGACGGTGGGAACATGGTCTGTGCAAGTTACATAGTGAGCTAGATGTGAGCAACGGTCACAAAATCACACAGCTATGTTTTTATAATTGTTGTTCTCAGGTCTCTCTTGGAAAAGAGATCTTATTCTCTTTGAAATTGCCTTAATAAATAAACTTTAAATAATTGTTTTTATACTCTGAGTTTCTTACAGTTCATGACTTTTTGATGTTATTAGAGAATCTTTGAAGATATTCTGGAAATATTTTTACTCTCAGACAAATAGACTTCTTCAGTATTCTTCACATATCACAATAATATTACTATTTGTACATCATTTTGTACATAATTAGAATGCTTTCAGTAGTATTTTCCAAATATTTTATTCATTTTTAAGGAGGATACATATAATTAGGGTACTTGTCTATAATTCCTTTGACTTCATTTGTATAATTATTTTGACAGGTAGATGACAGAACGGGTTTCAGGTGGTTTCTTTGAATGAATGCATAGGAGGTCGAATTTATTCTCAATAAAGTGGTCCCACTAATAACCAGACATGACACCAAATGGAGATTGGCCATTACTGCCAAGGAGAGATTGGCAGTAATACTCAAAATTTTTGGCAACAGGTTTGTTCATATTGAAGACTGCTGTGTATATCACATTTACTTCTATTATATATATTCTACTTAGTTAAAGGGTTAGTTCACCCAGATATTAAAATTATGTCATTAATGACTCACACTCATGTCGTTCCAAACCCGTAAGACCTCCATTCATTTTCGGAACATAGTTTAAGATATTTTAGATTTAGTCCGAGAGCTTTCTGTCCCTCCATTGAAAATGAATGTACGGTATACAGTCCATGTCCAGAATTGGGTGACCAGATGAGATTGGCTGAAATTCGGGATGGGGCTGGGGGGTGGGATGGAGGGCTTCTATGATATTAGACTGCGTAGTCTATAATAAAAGATAATGAATTTCAAACCTGAACCAAACATATTTTTATTCAAAGATCAACAGTCTGTCATTAGTCTTTAGTCTGCCACACAAAAAAAAAACCCATTAAAATCATGACCTCAAATGTCATTGTGAAAAAAAAGACTGTTGTAAGTAACAGTGCGTAAATCAGACCTTTCTGTATAGCCTAACAAAACGAAAATAACGAAATAATTGTGTAGTGAAGTATTTTTTTGTAAACAGTGCCGTGAACAATCAATCACTCCTTTACGCGTGCATCACTGTCCTCCTCGTGTCTGCAGCAACTTGCGCTCTCTTCATCGTTTTTGCGTTTTTGTGTTGGGGTTCCTACACCAGCCATTCCAACGGAATGAATGAAAATTAGCTTATCAATGTATATCTAAATTCACGCCTCGCCGCCTACGGTATTTTTTTTTAGAACTTAGAAAAAAGATTCTGCAGCCAATGAGCAGCCAGCGGGGGCTGGTTGCAGGACGACTCAACCTCCGCAGACAGTTTTTAATGGTTATCAGACAATAACTACTCAAGATTTTGCTTTAGTATAATTTTCGGGACAATTAGGGCCAGATTCGGGACAACAGTTTAGATTTCGGGACTGTCCTGAATTTTTTGGGACGTCTGGTCACCCTAGTCCAGAAAGGTAATAAAAACATCATCAAAGTAGTCCATGTGACATCAGAGGGTCCGTTAGAATTTGTTGAAGCATCAAAAATCTATTTTGGTGAAAAAATAACAAATTACGACTTTATTCAGGATTGTCTTCTCTTCCGGGTCTGTTGTGAACGCGACTGCTGTGACTGTTGACGTACGACGCTGCTGACTTGTTTTCTGGTGTGCCCAATAACAAAGATAACATGTCAGCAGCGTCGTACGTCAGCTGCCTCACTGCAGTGTTGTGAACGTGCTCACAAGAGACCCAGAAGAGAAGAAAATGCTGAATAAAGTTGTAATTTTTGTTATTTTTGGACCAAAATGTATTTTCAGTGCTTCAACAAATTCTAACGGACCCTCTGATGTCACATGGACTACTTTGAAGAACCTTAAACTACCTTCCTGGACATGGACAGTATACCATACATTTTCGAAGGAGGGACAGGAAAGCTCTCGGACTAAATCTAAAATATCTTAAACTGTGTTCCGAAGATGAACAGAGGTCTTACGGGTTTGGGAAGACATGAGGGTGCACTATATACACTTCACTGTATAAATTATACGTTGATTCTTAATAAAGGTAATTGTTCCTTTTTTTCCTTTAGGAGAATCATTTGCATCCTTAAGTTACCAGTTCAGAGTTGGAGAGTCCACAATTTCCAAGATTGTGAGTGAAACATGTGAAGCCCTGCAACACGCTCTTGCCACTTAATATCTGAAGGTAAGCTTATTGAATGTCTAAAAGTACGCATGACACCAATAAAACTACAGTACAACAAAACAGTTCTTAATATTTAAAGGGGTAGTTCACCCAAAAATGATTTTTTTTGTCATTTACTTGCCACTATGTTGTTCCAAACCTGTATGAGTTTCTTTCTTCTGCTGAACACTTAAGTAAATATTTTAAAGATTGTTGATAACCAGACAGTAGTATTTTTATCCTTCTGTGGAAGTCAATGGATACCGTCCTCTGTCATCAGCAGAAGAAAGAAACTCATGCAGGTTTGGAACAACATAAAGGCGAGTAAATAATTACAGAATTTTCATTTGTGGGTGAACTATCCCTTTAAGGGAGTGCTGATGTATTGACCATGAAATGCTGATTGTCCAACACAATTACTTGGATGGAATTGACTGTTGAATACATGAGCATGTACAGTCTTTTTTCCTATGTAAATAACTAGTATTTACTTTATCTTTCATTCATTACTTTTGGTGATGCATTGGTCTGGAATCTGGAAACTGTTTGATATGATTTTTTCATTGTTATTTTACTATTATTTCAGACTCCCAGTAAAAAAAGAGGAATGGCTGGGAATTGCAGAAGACTTCCATATAAAGTGGCAGTTTCCCCACTGCATTGGTGCAACTGATGGGAAACATATAAACATTCAGCCACCATCACATAGTGGAAGCACCTTCCACAATTACAAAGGGTGATTCTCTGTGCTGATGATGGCAGTTGTTGATGCCAAGTACCAGTTTCGGTATGTCAGTGTAGGAGCACAGGGCAGAGCTTCAGATGCTGGAGTTTTCTCTGAGTCAGACTTCAAACAAGCTCTTGACAGGAGCCTCCTTAATATCACTGAAGCCAAACATCTACCAGGCTCTAATATAGAAGTCCCCTTTATGTTACTTGGAGTTGATGCATATCCTTTGTGCACTGACCTCATGAAGCCATATCCCTTTCGCCAGTTGGATCATCAGCAGAGAGTGTTTAACTACAGACTTTCTCGAGGACGCAGAGTGGTGGAAAATGGGTTCGGTATACCTGCCAACAGGTGCAGAGTGTTCCGCAGCACAATTATGCTCAACCCAGACAAGGTGCAGAAGATTGTCTTATCTTGTGTGTGTTTCCACAACTATTTGTGTGAAGTTCGGTCTGACTCCTACACACCCCAAGCCCTAGTTGATACAGAAGATGCAGACCACAGACTCGTAGAGGGTACCTGGAGAAAGGATGGTCTGGGAGCCATGCTCCCACTTCAACCAGGAAGACCCGGTAACAGCTCCATGGCTGCCAAACAAATTAGAGACAAATTGAAGAGCTACTTTGTTACACCTGCAGGCCAGGTTCCCTGGCAGGAAAACGTCTCAGGTTACGAATGTAACCATGGTTCCCTGAGTAGGGAACGAGACACTGCGTCCTCTAGGGGTCGCTATGGGGAACACCTCGTCGTGACCCGTGTCTGAAGCATACACTGAAAAAACACCAATGAGTTGGCCGGCGACAGCCTCTGATGTCACTACCGGCGCGACTATAAACAAGCACCGGGATAACACGTCATTTACTTCTTCGTCTGAAGCTTGCGTCCGAAGCATGGCAGGGAGCTAGAGGACGCAGTGTCTCGTTCCCTACTCAGGGAACCATTGTTACATTCGTAACCTGAGACGTTCACTTTCAAGCGAACTTCGAACTGCATCCTCTAGGGGTCGCTATGGGGAACAGTATACCGACGCCGCCATGCTGAAGGGAGTGCAGGCCAGAATCATGGCGAACACTAAGTACCAATCTCTACCATTTCCATGAGAGTTGCCCCTGGGACGTTTAGACGGTTGTCTGTGACAGTACCCCTTACAGCCAAAGGCCTAAGCTACATACCCAACTTAATTGTTAGGGCCTCGGCCCAGGGTAGAGCTGAAGGCTTGGAATCAGGAAAGATTCCTTTAAAGGGATAAGGCTAGGAACCTAGCATTTTATATTAAGTCCTACCTGTCACACAGGGGCTACCGCTTGCTTCCGCAAAAGCTTGCTGAAGGAGCTGTCTCAACAGATCTCCAGTAGCAAAACCCTGTTTAGATATTGTCACGGGCTGAAGAATCACACGACAGGGTTTAGTGCAAAAGTGAAGCCCCGGAGGGTGTATTTATTGACAGGTGCTTTGATTTGTGCTGAATCCTGTGGTGTCCAGTGCTCGTCCTCGGTGCCACGTGATCCTGTTGCCGGCCGGCTATACTGATGATGCGTTAACCTTGTTAGGAAACCAAGTAA